>NW_012107642.1:1498724-1576854 GCF_000951045.1 Mandrillus leucophaeus
AGTGATCTGTCCCCCTTCAGCCTCCTAAAGTGATGGGATTACAGGTGTGAGCCACTGCACCTGGCCTCAGTTGTACAAATCCTTAAGACTCTACCAATAAAGTTATTTCCAGATACCGTATGAATTTCAGAGTGTCAGAGTATTGTTGAGTTCCATGCAGAAGTCAGAAAAGTGACTTTCCATCAAACATAATGTCACACAGCAGTTCCAAAGCAGCACAGTCGTCCCTCAGATCCATGGAGAATCTGTTCCAGAAACTCTCCCAGAAACCAAAATCTGTGGACACTCAAGTTCCTGATATAAAATGGCCTAGTATTTGCATACAACCTATGCATATCCTCCATTTTACTTTAACTTATCTCTAGATTTTTTATAATAATTAATACAATATAAATTCTATGTAAATAGTCATTATACTATATTGTTTTTTAATTGTATATTTTATTCTTGTATTGTTCACCTCAAATGTGTTTGATCTGTGGCTAGTTGAATCAATGAATGCAGAGCTCATAGATACAAAGGACCAACTATGTTTATTTTGATCAGTGTTTTCAATGTTTCCCCAAATAACTCCTCTAGACAATATTGCTTGTGCTACACTGATTGTGAGTCTTACATGAAAATTGTTCCATCCACTGTCTTAAACCAAAGAGACTCTACAGTCTAAGAGGCCAGGCAGAAAACAGGCCCCATGTCGTCATCCCATTTCTCTTCTTGTTTCTTCCTGAACTTCCAAATCATAAGCCCTTAGGCATATCACTGTCAACAGAAGAAATAATTCTGGGCATAGAGAAGAGGATTTTCTGTCTAAGAATGTAGCATCTGATCCACAGAATAGCCAACCAACTTACCCTATACTAGTTAAATATATCTTAAGAAATATAGTCTATGCTGGGTGTGATGGCTCATGCCTGTAATCTCAGCAATTTGAGAGTCTGAGATGGGAGGATTGCTTGTGACCAGGAGTTTGACCTGCCTGGGCAACCTAGTGAGAGCCTGTCTCTACAAAAAAAATTCTAAAAATAGCTGGATGCAGTGACACACACCAGCAATCCCAGTTCTTCAGGAGGCTGAGGTGGGAGAACTGTTTGCGCCTAGGAGGTCAAGGTTTCATTGAGCTATAATAATGCCACTGCACTCCAGCCTGAGCAACAGAACGAGACACTTTCTCAAAAAAAAAAAAAAAAAAAGGCAAAAAAATATAATTTATGCAAAGACAAGTTTATTATGATGAAATGATATGATGTCCAAAGTTTGCTTTAAAATAATCCTGAGGAAGCAGGTAAAGAAGTAGGAAAAAGGAGATGAAACAAAATTGGCAAACAATTACCATTCTGCATCTCAGTGATGGGGACATGAACAGACCCATTTGTACTTTTGTCTAAATGTTTTTGTTAAATTCCTCCACAATTAAAAGCCAAAGAAATAAGCAAGCAAAAGAAAAAATGTATAGGTTTAGCATCAGCAGAATACCAAACATCTTCCAGTTTGTTCGTAATTTAGCGTTGTCTAATGTTATACTTCTCGTGAAAACTCCCAGCAAATACACAGACTCCAATTCAAAGAATAAATCTTCTCTACCCTTTGACAAGAAATTCTTCCCTAGAAGACAAGTTTGCATTTCTAAATAAATTGGCACCAAAATGTATCTGCTATGGTTTGAATGTTTGTCCTCTCCAAATCTCACATTGTAACCTAATTTCCATTGTAATAACAGTATTAAGAGGGTGGGAAATCTGACTATGGTATTTGAGTGGTGGGACATTTGAGATGTAATCAGGATTAGATGAGGTCATGAGGGTGGGGCATTAGTGGTTTTATGAGAAGGAAGAGAGATCTAAGCTAGCACACTCAGCCCCTTCATTATGTGATGTCCTGTGCCACCTTGGGACTCTGCAGAGTTTCCCCATCAGCAAGAAGGTCCTTACAAGATGCTCCCACCATGACCTTGGACTTTCCAGACTCCAGAACTGTGATAAATAAATTTCTTTTCCTTATGCTTTACCCTGTCTCAGATATTCAGTTATAGCAACAGAAAATGGACTAAGACAGTATTCAATCCACCTTCCTTGTTGTCCCCATCAAAACTGAGCTTCCAAATGTATCTGGACTCTGAGGAGAAGGTTTTTGTACAGCACTGAAATGGGGACTCCAAGTCAATGTGGTAGATGAGGCCCACACGGGATGAATTTGTCGTAGTCCTTGCACAGAATGTGCCTTTTCTGCCACTACATTCTGATGCTGAATGCTTCAAGCAGAGGGCCGTCCGCAGCGACCAGGGCACACGGCAATACCCACGAGACCTTCCACAAACAGAGTGAACAGGGTTCGTTTTCATTATTTGTGGTCCTAGATTTTTAGTGGCTGATATTTATGTAAAGCTGAGAGAAAAATGACTTCTTTATCAGGGACAATGTATCTTCCTTCTTGGTCCCTTCTTCATATTCTTTTCTAAGTGGCATGAACTCACATACCTAACCACCTGTCTTAGCACTGCTCTGTTAAGACTTACCTTTAGCTTGTCCAGAATAGTTCTTTTCTACATTCACTCAGGGTCTGCCTAGTTTTCCTAACCAATTAATAGGTAAAAACAAACCAACAAAAAAATCCAGGCACTAGTCTAGTCCACTTTTTAGTTGTCTCTTATCAGAAAGCTGGTGCTTTTGCTATAATTTCTTCTGGTCTTGATCATTTTAAAAAGATGCCTTTCTAAAATGTCGTTTCTTCCTGTGGATGTTTCTGATCCAAAACAAGGGAAAACATTGCAATCAATACTTGTAACATTTTGTTCTTTGGGCTCCAGAGTATATACTCCTGAAGTAACTCTGTTAATCATCCACAAACTTTATGTCATAGGTTATTTCTCACTAAATCCACCTACTCATAGACACGAGAATGAAGTTTAATAAACCACAGGGAAATCTTCCCACAGAGAAACCAGGGGCTCAGACTCTAGCAAGCTAATTGCTATATTGTGACACAGGTCGGGCTGACCTGAGGCAAAGTTATGAAATAGTTGGCATCTGTGCCTCTGTGCTTCGTCTAGATTTTCTTTCCTTCCTGCATTTTATTCTGACTTTTAATTACCTATTTCTCTGTCATATGCTCAGTATCTCTATGTTGCACTATTTTTTTCCACGCTTAAGAATTAATTTATTCTAAGGAATTGCAAGTTTTAATGTTAGTTTCTTACTTCCCATATGAGAATTTGAGTGAGAAGAGCTTAACCCAAGGACTAAATGGCTGAATTTCAGTCCCGAGGGCTCTCTGGAAACATTTCCTTTTAGAGAACTTCGCCAGGCACTTCTCATTGAGAAGTACAATGAATGAGAAAGCTTACAGACCCAGCTTCTCTAGTCTTTCCTCTGTCAATCACTAGCTTGGCGACTGGGGAGAATCAACTTACCTATCTGGACCTCTGTCCTCCGTTGTATGCGGTGGAAATGTTGGGCTTGTGCTATCAGGTCCTAGAGCCCAGCATCACATCTGCACAGAACTGGTATGCTCTCCGAATGTGTGCCAAATGGGTGATGGGAAATTACTTCCAGCTTCACCCTTCTGTGATATTAAGTCACATCTCAAAAGCAATTATCTGCTTATGTGTCAGTCTAGTCCTGGCATCAACCACTTGATCAAAGTGCACGCAAGTTTTATTTGGTAGGTTGGAAGCTTATAGGAGATAGGGCTACTTTCTCAGCTGGTTCAAATTGTTATAAAATATAGAAAAATTTCAAAGGGACCTTGGAACTGAAAAAGGTAATCTCTGCTTTTCATTGATGCTTTTTTTCAAGATTTGTGTGGAGGACAGGACAGGTTTATGATAGCCAGTACAGGTCAATTATAGAATACAAAGTACTCACATAAAGCATAAAGTAATAAGAAATATACAATGTAGAGTAACAAAGAAGGGTCATATCTGCAACTTAGCGTCCCTAAACCATGTGCTTTAAAGCTACAGTTTCTTCACTGAGGTTAGTGCGTGTTTCCACAAAGCATTTCTTAGGAAAAGTTGCATTTTCTGGAATGTTGTAGGAAATATATCAATAATGCCAACTTTCTACGAACTTCTAGGTCCCTGGGATTCATATATGCTTAAATACATTCTTTTCTAGACACACTAAATTTATAATCATCAGTTCACTTACTCAATAAGCAAGTCTTTGTTTGAGGATATATTACATGTAAACTACTGTGTGGGTTACAGGGGCTATAAAGATGAAGAATATACATTTCTTGTAACTGACAGTCTCACAATATACTGAAGAAATAGGTCAGTAAACATAATTACATCAACTTAACAAATATTATAATAGTCACTTCAAAATTATATGATACAGCCTTCAAAATACTATCAAAGAATGGTGAGGGTGAGGGGTTGTATATAAGTTTTACTCAGTAAAGGAGAAAAGGTTAGGAGTGGCTTTATTGAGGAAGTGGTTTGAACAGAGTGAAGTTCACTTCAGAATCCACAGAGGTAGAGAAGAGCATAGAAATCTTCACTCATCTTCTCTCTCTCTCACCAATAAACTCAGTTACTTCTGTTTGGAACACAACGTCAATGTGGGAGAACATCAAGGGTCAAGACTGAAGCTTCTGGAAAAATTTGACTTGTTAAGAGACTGAAGAATTAAGCTGTTATAATTGATATTAGAGATCTCTGGAGTCCTTTGAAAAAAAAGTCAGTTAATTCTTTTTTCCAGTCTCGTAAATCTCAAAACCAATAGGTCATATGCACAGGAAAATGATACCTGGTGACAGACATACACTTGAGCTTGAAAAGGTATCTTGGGACATATTATTTACGGTTTTTGTGAATTAATCAACAAAATTTAATTGTCACAAACCTAGAATTGTATTAAAAAATGATTGCCATATAAAAGTAAGTTTGCAAAGACATAGCCGCTTTCCTTGAGACCATTTCAGGAAGCCACGATATAGACACTAACAGAATAGAGAGGAAAGTTATAACATCTAAGTAGTGACTAAGTGGTGTCACACCTATTATAACACTGAGTCCTCAGAATGAGAGATCACTGGAGTTTAGAGTGGTAGGGCTACGATTGGTGAAAAAGGTGGGTTTCCAGCTTAAGTTTGAAGAAGGAATTCACCTCAGAAATCCTGAGGGAGGAGGTCATAGCATTTCATCTTGGGAGATTAGTAGAAATAAAGACTTGAAAGTGCCATCTATTATGATATTTTTTGATAAAATTAATCATTTGCTTATATTGTATTAACTAACTAAAGTCCATGCATTTTTTATGTTTTTGTTGTTGTTTTGTTTGTTTGTTTGTTTTGACACAGAGTTTTGCTCTTGTTGCCCAGGCTGGAGTGTAATGGCGCTATCTGGCCTCACTGCAACCTCCGCCTCCTGTGTTCAAGCGATTTTCCTGCCTCAGCCTCCTGAGTAGCTGGAATTACAGGCATGCACCACCATGCCTGGCTAATTTTGTAGTTTTAGTAGAGAGGGGGCTTCTCCATCTTGCTCAGGCTGGTCTCGAAATCACGACCTCAGGCGATCCACCCATCTCGGCCTCCCAGAGTGCTGGGATTACAGGCATGAGCCACCATGCCCAGGCTATTCACATTTCTTCAGTCTTTTCCTAAGTCCTTTCTATGCCAGGATTTTATCCAAAATACCACGTTCCATTTAGTCATCATGTCTCCTTAGGTTCCTCTTGGCTGCAAGAGTTCCTCAGACACCTCTTGTTTTCTAGCACCTTGACAGTTTTGATAGATACATTGGACAGGTAATTTATAGAACGTCCCTTAAATAGGATTTGCCTGATGTTTTTGTCATCATTAGAGTGGGGTGTGAGTTTTCAAGAGGAAGACTACAGAAATTAAAGTGCCATTGCCATCACATCCTACCAAGGGTTCACACAAACAATATGACTTATCATTGTCGATGCTAACCTTGGTCAACTGGCTGAGATAATAAGGTTTGTCAGCTTTTTTCCACCTTAAAGTTACTCTTATCCCCCGTCTTTCCATACTGTACTCTTTGGAAGGAAGTCACTATGTACAGCCCATAATTAGGGAAAGGGAATTATAACCCACCTCTTTGAGGGCAGGGTATCCATATAAATTATTTGAAAGTCTTCTGACTCATCTGTTTGTCCTATCATTCATTTATACCAGTATGCACTCACGTTTATTTATTTTATACCTTAGATGATAGTACAATACTACTTTATTTTGTTGTTCAGATTGTTCCAGATTTGGCCATTGGAAGCACTCTCTGTGGGCTACTGTGCCACTTTGACTTCTTGTCCCCCCCCCCTTTTTTTTTCAATTCCTTACTTCTGGGCACTCCAAGATGCTCCAGACTCATCTTATGTATTTCCAAACCTAGGTCTAGATTCAGTCCTTTGTTAAGGTTGACCTCACTCGTTTTACTGAAGAAAAGGATTAGGAACCAATGTCTGGGTGCTACAAGCATACCTTGCTGCAGGTGTGTTCTTGCTCTGAGGCCCCCTCAGCTGACAGAGCAAGGAGATAGATGTATATGGACATACATTTTCTATATATGGACACATGTCTACACATATTGCTATATGCAACCATCTGTATCTTTAAGCTAAACATGAGTGCATGCCATTTCCAATTCTAACCCATTACCACATGAATCCTTGTAGTCTCCTTCCCTTGCTTATCTATAACTTCTAAATCAAATGGCAAGAAACCTGGCTCATTATCCATTTGTTTAAATGTTCAACTATAGCATACATGTAGAGGCATTAGAATCATTAATCATTAGCCATTAGTATTTGGCCAGGCACGGTGGCTCACATTTGTAATCCCAGCACTTTGGGAGACCAAGGCAGGTGGATCACCTGAGGTCAGGAGTTCGAGACTAGTCTGGCCAACATGGGGAAACCATATCTCTACTAAAAATACAAAAATTATCCAGGTGTGGTGGTGGGTGCCTGTAATCCCAGCTACTCATGAGGCTAAAGTAGGAGACTCACTTGAACCTGGGAGGTGGAGATTGCAGTGAGCCTAGATCACGCCATTGCACTCTCCAGCCTGGGTGACAGAGTAAGACTCCGTTTCAAAAAAAAAAAAAAAAAAGAATTATTAATCAGTATTTATATGAGACAATTTGATCAACTAGAATGCAATTCTTGTATATAGGTAATTTTGCCTTTAGTTTTACAGATTTCACTAATTTCCAAGTTATTTAGGTCAGCAGTTTATTCCCAAACTGTAGAGCGAGGTTGTTTCATACATTTGTAATACAGTTAGTTGGTTTTTTGGGTCACATTCTGTATTCCATCCTGGGCCTCTCCCATCCTCCTCAGTGATGCTTATTTAATTTGCATACATTAAGTGCTGTACAGTTCTGTAAGTTTTGCCAAATTCATAGTGTCATGTATTAGCTATTACAGTATCATACAGGATAGTTCCACTACTCTAAAGAATCTCTTTGCTTCCCATACTAAACCTTCTGTCTTCTTTCACTAAATGTCTGGAACCACTGGTCTTTTTATTATTATTATTATTTTGTTTCTTTTTATTGGTTTGCTCTTTTCTGAATCTCATCTCATTGGAATCATACAACATATAGCCTTTGCAGAATGGCTTCATTCACTTAACAATATGCACTTAAGATGCATCCATGTCTTCTTGTGGTTTGATAGCTTGTTTCCTCTTAATGCCGAATTATATTCATTTTTTTAATGTGTTACATCTTGCTTATCTATTCATATATTGGAGCACATTTTGGTTGCTTCCCGTGTTTGGAGATTATGAATAAAGCTGTTATACACATTTGAATGCAGGTTTTAGTGTGGGCATAAGTGTTTATATCAGTTGGGCAAATATTTTGGAGCATGATTGCTAGATCTTATAGTAAGATTATGTTTACTTTTTAAAAGATTGTCAAATTATCTTCCAATGTGACTGTATAATTTTACCTTACACCAGTAATGAATGTGATGGCAGTTACTATTACTCCACACCCTTCTCAGCAATGGGTATTGTTCATATTACTTTCTGCTTTTTGTTGTTGTTGTCATTCTAATAGGTGTTAGTGGAACCTCATTGTTGCTTTAATTTGAAATTCTCTAACAAAAAAATGAAGATGAGCATCTTTTCAAATGTTTAGTTGCCATCTGTATATCTTCTTTGGTAATGTGTCTGCTCAGGACTTTTGCCCATTTTTAAATTGGGTTGTTTGTTTTCTTGTTGTTGAGTTTTAAGAGTTTTTTGTATATTTTGAAAACAAGTCCTTTGTCAGATATATATTTTGCAATCATTTTCTCCCAGGCTGTGGCTGTGCCTATGTTCTTTTAGCAGTGTCTTTTTACACTGCAGAAAGTCTAACTTTTAATAAAGTCAAACTTACTCTTTTCTTGGATCTTGCTTTTGGTGTTGTGTCTAAAAATTCATCAACAACCCCATGGCCATCTATATATTTTTCCTGTATTTTCTTCTACAGTTTACACAGTACTGCATTTTACATTTTATTAATGTCTGTGATTCACTTTGAGCCAATTTTTGTGACTTTTTTTCCCCTTTGGCATACGGGCATTCTATAGTTCTAGCACTGTTTGTTGAAAAGACTGTCCTTTCTCCACTGCATTTCTTTTGCTACGTCATCCAACTTTACTTGACTACATTTGTGTGAGTCTGTATTCTGTTCCATTGATCTACTTGTCTGTTCTTTCAATAATACCATGCTGTGATGATTACTATGACTTTATAGTAGGCATTGAAATCAGGATAGTGTGAGTTTTCCAAATTTGTTTTTCTTTATTAGTATTGAATTGGCTGTTCTAGATATTTTGTCTTTCTGTATAACCTTTAAAATCGGTTTATGTCAATATCTACAAAATATCACCCAGGAATTTTGATTAGAATTTTGTTAAATCTGTAGATAAAGTTGGGAAGAACTGGTGTCCTAATAACGTTGAATCTTCCAATGCATGAACACAAAATATCTCTCCATTTATTCAAATACTCTCTGATTTATAAAATAATCAGAGTTGTGGATATTTTTACCTGCAAAATCTCCACATTTTGTTAGATGTGTACTTACGTATTTAATTTTTGAGTGCTTTATAAATGGTATTTTTCTTTCATTTCAAATTCTAATTGTTTATTGGTGATACATAGTAAAGCAATTGACTTCAATATATTAACATTATATCCTGCAACCTTGCTTTACTTACTTATTAATTCCAGGAGTATTCCTGTCAATTTTTAGAAATTTTCAAAGTAGACAATCCTGTGACTTGGGAACAATGACAGTTTTATTTATTCCTTGTCAATCTATGTATCTTTTCTTGTTTGATGAAAGTAACTAATTCTTCTAGTACTCGGTTGAATAGGAGTGATAAGAGAGAACATCATTCCCTTGCTACTGATTTTAGTTGGGGAGATAAGCAGTGCCTTACCATTAAGTATAATGCAGCTGTTTGGTTTTTTGGTGAATGTTCTTTATCGAGTTGAGAAAGTTCCCCTCTATTCCAGGTTGCTGAGAGTATTTTACCATGAATAGGTGTGGTGGCAAGAAACGGGGAGAAAGAGTTCTATAATCTTATGATTTAATTTCAGTCTTTCAAAGGGCCTGGGTTTCCAGGTTGTGACCTTCACAAATATTTCTCCTTTGTTATAGCTTCATTTTCCCCTTAGATGATATGGGAAAACTGGAGCACCTACAGTGAAAACAGTACCTTTCCTCACATCAAATAGGGGCTTTGGAAAGCCTTTTTCTCTGGAGAGTAGTTATGGAGAACACTCTTGGGTGTACAGAATTTCAAAACGATTACTTTGCCTTCACATGGCAAGATAATCTTTCTTAAATCTGCACCATGTGGTAAAACACAAAAGTCTAAGGGATCCCTTAAAACTGCAGCCCTCAGGAATTTCTTACTTTAATTGTTCCTGTCAGTAATGGGCTCCAGCAACCTCTTCTCTAGGTAAGCATATCTCCGCTGTGAATACCTTAATGTGACTGTTTCTCCAGATTTGGGGCTATAACTGTTTCCATCAAACTCAGCTCTCTAATGGGTCCAAGAAAAGTCATTGCTTTTTAGTTTTTTCAGATTTTAATAGTTATAGTTTTTAATAGTTATAAAAATGGGCTTGATCATTTTTAGTAGTTATAAAACTATTCAGTTTTTAATAGTTATAAAAATATGCATGAACTCCCAAACACTTTACATGTAGGAGTTGAGACCAGAAGTCAATCTGTGATGTTTGAAATCTCTCATTTGGGAACCCAGACTCTTCAGATTCTGAGCTGTCCGCCATCCATCATCACAATCTCCCTTTTGTCCTGAAAACTTCAAGTAGTCTTGGAAGTAGAGAAGCATTCACCTCAGGAACAAATAGGATGACATTCAGTTGAATTGAGAATATGCTAAATGAAACCAGGACAGATTATGTAAATAAACTGTAAACACTTTCCCTGTGCAAAACCCTTTTATGAAAAAAAAAATATGTTGTAAGGTAACATTTTCTGGATGGAGCAGTTGGGAGCATAGCATCATTTATTCCAGCTATTGATTGAGTGCCTATTTTATGCCAAACTATGTGAGAAGTGTTGGGGACATGAGGACAGGTAAGATAAATATACTCACTGTGCATGTAGAACTTAAGTTTAGGGAAGACACATAATACAGCGTACTTAATGGTATGCTTTGGAGGGGAATCTTTCAGGCAAAAGAAAAAGCCTAAGCAAACCCTAGAAATAAGAGAAAGCAAGAACTAAAAAGAAATACAGAATTCCAGGATGGATAAAGGATGAAATTTGTCCCAGTCAAAATCACAGCAGGAAATAAATGGCACATTCAAAAGGTATAATTGAAGATAATTTAAGAAAGGACCTGTTTGCAAAGATGTTGGCAGGGTTAATGGAAACCCTTAGGCATTGATGAAATAGTTCTCTCTCAATCTGAAGGAGGATGTAATGGGAGTGGTTATCAAAACTGGGGGAGAGTTATGGCTGCAGAATAGGGATGCTGGGGGGAGGAAATGTGGGCCCTGGGTTGAGAAATGCAGCTTCTGCCAATCACTGGCCAGACAGGAAAAGATCCAGAGGCATAAATCTGTCCTAGGATATCCTGTGGTTTCCTGTGATTGGCCGAACCTAATCAGAGGCAAGAGGCCTCAGGCAGCCCGTAGAGTTTAGCCTACTTTCCAGTAGGGTAGAAAGGATGAAGAATGAAATTGGCAGGGATGGGGTGGCAAATTGAGATTATATTGAGATTATATGGCTTAGTTCCCTTACAGAAGGGACTACGTCCTATCAGCGATCATATATTAAAATAATGAATTGGGAAACTATTAGACTGAGGGTGCTTCAGTTCCCTAGGTTCCTATGTAAAGAAACTGAAACCCAACACAGGGTAAACTGTAAAATAAACTTAAACTTAACCAGAAACTGCCAACTAACCTCCAACCAAGATCTTTCCACTGGAATGATTTATATAAGACTACTGTTCCACATTAATCCATCCAATAGTGCCTTTGCCTTGCATCTGTATTCACCCTACAAAGCTTTCCCCTTATGCCCTTTTTGATGGAGTCCTGAAATGCCTGTCATCTGTAGCTGCGTGATTCATGAATGGCTGTCTGTTCAAATAAACACTTTACATTTCCAATGTGCCTGTATATCTGTTAACATATCATCACCACGTGGTGTAATTTCAGGTATATTTAGACACAAAGACCAAAATATGAGCCTTCATTAATATGCTCTGTATTACATAAAAATGGGAAAAGGGGGCATCATTAAAAAAACAATTGATTAAAATAAAATACAGATGTAACAGTCCCACATTTGTAGCTGCTCTTAAAGTCTAAATTAAATATCAAAGTTTTATTTTCTGTCACTAATTTCATGGTCCCTTTGATCTCTGTCACCACTTTCTTTGGATAGAGTTCTTTATTAGATGGGATGAACCACAGCATAATTTTCACAACAGCTGGGGCTTTGGTGGTCCTGACTTTGTTGGATTGCTTCAGTTTCCTATTGATTAGAATAAGTTAACAGGCATCCAAATGCATCTGCTGGATTTTGGTGAATTCCTGATTTATCAAATTTTCTCAGCTTTTTATTGCATCCCTCTGCGTGTTAGATGGATGGTACAGCTGCAGAGACTTGATTTCCACTGTAGAAGGGGCCCTCCTGTCATTGGGCCACTAGAAGTTCAGCAACGCAGCAGGTCTGGGCTTTTGGGGATTCCTGTCTCACCTTCTGGCATGAATGTGTGTTATAGGCATATAAGACAACAATAATAAATAACCGGGATGAATTGTTAATTGTTCTTAATGTAATGAACTAATGTGGTCTCCTATGAGGTATCCAGTTTTTTGTTTGTTTGTTTTTGTTTTTGTTTTGTTTTGGGATGGGGTCTCAGTCTGTCACCCAGGCTGTAGTGTAGTGGTGTGATCATAGCTTACTGTAGCCTAGAACTCCAAGTAACCCTCCTACCTCAGCCTCCCAAGTAGCTGGGACTATAGGTATGTGCCACCATGTCCAGTTAATTTTAAAACTATTTTTTCTACAGATGGGGTCTTGCTATGTTACCCAGGTTGGTCTGGATAACATGGTCTTTCATCATGATGATGATCCTGTGCTGCTGCCTCTAGATAAATAAATCTGGGTAAAATTGTTTCATCAGAACTTGTCTACATGTGATGTCCTCTGAAAGTCTGTAACAAGGTCAACTCATATTACACATTTTATCTCTTTATTTTTAAACTTTATTTATCCCTTTACTTTTTAAACTTCCTGGCCTCAAGTGATCCTTCTGCCTTGGTCTCCCAAAGTGTTGGGATTACAGGTGAAGGCCACCATGCCCATCCCAATATCCAGTTTTTAATATTTTCCAGACAGTGAACTGGGGAGCTCACAAATCTCTGAGCTTACAAAGTAAAAGTAAATTGCTATCTCTGCTTCCTGAAAACAAATTGCCTTGGATTATGTTTGTTGATGTGGACTGAAAACAAAGTGTGTGTCAACCAATATCTGTGTATCAAGTAATAGGAGCTGTCTTGATTTATGCCAGTAGGTCCCACTTGTAGAACTATAGCCACAATAGGCCCCACAACCTGATGAAATTGACGACAATCTACCTTCACTCTCTAAGTAGAATGGATCCTGTACCAGGCAAGCAGGTGAGTTAAATGAGCCTGAAGTCACATAGTCTTGCACCTTGCAGCTTTTGGTGGTGGCACTAATCTCTGCAACACCCCCAGGGAAAGGATAATGCTTTTGGTTTACTGCACTGGAGGGTGAGAACATGGCATTTTCTAATTTCCTTGGCTTCTGAGTTCTGACTTTATTCTTTAAAAGTAGTAGATGCCCAGGACTGTCTATGATATGACTCAATGTGCCTGTTATTTTAAACCTTTCTTTGTGTTGCTTGCCAACCTTGAAGGGAAAAGTTTTAAAAAAAAGTAAGAAAATATTTTTCTGAGGTCAAGATCCAAAGAATGATATATAATCATTGGGGTGCTGTTAGACAAATAGGCCAGGTTGTTTGGAGAAATTTCTTAATGTTTCAGTTGAGGAGGAAAAGATGAAGCATGAAACATAAATACAATCCATTTACCAGCAATGAAGGTTTCCAAGGGTGACTTTTGGCTTGTTTAGATTTTCAGCCTAGCGACAAGTATTGTTATTTTCTCAGATACTGCCTTTTTCTGAAATTAGTAATGGAATAGTATTGTATTTTTCTTTGATATGGAATAAGATGATTTATCTCAAAGTAGAAAACAAAGAATCTTGTCTTAAGGCACGGTCCTGTGTGCTTTTATGGTAAGTCATTAAAAAAAGGCAGGTGTACACATGGAGGGTAATTTGGAGGGCCTAGTGATCCTGTACTTCTGCCCCTAGACAAATACATCTAGGTAAAATTGTTTTATCAGAACTTGTCTATATATAATGTTAGCTGAAATTCTACAATAAGGTTAATTCAGATTACAAATTTTATCCCTTTATTTTTAAACTTTATTTGATTTTATGAACATAAATATTTTATTCTAAATAACACAGAGATCAGTTCTTTAAGTATATGAACCTACTTTTTAAAAATAATTTTCCCCTTTACCTTGTATAATCGGGGCTCTTGGTCAGTTAAGAAGTTGTTTTCTTGTAAAGTAGCGATATGATAAGTGTTTGTAAATATCCTCTCCAATCTTTGAAATACTAAATTCGTTGTTTTTCAAAAGTATTCAGGTAAACCACTGCAAATTTTAAGTCTTTGGGAAGGATCCCATTATTTCCCCAATTTACTGTGATAAAGAAAAAGCTCATAGATGTCCATGAAGCCACTATCTTTGCTCACAATGGCCTGAAAATATAATGCCCTCTCCTTCATGCGGCCTTCTGGAGACCATGCAAGTAATTTTGTAATAAACTTTAACCCAGAACCATACAGGAAAGGAGCATCTTGAAAATGTAGCTCCTAGCTTCTGCACTGCATTACAGAGGAGACCTCAGAATGGGGATGTATTAGTCCGGGTCCTCTAAGAAGTAGATTCCATGCTGGAGTTAAAAATAGCTTTTATTAGGGGAAATGACTATAAGAGAAAATAGAGAGGGTTCTAGGGAAGGCTGAGAGAGCCATCAGACCATGATGCTCTTCTGATCAAAGTTAAAGGAAGGAGAGAAGGCTAGATGGAAAAGATAACCTTGCAATCTAATGGCTTGCCAAGGTGTCAGAAAGTCTTCAAGTCAGATTTAATCTTTGGAAGAACCCCAGCTCTCCCAGAAGGATGTCTGCTTTATATTCCCACCACACTCCTTAATTGGCTGGAAGCAGCTCATGGGAAGTATGGTCTCAGTGCAAATCTGGCAACGGATTTCAGAGCACAAAACAGAGGCTCTTGCTCATGTAAGTTCCCTGTAGTTGCAGGTTTGTGAAATATATTCACATGGCCATTGTATGGAAAATCTAGTGAAAGACTGGGTTCTAACAATCTATTAGAGCCCACTCTATTGTCAACTTAGCATCTACACCACCCTTTTAACCCATATTATTTAGCTTCTGATATAGACCAGAACAATATGATACAAGATGCAGCCTTCTAACTAAAACCAAAACCATCCTCACCTTCCTACAAAGTGGAGACACTAAGTTGTTCGTGCTGCTTTATCCCCAGTGTGTGATATTTTTCACTCTTCTAGTGAGGTCACAACCCTCTTATTATCCTTCAATTTAAATACTGAGTTATGCAGTTGACTGCTATTAACACAACTTACATCAGATAGAAAGTGAGTTGGAGAATGGAAAAAAATATTGCATATGTATAAATTATACACTTTAAAGGAATTAAAAATGTGCATAATCATTCTAGTTCTCATTTTTTGCAACTGGTTATGAGGCTGTGAGTGCAATTGGTAACTTTCTTTGTCCACTGTTCATTTCATTTTCCCTTTGTTCTCAGTCAGGACCCCAGATGATTATGGGTCTAGTTCTGGTGAGTCTGTGCTTTCAATGTTTTTGCTTGTGTTGTGTTATCATAGTTGCTCACTAACATTTACTCGAGATATGGGGGCACTAAGAGACTCCTTGGAAAATCCTCTGGGTCCCAACCATGCTCCTTTATGCCTCATTGTGTGATAGTAGCCCTGTTTCCCCTGATACTCAAGATTAGTTTCCCAGCCAATACATAAACTCTTTTGGCTGGTGGGTCACTACACGAGGAGCGCATAGTGGTCGGATGTCATTCTCAACTTTCAGGTCAATGAAACCCTTATTGTAACACCTTTGCTGTTTTTGAAAAGCAGAACCCAAAGTTTTGATGATGAAAAGCCAAAAATGTCTAGCGGTATATTAGGTTAGTGAAACAAGCCATTCTTGCTTCCAGTCTTGGGTTCCTAGACTTCTATATCCCACCTACGTACTGGCTCAAATCACATATCGTACCTGAAGGACATTACCAGGCCCTTTAAAAGTGTTAGAACCCAAGTGATGCCATAACTGACTGAGTACTTGAAAGCAGATTTCACTCTTCTACCTGACCACCTCCGAAATGGTCTCCTATGCTCATTCTCTCAGTTAATAGTTCCTTAGCATACCTACATTCAAGACAATTAGAAGCTGCAGAAACTATTTATATTAGCCATCACAGAGATGTCTAAGGTGTGATTGCCTCCTCTTAAGTTTTCAAGGATAATACAGCAGTCACATCAATTGTTAATTTTTAAGTAACAAATTAAAAATGCTTTAATATAGGCACAAAGAATGTGCTATAGTGATTAAGAAGGGAACACATTCCCTCCTAGTTTGGAGGTCAGAAAAGGCTTAATAGAGGAGATGTGTGGTGGTGGAGAAGATATTCTAGTCAGTGGAACCAAGAGCAAGAGTAAAATGTGTAGCAATTTCAGTTAATCAGCAAGAGTATCTGACTTGGTCAGAGACACAATGAGCATAAGAAACAAGTAGGAAAAGAAGTTTGAAAGGTGGAGGGTATGAGATCTTTGTAGGAATTGAAATGTCAATCTAATCACTTCTTACTGCAATGAGAAGCAGTAGGAGGGTTTTTCTTTTGTTTGTTTTCTTCTAAACAAATGTTGCAAAATATTAAGATGAAAGAAAGGTCAGAGCTTAAACCTTGTTTTTATTCTCAGTTGTGTGATCTTGGAAAAGTACATCTCTCTCTGAACTTCAGTTCTATTGTCAGTACATGTGGATAATAATACATCCTTCAAAAGGTTAAGAGGATTAAATACTGGCTCTAGTATCTAATATTTTAGGAAATAAATACTCCCAAGCCTCTCAACATGCGTTACGCACCGAACTAGGCAGTGGGTCATGATGGTGATGAATGCAAGACTGATAGCTGTACTTGGGATGCATCATATGTTTCAAACCAATGACTCACCCTGCACTGGGTCCACAGATGCTTTTGTGAGCAGGAGTTTGAGGTCTGGAGTCCCAGCAGCCTGAGGCCACTGGGCATGAATGGGTACAGGAATGGGACTATTCTTCAAACCACATTTTATTGGATTATGACCTATTCCTTTTAATTCTCTTTCATCTACTCATCCCTTAAGCTGAAAAATTACTTTATTAGATCTTGTTGTAATCCTAAGAAAAACCTGTGTACAGGTATACAATTTCGTAACTGTAAATTTGGAATAAAAATGTTCATTTGGTGAACCAGTTTAGAATTTCAACAGGCTTTTCTACCAGATTCCCCACCCTCCAGCCCTACCACTTGACCTCAGTATCTTCCGCCTTATGAAAACACACTTTATTTCCAGCTAACATAATCATAACCATAATCATAATGAATCATCATCATTATAAATAATAGTTTGTTCTTGTGATGTACAAGCATTGTTCTAAGCACTGCACATGTTTTACATTATTTAATGCTCAAAATAAAGCTACAAAATATATGTTATTTTTATCTTCATTTTACAGATGAAAAGATTGGAGTTGAAAGGGATCAAATAACTTTAGAAAACTGCTTGACTGCTGCGAAGAACTGAGTAGAACAGAAAAGTCAAGCTTGAGGGCTCAATCACATCCCTTGTTGCCTCTCTTCCACCCTCACTCTAAGCCCAGTCGTCCTCCAAACATCCCCACCAGGTTTCTCCACTCTAGGCTTTACATATCTATAAAATGAAATAATATGGAAAAAAGTCTAGATTTTCTAAGCAACAAAATCCCTCCTCTTCCCATTTCCTGTTCCTTTTCCTCTTTCTGCACCCGCACAGGACTAGGCCTGTTTGATTTGTCTATGGAGACTTAGCCCCGTGGAGTGGTGTGTCAGTTTGCCTCAATGCTGAGCTTTTTTTTTTTTTTTCTTTTTGAGACAGAGTCTTGCTCTGTAGCCTAGGTTCAAGTGCAGTGGTCTGATCTCGGCTCACTGCAATATTGAGCTTTTTTTAAACCCCCTCAGTAAAGTGCACACTTAGGTTGAATTGCTAGAGACATTAGAAGGGTCTTCAAAGCCTACATGGGGAAATATGAGAAACCTACAGCAATAGAGGAGTTTGAGGAAATATCAAAGGTGCCTAGTAAGGATTTTATTACATTTTATTGATATAAATGTAATCCTTTATATATGTATGTATATAGTCCTTGGTATATTAAACCTTTCTTTGCCTTCCTATGTAAGCTTAACATCTATGTATGTATGTATCTGTTTATGTATCTATCTCTCTAATCTATCTATCTATCTATCTATCTATCTATCTATCTATCTATCTATCTATCTATCATCTATCTATCTATCGTCTGTCATCTTCTATCTATCTATCATCTACCTACCATCTGTTTATTTATCTTGCTAATACATTGCAGAATTTGGAATCTTGGGAGGGACATCCGAAATTTGAACTTAGTATGACCCTTGCCCTACAACTGGGCAAGTGTCAAGAGTTAAGGCTCCCCTCAGGCAGCCAGTCACATCTTGGTCACATCTTCAGCATTTTGATACTAGCAAACACTTATCTAGCAGTCACTATGAGCCAGATGCTATCTAAATACTTTAAATATATTCACTTATTTAATCCTCACAACAACTATACAAGTGAGGTATTGTTATTGGCTTCCTTTTTCAGGTGGAGAAACTGAGCACAGAGAGATTAAGTGACTTGCTTAAGGTCACACATGTCATGCATGGAGAGTTAGAATCTGAAACCAGGAAAACTTCTTGAGACCATAATCTTTAACACTATGTTGTACTCTTGCAATTTTTGAATTCCTATTTCTTCCCACATTGCATTTATGTTTTCCCCTGTCTCAAAATCATATTTCCAGATATCTATTAGACTGTCTCTTAAACTTTAACCACTGAGAACTACCCTCTCTCCCAGCACTGTATAAGCCCCCATAGCTGGTTTTCCACCAAGGGATTTGGACGTCTTGGACACAACTGATTTCACCAAGTATTAGAACCTGACTTAGGAAGGGCCAACAAGATTCTCAGAGCTGGGAACAGAGGGCTGGACTGTGTGTACAGTACAACTCTAGGGGAGGTGTTGAAGTCCTGCTGTCAAGATCCTCAGGCTGCTCTGCTCCTGTCTTCCTGAGTCCCAGTTATTAATAACAGCCTTGGATTTTGCTTGACACCTGCGAATGTTTCTCATAAATTTCCTTTATGGTGAAGCCAGTTTGAGATGCCCCTCCTACTTGTGAGCAAAGGTCTTCTCTAAGTCGCTGTGCCCTCTCATTAGGACTGTTGTGCACACAGGCTACCTGTCAAACAGTTCTCAAAAAAAGATTATTTTGCTAAACCATACACGTACCATTATTCTTTCCTCAGTAAAGGGAGGGCATACTCAAAGACACATTCAGAAAGGAAGCATTAGCTATATCTCACTCTTTTCTACTATTTTATTCTTATTTTATAGCTAGAAATGTCCTTTAGGTATTTCAACCAACATTTATTTTTATGAAATATAAATATACTATTGAATCTAAATCTTCTAACTAATATTAAATCCAGAAGCCATCATGGCACAAACAAAAATAACAACTTAGTGCCATGAGATATCACTGAACCTAACCTTTCCAAAACACGGTGCACTCACTCTTAGTGAGAGTAGAGAACAGTACCAAAGTGCAGCTGGGCAGCATAGATCGTCGTTTCACTGTTGTAATGTTTTGTTTATGAGCGTTTTAATGTCAGAAAAGCATGTTTATTTTGTACAGTGAACATTTTATTTTACTTTGTTTTAATTTTAAATTTTTGCAGGTATACAATATGTGTATATATTTATGGGACACTTGAGATATTTTGATACAGGCTTTCAATGCACAATAATCACATCATTGCAAAGGGGGTATCTATCACCTCAAGCATTGATCCTTTCTTTCTGTTACAAACAATTCGGGTTTTTAAAAAAATAGAGACGAGGTCTCACTATGTTGCCTAATGTGGTCTCAAAATCCTAGGCTCAAGCAATCCTCCCACCCCAGCCTCCCAAAGTGCTGGGATTACAGTCATGAGCCATCACTCCCCACCAATATAGTTAAAATTTTAAATGTCTGCTTTAATTCTATCAAAAAATAAAACCAACCAGTTTTAAAATTAGTACATATGTTTTAAAAAACCAATTAGATGCCTAGTACGTTGTTAGGCTACCTTAGTATTTCTAGCTTTTTGCTTCTCTTAACTTTCCAAGTCATCTTTGCCTATACTTCACACTGAAATCAACCAAGATCAGTACTGTGAGTGCCTTTGCTTTAAATTACATCATGATTGCTGGTGAGGAGGAAATTCATGATGAGAATGGACTGACAATCACTACTTCCCATCTCATTCTCCTTTTCTCAAGGTTCATTCTTTGTCTATATAACTCATTTTTGTACTGTACCTAGATTTATATCTTTAAAAAAGCTTTATATACAAAAAAATTTAAGTTCAAAATGCTGTTTTTCTTTTGGTCCTCTGAGTCTTCTATGTCGGTTGGCCAAGAAGGAACAAACAAGCCTTCATTTCCTCTTAGTTCAGTGGTTCTCAACTAAGGGCCACTTTGCCCCTGATGGAACATTTAGTTATATTTGGAGAAATTTTTAGTTGTCGAAAATGGGTGGGGGTAGAGTAGTACTGGATAGTAGTAGTGGATAGAGGCCAGGGAAGCTGCTAAATATCCTGTAATGCATAGGATGTCTCTACTCCACTCATCCACCTCCCCACCTCCTGTCCAAATGTCAATAATATAGAGGTGGTGAGACTCTGCTGTAGTGTTGCAGTGAAGGCACTTCAGTGAGATGGTAATGAGAACAGATTTTAGAGCCAGAGAGACCTGGGTTTCAATTCTGCCTCTGCCATTTTGTAACTCTGATGGTTTTTATAAGCTTTTTTTTTTCTATCTGTACCTCAGTTTTCCTATCTATTAAATGGAACCATAATAATTATTATTGTTTTAAGTGTGTTAGGAAGTGTGAGTAAACTAATATATATAAAATACTTAGCAATGTTCAGGGTACATAGTGTTTAATACTAAGTCATAGATTTCCTGCTGTTTAACTGAGATGCAGAGTTCTTTTCAAGGAGACTTTTCTAGAAAATGAATGGAAAAAAATAACAAGTAAGAAGTGAATGCAAAAGCAAAGAAGAAGAAATAGGAATTCTGTCAATGTTTCTTACCCTAAGACCATTGAAGTCCAGTCAACAAGAAGCCTGCCAACCTGGCTTATCATTTTCTCTTGTCTTGCTCAGTTTGTGTAGAGCATACACAAGTGATTATAGGGGCCAGACAGGTCTTATATATAAAACAGGAGGCTTAATATTGGCATTTTTAAACATAGAGAAATGTCTTCACTTCTACAAAGAAATTTACTCACTCCCATTTTTCTTGAATCAAGTTGCTCTCTTAGCATTTCCTGCCATTGATAGGGATATGACTACAGAGAAATGTTGTTCTACTGCCTTAAGCTACACAACAGTGCAATAACAATCATAAGTGATAACGGACACTTGGCCTTGATGTTGAGGAGAGCATAGCAGGTGTGTGCCAGCTGCTGCTCAAGTTCAGATGATTGCTGAAACAGGGGCATATAGGTCCATTGGCTGCCAGATTCTTTATGTTTTTTTGAAAACAATTTTCTAGATTTTTATATGAACTCTTAATATTTAAATGTTCATTTATATTGGTGAAATATTGCTGTGCAGGTAAAAAAATAAACACAGCTACGGGCTGAGTTCAGCCTTAGGGCAGTTAGTCAGGTTTCTAAGACTATTACAATAAGGTTTTTTTCTACCTTTTAGTCCCATTTCCCATTATTCAAAAGTTTCAGTAGTGCCTAATGCATTTGCTCATTCAGTAACTATTATGGAATGTCTACAGTGAACCTGGTTTTATGCTAAGTGACATACAGCAATGACAGGCACAAAGTGTCTGTCACTCTGAAGCTTGCATTCCAGTGGGACGAGACAGTGAAAATAAATAAATATATATAATATTCCAGATGGTATACTATGCAGACATAAAAAAGAACAAAATCATGTCCTTTGAAGCAATATAGATGCAGCTGGAGGCCATTATCCTAAGCAAATTAGTGCAGAAACCAAAAAAAACAAATACTGCATGTTTTCACTTATTAGTAGGAGCTAAACACGGGGTATTTTTCCACATAAAGATGGGAACAATAGACACTGGGAACTACCAGAGGGAGGAGGGAGAGAGGAGGGTCCAGAGTTGAAAAACTATTGGATACTATGCTCACTGTCTGGTGGTGACAGGATCAGTCATACCCCAAATCTCAATATCAAGTGATACACGCATGTAACAAACCTGAACATACACCCCCGAATCTAAAATAAAAGTTGAAGTTATATAAAAAGATAATATTCCAGGTGGTGATATGGGTTCTGAACAACATAGAGCAGGCAGTAGAGGTAGAAAGTGCCTTGTGAAAGAGGCCTCAAAATAAGGGGCCATTGGAACAAAGACCATAAAGAAGAGAGAGAGAGAGTGTTGCTGATATTTCAGAAAATACAATTCCAGACAAGTGGAACAGAAGGTGTGAAGGCCCTGAGGCAGATGGTTCACTTAGTAGACTGGCAGAGCACCAGGGTGGCCAGTTGGAGCACAGTGAACAAGGACCAGAGTGGAAGGGAGTGTGGGCTCTGGTGAAAGTTTGAGTTTTGTTCCTTCAGAAGTTGGAATAGAGATGTCACATGTCCAGATTTACATTTTACAAAGACGACTCTGGCTGCTGTTGAGAATAGATGGTAGTGAAGCTTCCTATTGTGAGTGCTCTGGGACTAGATAAGGCTGCATCTTTACTGTGGTCAGTTGTGAACACAGCTGAAATGGGCTCTTCCACTTAACAACACCTTTCCCCAACCTCTCCTGTTAAGGTACCCTAGGGAAGATACCCTTTTTCTCACATATTGGTGCATTTTGAACATCCCCTGGCATCATATTCTTTTTCCTCTCTAGAATCTTCTAAATCCCTAGCCTTGGATTTACTCCTGGACTGCTTTGCTAGGCTGTCTATAGATCGACTCTCAACCTGAATGGGCTCTCGTCTTCCTAAGCTCATCTTCACCACGGGAAACTATCTGCTTTATTCCCTTCTCCTTCTCTTTATTTATCTCTGGATTTTGGTATTCCCAGCACTTTCCCTCACCATCATGCTCCACATGGTCTGGAAGAGATTTGAGGGACACACCTGTGTCCCAGATGACGTTTATCTCCTGCCATCTCTTCTCCAGTAATCAAACAGTAGGCATTTGTGTGTCTCTTAATCTGTCAATGACTGCCCCACCTGCTGCATACATTTCTTCTTTTCTCTTTCAAAGATGTCTTCATTTGTTCCTTTCCTCATTTCATTAAGAACACAGATTTCAGAGACAGCTTGCCAGAGTTCAAATGCTGATTTTGCCACTTCTAGTTCGTGGATCCTTGCATGAGTAAGTCAACCTGTCTCAACTTCTTCCTGCGTTAAATGGGGATAAGATGACTCATCTTATAGGATTGTAGTGTGCAGTATTAAAAGAGTTAGGTAAACTCAGAAGTGTCTGACATGTAGTATTATTTAAATAAATGTGAACTCTTGTTATACTGTAAATGTTAATTTTAGATTATTTGGATGCTTCAAAGTATATTAAAACTTTTAATGTATATAAAATGTGTACACATGCTACTCAATGAATCAGTGTTTACAACTAAAAAGAATACTTTCAGTAGCCTACAAACGTTTAGGTATTCACTGAATGACATGATCACTATTAGCAAAATGTCACTTGAATTGAGTGACTTTTTTTCTCTTTTTTACAGGAAGAACAGAGAAAGATTCTAATTTAAATCAACTGAAGCTGTTCTATTTCACAAGACTCTGCCAGAAGATGTGTGTAGCTGAAGAATTTTAAGTGGAAAGAGGCAACCTCCCATAAATCTTCCTTTAGTAAATTCATATCCGACCTATGTTAGACAATTAAGTCCCTCATGGGGTATGAACAGAAAGGAGGTAGGAAACAGGGTGGGAAGGAGGCTGGATGCTGCTGTCTTTTTCTTTTGTCTTCAGAAAAAATAATGGCCCCAAGGGATCAGACTTAATCTCCTTTTATGGAGAAGGTGTAGAGAACAAGTGCAAAAGGATGAAAGAAAGAAAGCTAGAAGAGAAAGGAATAGCTTGGATTATTTAAAATCTTCATAGTGAGTTTAAAATTGGTATTATTTATTATTTCCTTGCTTCAGGGAATTCAATGGGCAGAAATCCCACATACAAAACAGACAAAAGGCTATCCTTGCTCTTTAAGGGATTCAAGACAGGACTGCCTTAAAGACAGAAGCTGCATTAATGTTTTTAAAAGAGATTGATTTGCAATCTATTTCTGAAGATTCCTCCTTTAATTATTTATTAATTTTTTGCATGTTTCTCTTTCTCTCTCTCTCTTTTTTTTTTTTTTGAGATGGAGTCTCGCTCTGTTGCCCAGGTTGAAGTGCAGTGACATGATCTCATTTCACTGCAACCTCTGCCTCCCGAGTTCAAGCGATTCTCCTGCCTCAGCCTCCCAAGTAGCTGGGATTACAGGTGCCTGCCACCATACGTGGCTAATTTTGTATTTTTAGTAGAGAGGGGGTTTCACCATGTTGGCCAGGCTGGTGTCAAGCTCCTGACCTCAAGTGATCCACCTCAGCCTCCCAACGTGCTGGGATTACAGGCGTAAGCCCCCGTGCCCGGCTTCTCTTTTTCTTAATAATAACTAGAGCTTCTGGAATCTGTGAAATCCCGTGTCCTTCTTCAAATTTTTGAATGAGCAATGGTGGTGAGATTGAGGAAATCTTAATATCAGCATTGGAAAATATTTTGAAAAAGAATGGAAGGCTCACCAATAACATGTTAGTGCCTAATGAAGGGTTTATTCCATCTGATTTACAAAGTAGACAAGACTAGACAATCATTTCAAAGACTTTTACCTGTGTCAGGGTATGACAGCCACAGCCCTTGTTTTAAAGATCACCTTTGTCTAATCCACATTACCTGGACTTACAAATTTCCCCCTTTAATGTTTTACAGGTTTACCTACGTGTAAATGTGAGATATGTTTAAATAAAATGTTAATACATGTTTAAATAAAAATGCCTGTTTAAATGAAAATACACTTGATACATGTTTAAATGAAAATAATTTAAGCCGGCAGATGGATTAATATTTTTCTGAGTCAATGCTCTTTACAAGGTGATTCAATTTTTCCATCAGTTCCTATATAACTCTGTTACATTCAATTGCAAAATGTAGTAATTTGGCTTAACTATTGGCCTGGTGTGCTACATCGTCCTCTGAGTTGAATACTTTCCATCTCTGTTTGGATTCCTGTTAACTATTTATTGTTGAACAATGTTGGGAATTAGGGGAGATTTTACATCCAACTAAGACACAAATATTCCATGCTGAGACCTGCCCCCCCAATTAAACCTCCAGATTCTGTCCTTGCAATGCCTGAGTAAAGAACATGAGAGAACAGCAAAGATCTCCTGATTAGGCCAGACTGTGTTTCCAATGTCATTACATTAAAAAAATAAATAAAACTAGTGAGAAACAAACAGTATTATGAGCCTTTTCTTTCCTTTTTCAATTCTTAGGTGATATGTCAGTTGCCTTTGATTCAAAACATGGTGTAAACAATGTGTTGTACTCATTATAACTAATTTATTTACTTGATTAGTTCTTTACTTTTATTTCTGCTTTCTGAAATTGGTCTCAGGTGACAAAAGCATATGTGACATATGAAAGTGTTTAATCAAGTAGTCTTTTCTCTCAGTTATCCTAGAAAAAAATACTTATGCCCTTTTAACTTTGGCTTTCTTTATACATTGCTAAGGTTTGAATATGTACTATAAAGTTCATGTTTTGGAAACTTAATCCCCAATGCAACAGAGTTGGGATGCAGGGCTTGATGAGAAGGGATTAGGTCATTAAGCCTCTGTCCTCAATAAATGGATTGTCGTTATCGGGGGGAGTGGGTTTCTGATAAAAGGATGAGTTCAGTCCCCTTCCTCTCCTTCGCTCATGCTCTGTTGCCCTTCTGTCTTCCACCATGAGATGATGCAGCAAGAAGGCCCTTACAAGATGCCAGCCCCTCAGTCTTGGACTTCCCAGCCTCCAGAACTGCGAGCAAATAAATTCCTGTTCATTATAAATTACCCAGTCTGTGGTATCCTTTTATAACAGCAATAGATGGACTAAGACACTCGTGTTTACCAGTATGAGCCCAGGTTCTCACCTAGAAATCATGGTTCAGAGCACTTTTAAACAAATAAGGTCAGGTTCCTTCTAAAGTTGACAGCACTCATTGGTCTGTTTTCTCTAGCATTCTGCCAATAGATCAACAGGCACCAAAACTATATTTGTGTTTCTCTTCCCTAAAAAAAGTTATAATTATAGCCCAAGTATATCCATGTCTGTACCACAGAGTCATTCGAAACACGACATCCCCTCAAATAGTGACTTCCTCTACATTTTATGTCATCTCATCCTGTTTCTGAGAAAAAAAAATAAAGAATCTTGCCAAATGATAGTAACTACAGCTCCTAATAGGTAACTTGGAATTCAAATTTTCTATCAGGATGATTTCTCTTCACATCTCTTCTTAGAATGAAAACTGAGTGCAGGGGAAGTCATGGGGAGAATAGCCTCTGGTTTTCTGCCCCACACATAGTTTTCTCTGGCATTTCTGGGATATTTCTCATCTTTCCTGGTATCTGCATTCCAGGATGTTTCGGCTGCTTTCTGAGAAGTGATGATCCCACCTGAGTTCCCTTGTTAGTATCTACTTTGGGTTCCTTGTTAGCATCTGCAGCTTCAGCTTAGTCCAAGCTCAGACATCCATGACACAGTTCCTGGTGTCAAAACCTCATAATGTAAAGCCTTCTGATCTTAATCCCAAGCTTCTTTAATGGGGTTCACTAGAAGAATGAGTTTCATTTAAAAAGTAAAGATTTTTCAAAAAATTATTTTTGGTTACATTATTTTACTTGATGTGTGTGTTTGATTTATTTGATTTGATTCTGACCTGCCTGATATTGTAACTCTTTCCTATATATCGTCTTCTCCTTTAAATATAGAGGTCATCTATAATTTGACATTGGATACAGGAAAGATACCCATTATAATGTTTCTGCCAACGGGGTTAAAATTTAGGGAAATAAGAAATTGTCAAAATTCCTTATAGATGCTGAATATTAGACCTTTGTTGGATGCAGTTTGCAAAAATTTTCTCCCATTCTGTGGGTTGTCTGTTTACTTGGTGGATATTTTTTCCTGTGCAGAAGCTCTTTAGTTTAATTAGATACCATTTGTCAATGTTTACTTTTGTTACAATTGCTTTTGACATCTTCACCATTGAATACTATACAGCCATAAACAAAAATGAGATCATGTCCTTTGCAAGAACATGGATGGAGTTGGAGGCCACTATCTTTAGCAAACTAACACTGGACAGAAAACCAAATATTGCTTGTTCTCAATTATAAGTGGGAACAAAATGATGAGAACACATGGACGCATAGAGGGGAACTACACACACTGGGGTCTACTGGAGGATGAAGGCTGGGAAGATGCAGAAGATCAGGAAAAATAACTAATGGGTACTAGGCTTAATACCTGTGTGATGAAATAATCTATACAACAAGTCCCAATGACACAAGTTTACCTAAATGAAATTCCTGCATATGCAACCCTGAACTTGAAAGTTAAAAAAAAGGAAATTGACAAAATTAATCAATGAGAACTATTTAGCCACCCCTTTTTTCTGCAAAGGGAAGGAAGATGGTATCTGTAGTGACTCTGAAGCCAATGGATGACTGCAGATGTTATCTCAGTGAAGCAAGTCTGGGCCAGCATTTCTTTTGGAAGGTTCTTGGCTCCTTTTCTATAATACTTTGATTATTGCAAACAGCAGATATCAATGTAAGCATTTATTGTCATTTGCATTCTCTGTGCCTAGGATACTGCCTGGCACAGAACAGTCACTGAGTCATATTTGTTAAATGAAATACAAATGAATAGATAGATGGTCATGCTGTTGCTACTGGAGGTGAAGATGTTAGAAAGAAGCTATGAGGTTAGCTTTTTAAAACGAAAGAAAAATAAAAGAGACAGAAGGGAACGGAAGGTCAGAGCAGAGAATAAACATGAATGCACCACACAGAAGCTAAAAGAGAGCCTTTCCGGATTCCTCCATAACATTCATGGCTTTCTTGTTATTCTTAGACAGTCTGACTCTCTCTTTATAAAAAACATCTTATAAATCTTCCTCTATTACCTATAATGTCTTGAGATCTTTATTTTGTTTCCCTTGTTAACTTTTCTCTTTCATGCCTACTTGCTTCTCTCTTTCAAAAACACGAGAGCAATGAAAATCAAGTAAGCCTATTAACAAGATCCAAAATTGCAGGATGCAAAGGCTGGAGAGTCAATGATTGTCTTCCCCTATCCTTCCAGATCCTTGCCAACATCAAATACCTTGATTTGTCAATGAATGACGCTCTCTCAAACCCAAAGGGGCGTCCAAATCTATGTTAATCCATGGTTATAAAATGCATCTTTTTAAGATCAGCAGAAAGTCCATTCTTTTTTTTTTTAATAGCAAGGCCTGGGAAAGCCTAGAAGAAGGGGGAATTCTCTAATGATAGCACAGGAAGCAATGATTTTCCTTTTTCTGACCTTGGTATTTGCAGAGTATCATGGCCTGTGAGGCTGGGGCCACCTTTGTAGGCAGAAAGGTGATTTTGTGGCTCACAGCACTCTGCAAACCTTCCCCACCAGTTCACTGCTCAGAAAGCACCTGTACTAAATATTTTATGCCAAGGTCATGAAAATCCAGGGAATGCAGCTGTCCTCAAAATTTCTCATTTCTTACCCGCAGTGGCAAGGTCACTAGGTGGCTACACAAATGGCTGTGGGATAGATTGCATACGGCAGGGCATGTAGAAAACAGGAAAGGGGTTATATTGAAATGGCACAGAGGCCCTTCTAGAGATTTCCTTCTTGCTAAGGCAATTCACAGAGGTCCTCTAGCACTGCTGAGCTCATGAGCTTCATTGCAAAAATTCTAAAAGGCTTCCTCTTCTCCATTCTGAGTTCTGCTTCCTGTTTTATGAATGTTTACATGTGGTTTTCTCTCCCTCAGCTTCAGAAGGAGTAGGCTCATATTTAGCACTCTTTCTTCATAGTATATGATCTGACTCCACATTTGTCAGCTCTGTAAGCTTCTAAGCTCTAAAACCCTGTTTCCTCTTGAAGGTGCAAACTATTTCTTCCAAACTTATGAATATAGTCAAAGGGAGATAATATGTGAAAAACTGCTTTACAGATAAACTCAATAGATAAATGTATGTGATGGGTATTGAGTCTCTATGTCACATGTTTTCTTTTCTTTTCTCAGAGAGTCTTCTAGAGACTGAAATTGGTGTTGCTTATGTCAACCCAAAGCTCAGCCCCACTGTTAGTATATAAAAATGGAACCCAGAGCTTCCATAAAAGATACCTCTCTGAAAGGCTTTCTAGATGTGAGGTTCAGAAAGGAAAGTTCTGCTTCAAAGGACAAGTTACACTGGAGGAAGAGGAATGCCAGGAATGCCACAGGTATTTACAAAGATCTAAGAAATGTGCTACAGGCAATTTTTGCTCCCAGTCAACTGCTGGAGGATTTTCCCATAGTTTTAAGACTGTTTCTCTAATATTCAGGTATTTCATTTTTATTTTTATTTAAAAACCTTTCTCTCCTAATGCTTTTTACTTATTCAGTTTAACATTTTTCAACTTTACGTTTAAAGTACCTTATTCTATTTTTAATCTTTAATCCATTTTCCTTTTACATATTTAAATTTTTATCTCATAGGTTTTAGCCTTTTATCCTATTTTTTTTATTTTTTATTTTTTATGTGTTTAACCTTTTATATCATTGGCTTCTTGCTCTTTACTTTTTATTATAAATCTCATCTCTTTTATCTTTTTATTTTTAACTTTTAACCTTCTCTTAGAGTTTTAACTTTCCTTTTTTTTTTTTTTTTTTTAGAGACTCTCGCTCTGTCGCCCAGGCTGGAGTGCAGTGGCATGATCTCAGCTCACTGCAACATCTGCCACCCGAGTTCAAGTGATTCTTCTGCCTCAGTCTCCCGAGTAGCTGGGATTACAGGCGCCTACTACGGCGCCTGGCTTATTTTTGTATTTTTAGTAGAGACAGGTTTTCACCATCTCTGCTAGGCTGGACTTGAACTCCTGACCTCGTGATCCACCCACCTAGGCCTCCCAAAGTGCTCGGATTACAGACATGAGCCACTGCACCCAGCCAACTTTTCTATTTTTAATTTTTACAGGATGCATTTTATTTTCTCTTCTACTTTACTCTCGGTATTTTAATTTTCCATTTAACTGTCTAGTACAGAGTAATTACTTTTAAAAAGTAAAATATAAGTTTTTCTCTTCTAATATTTATCTTTATTTTAAGAACTGTTTTTATAATGATTGGCAAGAAGGCACCTGTATGTGAGGTGTCATACGTGAGAATCTGAACCATAAATCTCAGATGCTTTTTCCATATTCTAAGTTCCCTTAGGAAGTTGTAAATGTAAATTCTATATTTGAATGAGATAACTGGGCTGGAGAAATAATTTGGGGTTCAATAACATGTTTATGGTATTTAAGCCAAGAGACCAAATGAGATCACTTAATACAAAGGTAAAGATGAAAAGAGATGCAATCTAAAATCTGAGCACTAGGGCATCCCCAGCATATGGGGTTGTGATGAAGAGAAGGGCCTAGTAAATGAGATAAGGAGGAGGAACCAGTGAGTATTGGAGGAAGACCAAAAGAATGAGAATTGTAGAGGAGGGAAAAAATATTTTGCTCTATCTATCTTAGGTTCATTGGTTGGGACTCTGCCAGTTAGACTGACAAAAGACAAGTTAACAAGATAAGAAAACACAGATTTTTATTAACATGGGCATCACTCACCTATATGGAAGCACTCTATGATGAGTAATTCAAAGGAAGGATTAGAACTTAAGCTTATATGGCATCTTAGCAAAATAATAATAATAATTTTTTGCTGAAGTGATAAGAAAGAGGAAGAGGACTTTGAGCTCTTAGAGGTGGCAAATTGTGGAAAGACAAATGTATGGTGAAACTATTGGTAAAGGAAAGCTAGTTGTTAAGGTATGTTATGTATGTTCTTCTGGAGTTGTCTCTGTTTAAGAATCCTTCTGGCCAGGCTAGGTGGCTCACACCTGATATCCTAACACTTTGGGAGGCCGAGGCGGATGGATCACCTGAGGTCAGGAGTTCAAGACCAGTCTGACCAACATGGAAAAACCCCATCACTATTAAAAATACAAAATTAGCCAGGTGTGGTGGTGAATGTCTGTAATCCCAGCTACTCCGGAGGCTGAGGCAGGAAAATCGCTTGAACCCAGGAACCCGGGAGGCAGAAGTTGCAGTGAGCCAAGATTGTGCCATTGCACTCTAGCTTGGGCAACAAGAGTGAAACTGTCTCAAAAAAAGAAAAGAAAACAAAAGAATCTTCCCATCATTCCTGGTAAAGAGAAAGTGGATAAAGAGTTTTTTGTCTGCTGCTTGATAATTATCTTCAGCTCAAAATAACCAATAGTCCAAAGTGGCATATTTTGGGGTTGCCTATTCTCCTACTCTTCATGTCCTGACAGCCAAGTCAATAAATGGTTTCAAAGAACAAAGAGTGAACGACTGTCCCAAGAGCTCCTAGTCATTTAAATAAGCTGATGATTGAAATTGACCTTTATTTTTTTCACATCGTGGAGGTTTTCGTTAGCCTTGGCAAGACTGTTTTGGTGGAATGGTAGAAATAAAAGCCTAATTAGAGTTGGTTCAAGGGAAATTTGGAAGAGAACAGGAGAAAATGTGGAAATTTGCTTTAAAAAGGAAGAGATAAATTGGGTTGTTACTAGAAGTATTGGGTCAGGAAGGATTTTAAAAGAAGTTAGATAATTCATTTTTTTTTTTTTTTAATGACAGAATTGATTCAGGAGAGAAGGAAAACTTGATATTTCAAGAGAGAGTGGGGCAACAGTCATTAGGAAGATTAAGTGGTTCTGAATTGGAATCTAATGTGTACAACAGAGGGGCTGACCTTAGGTAACACAGCTTAGTCATAGGGCAGCAGGAAGCTATGGATGCAACAAGGCTGACAGCAAATACTACTCCACTTTAGTGACGCATAGCCGTGAGCATGGTGTAACCCTGCAAGTGCGTTAGGGGTCAGCACATCTGAGCTGAGTTAGAGAAGTTGTGCAGCTCTTTTACAAGCCCAGCAGCTGGGTCAGCTTGTCTCCAGGGATTAGGCTCAGGTCTAATCCACATGTCTCCTATTCTGAGGCCCAGGCTCGTGGAATGGCTAAAACACATGAAGGCCAGTGGAGGAACTTAAAGCCACTTGAGACCTTTTGGTTTTCATTTTTTATTTTTGAGACAGTCTCACTCTGTCACCCAGGCTGGAATGCAGTTGTACAATCATGGCTGATGGAAACCACTGCCTCCTAGATTCAAGCAATCCTCCCACCTCAGCCTCCTGAGTATCTGGGACCACAGGTGCACACCACTATGCCTGGCTAATTTTTATTTTTGTATTTTTGTAGAGATGGGATTTTACTATGTTGCCCAAGCTGGTCTTAAACTCCTGGGCTGAAGCGATCCTCCCACCTTGGTCTCCCAAAGTGCTGGGATTACAGACATGACCCACCATCCCCAGCCTCACTTGAGACCAAAACTTGGAACTGACATTGTCACTTTTGCTCCATTCTATTGGCAAAGTAAGTCAGAGTGGCAAATCCAAAGTCAAAATGTGGGGAAATATACTCCACCTCTTAATGAGCTGAACTGATGAGTATGTTTTAAATGCTTGTAGAAAGAGGGAAGTTATCATTGGTCCTAGAAAAGCGGTGAATTTGTGGATTAGAAATACAGTGGAATGGCTGGGCAGATCAAAGAGTTTGTGAATTTGAAGTGAAACCAGTTGACACAGATGTATTTCCTTCTATGTTCATTCAGCTGTGTGGTTGCTGCCACTGATTAAGGTTGATGGTTGCATTTAATCACATTTACAGGTTGAGCACTTTTAATCCCAAAATTCAGCATCTGAAATGCTCACCTGTGTCTAGCACTCTGGGAGGCTGAGGCAGGAGGATCACTTCACTCCAGCAGTTGGAAGCTGTAGTGAGTTATGATCCTGCCACTGCACTCAAGGCTGGGTGATAGAGTGAGCAAGACTCTCACTATGAATAAATAAATAAATAAATAAATAAATAAATAAAGTAGAATAAATCTCTTGGCTACCTGTGCTTATCTAGACCTTTAACGCTGCCTTGAAAAAGAATATGAGCAGACAGTTCACTAAGAGAAAGAAAACAGGAGCCCATAAACAGAAAAAAAAAGGGTAACCTTTTTACTCAAATACATGCAAATTGAGAATACAAGGAGGTAACAGTATTCAGCTGTCAAATTTGCAATCACAAAAATAATTATAACATTTAAAACTCCTGGAGTGGGGTCGGAAGAGCAATGTTATAACTGCTAGTATAAACTATTAAAACTTTTCTGGAAAATAATTTAGCAACGTGCTTCAAAGACAAAGAATGCATTTTTTTCTTGATTCGGTAATATTACTTTTAGAAATCTAGGAAGAAATTTATCAGAAGTGCAGAAAGGTTTATATATAGAAATATAGTTTGTAATAGTAAAATGAAAATAAACTTATGTATTAAAATATATGAATATATAATAAAAATATTTAAAAACTTGATGATCTATTCCTATGATGGGAAACTGAGACCATTGAAAATCATGCTTTCAAAGAGTTTTTAATGAATTAATAATATACTTATAAAATATTTTGTTAAAATATGTTAATATAACGAGAAATGATATAAAACTCAAAATCGGTTCTCAAAATCGATGTACCTCAGAATCATCCAGAGACTTTATCAAAATCACAAATATCTTGGTCCCACCTCAGATCTATTGATTCAGAATCTCAAGTAAAGTAAAGTAGGAATAAGGACAATTACAGTAAAAAAAGAAAAGTTGTATCAGTTTTCAAAGGAAAAGTTACTACTTTTATAATTAGACAAGAACGCAGTGAATATTATTAAAATAAAAATTTCCTTCTGGTCTTTGAGGACTTTTCCTCCCACTGATTAGCAGCTGACTACTGGGGCTCTAAGATCAGTTTTATCCTTGGAACACATCAGCGAACAAGTGACTCACTCTAGACAAAGAGAAAAGTTTAACAAGATTAGCAGGTAACAAAAATAAAACCAAATATATCAACACTGCAATGCACTAAGCATTCCTCTGGTATTTTTATTCTACTTAAATTTTATTATATATTTCAAAAACACAAAGCCTCAAGTTTGCTAATAATATGTGGGAAAAAGTGATGAACTTCGTTGGCCACACATCTGGAATGGAAGAGATATAAAAGTACGGAGCCCAGTGGGCACTGAGGAACTGGCTTCCTCTAGCTCCATAAAGCAGGTCAACTGCCTTGAACTTTGTAAAGCCAAAGCCTCTTTCTGTCTAAGTGCTGACGATACTCATTGATTTGCATAACTGGAAGGAAATTTTAAAAACTTACAAGGAGGGGTTGATTTCCTGCCTTTAGACCTGTCCGAATAGCACTCTTCATGGTTGACTAACATTGTCCGTGCCAATTTATTTACCTTTATCAACTCCATGTACATGGTCTGCTTTGACAGACTCCATTGTGGAATTTATCAGTTTTTTTTTATAAAGAGAGCAATTCTTTATTTTCCCTAATTAGCAGCTATTAGCTCACTAAACATTCCATATAAAATATTTGCCAATTCTCATATTGATCATTATGTTGTTTATTCTAAGACGGATACTATATACAAGGAAAACAAGCTCCATATATAGTTATGTTGTTGTTGACCACAATTAATGATACTATTTATCACCATGGGTAGAAATCAGCTAGAAGAATACAAGGTTATGAATGTGTTAAAATACAAACTTTAAATAAATGGAATTTAACAGGGTGTAACTGAGCAAAGAGTGATTCACGAATAAGAGGTTCAGAGAGCTCTGCTCTACAATGTGGACAGGCAGAATTTATGGATGGAAAACGAAAGGGAGATACAGCAGCAGCTGGATGGGCTACAGCTTGGTGTTTGCCTCATTTGAACATGGTCTGATCAATTGGTGCCTGTGATTGACTAAACCATGGCTATTGTAATTGGCTGATTCAGATATTTATTACAGAAGTGTACTCTTATATTAGTCTTTCTGTTATTTTAAATACTAAGTTAGGTAGCAGTTTGTTACATAAGGACTCGAAGTATGAAGACATCCTAAGGCCAAATTTACTTTAACAGCCGTTTCTTGACCTTTCCACTTATTTTGACTCTGTGGACATGGATTAGTTGCCAGGTAAACTGCTGGAGCTCAAGATAATCCCTAGTTACTGAGTTATTATTGTTCATGGAAAGCCATGATATTATCATCAAAGGAAGTTATTTTGGACAATTCCAATTTTTAGCATTTCAAAATGGAGATTATTATTCATTGCATGCCTGTGATAAAGTATCTCAGGTACCCCATAAATATATATAATTACTCTGTACCCACAGAAATTAAAAATAAAATTTTTAAAAACGAAGATACGTTCTGCACTTCTATTCTTTAACTTATTCCTTAATACCTTGAAATCATTCTTGTGTAAAATTTATATGTGCCATTTGCCATAGAGAACTGAAAGCTGAAGACTTCTCTTTGTTTTGTTTTGTTTTGAGATGGAGTCTCACTCTGTCACCCAGGCTGGAGTGCAATGGCGCGATCTTGGCTCCCTGCAACCTCTGCCTAGTATGTTCAAGAAATTCTCCTGCCTCAGCCTCCTGAGTAGCTGGGATTACAGGTGCATGCTACCATGCCCAGCTAATTTTTGTATTTTTAGTAGAGATGAAGTTTCACCATGTTGGTCAGGCTGGTCTCACACTCTTGACCTCAAGATCCACCTGCCTCAGCCTCCCAAAGTGCTGGGATTACAGGCATAAGCTGCCACGCCTGGCCAATGACTTCTTTTTTATGCATATTACATAGATTTTTGTAAGGAACAATGATTGACCTTGATAGACAACAGGCTCCTTTGTCAACTGACAACATGAGTGACTACAAAACAACTATTGCAGAGCCAATTTAATGACTGGTATACAATTCCTGATACTTAAGTGACTGAAAATCAATAATCATATTTAGTGAGTTAATTTATTTAGTAAGTTGGGTTTATATGGGGTTTCCAACCAATTTATCTTGAGGAATAATAAAGTTATATGGCCCAAGGTAAAAAGCTATGCAGAGGCTACTTATAGAATTTGGGGAGACCTGCTTTATAAAACAGAATTACAAATCAGTTGTAAACGTGAATGTTTATATAGATGAGAAAAAAATAACAAATTACAACTCAAAAAGCCAACACATACTATACTTCACAAGTCTCTAGAATCCTTCCTAGAGCCTCAGACGGAGTCCGGAAATCGGGGGTGCTGAAACTTAAGCCTCATTAGCTTCACAGTAAATCTACTTCTGAGTTCTCGGGAGCATTACTGAAAAAGATAATAGTATATAGAGTTTAGGTTTATCTGCTTTAAATATTTTCAGATCTAAATAATAGTACTTATAAGATTCAAAGGCAATGTACAGTTTGTTGATACTTGACTGTAGCAAATGAAAGCTGTTTTGTCAAAAGAATTTTGGCCTTTTTGCCCAGGTGTACTTAGGCAATCTCTGTACAGAGAGAGAGTGGGCTTAAGTGCATAGATGTGTCTTTTCCAGATTCTCAACTTTCATGAGAGGATATGAGCCCAAAGGCTACCTTAGCTAGCAGGTAAGAGATAAGACTCCACACTCAACTGCTCTCCAGACACCTGTCAGGAAGTCCATGGCCTTAAACTCACTGCCCTTAAAGCTTATCCAAAGCTTGGTTGGTGAAAACAATGTTTATTGTTCACTTTCTAGAGGAGATGCATTCAATTCACTCCTCTGAAAACAAATATCATCTCTTAGTGCAGGGAATGGGTTCCCAGAAGGCTATGCTAATTAACTTGGTGCTATCTGGGGTCATTATTTATTAGTATGTAGGGTCAGGCACATTAGTAAGACTGTCAGACTCTCTTTTCAAATTTCAGTGGTTTCAGTCAGAGATTTTTTTTCCAGATGTCTTTATTCTTATTTCTATCAGACTCTACATACTTCCCCCAGAGCCTAAAGTACATTAAGTTCTACTTTCTGCATGCTGGGACCAGAGTAACCTTCATAATTTGCAAAACAATTACACTTTCATCTTTAGAAAACTTCACATGCCCACTTTATATGTGCTTAAATTTTGTAACTTGTGTTTTGAAGTCTACTTTAACACCTAGGTGCTCTTGAATTCTGCTAAATCGTGAACCTCCCAGACCTTGCCCTACACTTTCACTCAGAGCTTATCTTCACTGTTCCATTTAAGCTGAAATGTTCTCATTTCCTGTATCTGTGCGGTTATCCCTCAAAGCATAACTAACTTCCATCTTCTTCATGAGTGTCTTTAATCATCCAAAGCAGAGTTTATCTATTTCTTTCCTGCTTCTTCATTGTCCCTTTGTGTACATGTATGTATTTTCTATGTACTCATTACAGTGTCTTTGTAGTTGTGTCTGTTTTTCTCTCCTCCATAATACTGTGTTTGTATGGGTGGTTTTCTATTCCCCTATAACACTCAGCAGACTTTCTCATATTGATTCAGTACACGAGTAGTAGATGAAAGCTATTTCTAAGTGATTTTGGATGAAAAGAGCTCTCCTCTCTCAAGGTTGACCCTTGAGAGTCTTGGTGAAGTTGTGGCAAAGGTTGAGCACCAATTAGACCAGTGACCCAATTCTGACTCTGCCGTTGTCCACAAGCTAGGTGACCCTGAGAAAATAAATTAACCTCTCTAAGCCTCAGTTTAGTCATTTGCAAAATGGGTAGCATATTAACTACATAAAATCTTACATGAACTAAAGATAGTACAAGTAGAACAAACAGTACATGTTTGATTAATGTGGTTGTTTCACTCTAAAATTTTTGCCCTGTTAGAGGATTGTGAGCTTCTCCAGAGTTGAGTGTCATATCTGCATCTGCTTGAGTCCTGAGCCCTGGGGAAATGTGTGAAATATTCTTGCCCTCATTCTCTAAGTCTGAGTCAAGACTTACCTCTTCAATACTGATCCCTTCAAAAGAGCTTAAACTTGTCTCCAGATACCGGAAAGACAATGTTATGCTGAGAGGTTATGCGTTGAATCCTAGCAGCAAATTGAAGAAAATTTAGCAAAGGCAAGGTTCAGAAGCTCCGAAGCATTTTATTCTGCCACCACAAGGATCCTTAGCTTCTTGGATTCATTAGCTTCGTGGAAAGGGGTTGAGTATTGTCAGCTACTGTTGTTCTCTTTCCTGACTTTTAAAAATTTTATTCCCTAACAGTTAATGTTTTACCAATGTTTTGTGGCTGAGGACTGGCTGAGGAGTCAGTGATTAGGAAGTGAAGGTTGTAGTGTTGCTTCTCACTCCCTGTAAAGGCCAGTGACTACATTCTCTTTCGCAAAGACAAATTTCATTCATGTACGTAGAAATAAATAAGTGAGCCAAACCCACTGGGAGATGATTTGCCTGCTGAATAGGAGTGCTACAAAACAATAGTGTGTGTGGGTGCGTGCACGTGCATGTGTGTGTGTGTGTGGTTGCATACAGGTTTAAGATATCTTAAAGTGCCTCATAATGATGAATTTGTTATTGCCAGCCCAGGAACTGTGCATGAGAATACAGCAAACTGTGTTTGGTCCCACCTCTTCCTCAGTCAGTGAGATGAAACATTTTTTATTTCTTATTTTTATTTCATATCTTTACAAAACTGAGAGACTGTGTAAGACCCTAAAATATATCATATGATCTTTTCCTGGTTCTTTTTTTTATTTAATACTAGCAATCTGCTCTTACTATCTCACCTAGGGAATCATTGCTGTGAAATGATTTATCTGGAAATGGTAAGCTTCTGGTGCATATATCAGCAAGTGTCATTCCTGTAAACCAGCTGTGATTCTCTGAGGAGCACTTCTCATCTAACTCTAGACATCCTATAGTCTAGTAATCTGGCCATTTATACCCTTGATATCTAGCTATACCATCACTCACTCTCTCTGATCTCTCACTCTTTCTCCTCTCACACACGTGCACACACACATACACATACATACACATACACATACACATTCACATACACATACACATATACATACACATACACATATACATACACATACACATACACATTCACATACACATACACATACACATACACATACACATACACATACACATATACATTCTTCCTTCCTTCCATGCTATGGTTCCTTACCATTTCTACCTTTACATGTAATAAAGAAAATTATAAAGGAAAATGAAAAGAAAGCTCAATGCACCATGTCATGTCCAGGTATTTACTTAAACTCAAACAATTCTTTTATGCTTAAGAACTGTGTGCTATGTTTTGGTCTAAAGTGTATTTATTTCAGATAATAAGTTCAATGCTTAAAATGGATATATATTTGAGCAGGAGTAGCTCTTCTGAATATATACCTTGATTATTTTGATGCTTAACTATGGCCATCATGAAAGAGTCTATTCCACTATTAGAGTCTATTAGTACATTGAAGATGTCCCTATAAAAATGTTTAGCTGATTCAACAAATAATTAATACTTATAAAGTCTAGATAGACATTCTCCAGATCCCATCCTCCCATCTCTTAGCAAATCTAAATGTCAAGAATCCACACCTTTTTCTACATAAATATAATGACCTCCCCCTTCAGGCTGCCGAGGCAGTTCCCCAGAGGGTGACGGAGTCATTGGCTCACATCAGGTTTGTGAGGATAACCAGGTGAACCCAAAGAAAGGACAAAGACTCTTCTTTATTTCCAGCCCTAGATATAAAATAACACCTTTATGTTGCTTAGCTAATCCCAGCACTGTCTCAACAAAAAGATATGTTTTTGTCACTTTCACACACAGATAAGACTTGTATCAAGGTTGTTGGGGAAAGCGTTGCAATTTTTCAATTTAAACAACCGCTCATATCAGTGAAGTCTTGGTTAAATAAATTCCCAGTGAAACACAAGATAAGGCAAATCTATTGGAGTATTAAATGGAAAATGTGTTGCTATATTATGCGTACCAGTGGGGAAAAAAAGCAAGAAGAGAACATCTGGATATGATCTGATAATTATTCATTAACCAGTGCAATTAATAAATTCTCCAGACAATTACCTTGACACAAATATTTGCTTAAGCCCAGACTTATTCTGTTGATGGTAGGTGACAAAGAGAGCTCAGATATAATCTTTTCCTCCTTTACCCCTGCTGGCCTGTGCAAGACAGTGGTCACGGGGACTTGCTGACACTCAGGGTGTTGCATTTGCTTGTGTTTGGTTGTAGCGACTGGATTTAAAAAATAGGAAAAGACAAAGAAGTGGAAACAAACTCTCGGTAGGGGGAGTGATTTGTTTCCCCTCCCCAGTTACAGCTTAAATTAAAGTAATATTCCCCTTAAATAATTCTCTGATCACATTTAAGGGGTAAGATGGAGTGGTTTAATAATAAATGAAAACAACATTAAAAAATTTTAAAACCAACTCATTTAGGAATCAGGAAAATTAAATTTGTGTACTAATATTGACCTAATTTCTTCTGTACCCTTGATCAAGTCATAAAAGATGAACGGGTTATGATGAGGGAGTATTGTAGGATTCCTAAAATTACTTTTGGCTGGAAAGTTGTCTGTCTAAAGAATAGATCTGTCTTTGCCTTCGTCTTCATCCCAAGATATCTAAAGGTGTTTAATTAATAAAGTATGGAATGAACCTCTCCGTGAGGCAATTTCACTCATAACACTATCACAACATGCTGAGGACACCATTCTCTAGACGATATTGACAAGCCATTTCTTGGGATTCAAAGAAACACTTAGTGGAAGACATAGATGTTTTCATGCTGTTTCAATCCAAAAGTAAAGAAAACGCACTGATTTCCAAACAAACACTTTGATATTAATCTTAAAAAGTCCAATTAAAAGAACCCCGGACTGCCTGTTGGATGCAGAGACAAAATGTGATGATGCCATAGGGCAGGTGGGATGGGAACCGAAGTCTTTCCTGGGAAGCCTATCTACCCACACTTCTCCTTTGACTGGTAGCTAAGCTGACTCCAACCCAGTCATTTTGTCTTCCCAGGAATCACTCCAGTTTCATTATCTTTTTCTTGAAGTAGTTTAACCAGAATTATACACACTAGTCCAAGTATGGCCTAACTAGCATTTTGTATAAACACTTTTGCCTCTTTAATGCCCCATACTCTTGACTAGTCTAAAAAACTGTGTTAGTCTCTTGGCCACAGAAGTGTATTCTATCAGTCATTAGAAAACAGTCCAAAATGAGGCCAAGGTTCATTTTCTTTATTGAATAGATAATCAGTTTCAGCTATAAAATGGATATCCAGGAGTAATATTTACTAATGTAAATATTATTTACATTGTGAATAATATTTGCTAATATAAATATTATTTGCATTGTGAATAATATTTGCTAATATAAATATTACTTGCATTGTGAATAATATTTGCTAATGTGGCATAAGGCAGTGTTTCTCAAACTGAGAAGTGTTACCTATTAGGTGGTCCTGCCACACATTAAAATCAGGAAAAGAATGGAAAGAAAGAAACAAGGATGAAAGAGAAAGAGAACAAAAAAAGGAAAAGGAATAGAAAAGAAAATTGAAAGTATCTCACTATATGGTAAAGTATTGTTTTGTGAACTATTTGTCAGAGTTATATATGTGTGAGTGCAGAAAATATATCGCTTATTTATAGGATTGCAATGTAAAGTGTGTTTCCTACTCTGGGTTGTATTTAAAAAGTTTGATTGCTACTGTAAAAGGGATAAGAAATACTACTAAAGCGAGAAAGAATGTTAACTTTAGAAGTTAGCAGGGTTTTTATTCTTTAGATGTCAGACATGTGCAGGAAGAAAAAAAAATGGCAAAAAAATAACTATACTCAGCCTGGAAAAAAAAAAGAAAGAAAGAAAGAAAAGAGAAAAGAAAACCATTGCATCATCACAGTGAGAGCATCATGGGGTGGACCACGCCTGTGTCTTGTCCTTTCTGTTCTGGACACATGGCCCTGTGCAGCCAGCAGGGTGAAGCTGCGGATGACCTCTGAGGATGGCAGAGTGAATGCCTTCAATTTCACACTTGTAAAATCAAGCGCAGAAGAAGGCAGCCCAGAGATGTTATCTAGTGTCAGAAATTACAGTTAAATATTTCCACTGGCTGTTTCTTTCCCTTTATATTTCTCTGGACCTTTTTTTTCTTTTTTTTCCTCCCTCTAAGATATAATTGAATTAAAAGCAAACAAACAAACAAAAACAGACTCCGAAATGATAGTGATACCTTGGCTGTGCACTTGCATGTCTTTTGAAAATGAGTTGGCTGTAAAGGACATAAAGTTCACTGATCATTTCCTGTGAAGCAGTCAGAAATAGTGGAGGAAGAGGCTGATCTCAACGATAGCTTTTCCTGGCTCTTTTGTCAGCAATGATTGACAGTTTGCTTTAGCCACAGTGATGAGGAGAACATTTTCTCCTTCCCATCTTTGCAGAGGCAACTGAGACTTCAGGCATTCATATCTTTTAAATTACTTATCCTAAGGGGATTTTGATTTTGCTGGGGAGGAGGGAGATGAGGATTTCTGAAAAGATAGTCCCTGAGAGGATGAAGTTGAACCTTTAACCTTCCCTGAAGTAGAGAAATAGATCCTGTTTGAACCTTGGAGAGAATCCCAGAGGTGAAAATGAGGAACATTTCTGTTTTGGCATGTGACTTTAAATGAATAATTTAATCCCAATTAACTTTTTCTGTAACACCTGATAAAACAGGAATTCTGATAAAATAATTTCATTTTAATAAACATTACTTTAGAGTTACTTACCTGAAGAACACTGAGCAAAGCACTAGGGGTATAAAGAAGAACACTAGGCTGAATGCAGTAGCTCATACCTGTAATCCTGGCATTTTGAGAGGCCGATGTTGTGGATTACTTGAGGCGAGGAGTTCGAGACCAGCCTGGCCAACATGGTGAAACCCCGTCTCTACTAAAAATACAAAAATTAGCTGGATGTGGTTGCAGGGCTCCTATAATCCCAGCTACTCAGGAGGCAGGGGCAGGAGAATCACTTGAACCAGGGAGGCAGAGGTTGCAGTAAGCAGAGATGGTGCCACTGCACTCCAGTCTGGGTGACAGAATGAGACTTTGTCTCAAAACATGAATAAAGAAATAAGTAAATAAATGAAAATACTAGACTCAGCATCTTGTGAACTCAACATGAAAACAACAAATTTTAACATAGGTGTTGTAGGGAACATTGCATATGTCAAGGAGAATGGCGGGGACTAAGACATACAGAACCAAACTTTGAGGACCCAGACAACCCCAAGAGTTTTCCTTGGCCCCTGCATTACCCACTGCATGATAGCAATGCCCACATATCATTGTTGCTTTCACAGACGAACACTTTTTATTCTCACAGTCACCAAACCCGTCTAAGCCATCACTCCTTCTTTTGTGCATTCCAGCAACAGCATCCAATTGTTCGTCCTTGTCATTCTTTGAACAGATCACATAATTTGGCTGCAGGGCTTTCAGGTAAGTGTTTCTTCTTTTCTGCACTCTCTTATCTTGACTAACTTCTACCGATCCTTTAGGACTCAGATTAAATATCTTGTTCTTAGCCAGACATTCTTTGACCTGAGAGCTAACTACATCTTACGGGCTGCGTGTTCTCAGAGCACCTGCACTTCACACCCACGTTACGTCACACACTGTACTTGAATTGTAATTTCTAGTTTAATGTCTTTCTTCCCTACTACATTACAAATAATGTTCAATACTATAACCCCCTAAATTAGCAAAGTGCCCAGCACATACTAAGCACTAAATATATATCTACCCGTGTTTGAAGCAGTCTCAGAAAATGGAAGTGGGTAGGGAAAGGATGGTTAATTGGGGTGCTTTGGGCAGACAGGAGAACATAGCAAATACTTAACTCAGAAATGGAATAGTCTAACATACTGTCATTGAGAGGGTGCTGGGGTTGCAAGACCTGAGTCCTGCTTCAGATCCACAGCTTATCAACTGTTAAATATGAGAATGAACTTTCCGTTGACTCTGCATGCTCCTATTGCTCCTAAGATTACACCCACTCTCCTATGTGCTGCATAAAGAGGGAAAAGTATACCACTATGACACACGTATAACTACGTAACAACCCTGCACCTTCCACACATGTATCCAAGAGTTTAAAGTAAAAATTTTTTAAAAAGAAGGAAAAATATAAAGGAGAAGGCAACAAACAAACAAAAAGACTTATCACCCATAATTCTCAATTTCCTCATTCTGATATGATGGAACCATAGGAAAGCACATCTAGGTTCATCCAGCAATCTCACTCTATAATTCCATGACTGCAAATTATTCTCTGGTCTTCTTCGTTATGTTTTGTTCATTCCCCTTTCTGAGAAAACTTAGGTCCGTTACAGAAAAGTCCTAGTTCACACAGGAAACTTTGGAAGATGTCTTCAGAGTTTCCTTAGATTCCCTCACGACCTCATTTTTTTGTCTGTTTGTTTTTGTTTTCTCAGACAGGGTCTCACTCTGTTGCCCCAGCTAGGGTACGGTGGTGCAATCATAGCTCACTACAGCCTTCACCTTCCAGGCTCAGGTGATCCTCCTGACTCAGCCTCCTGAGTAGCTGGGACTATTTGTGTACCATGTCTGGCTATTTTATTTTTTGTAGCGACAGAGTCATGCTGTGTTGCCCAGGCTGGTCTGGAACTCTTGGGCACAAGTGATTCCCCCTCTCACCTCAGCCTCCCAGAGCACTGGGATTATAGGTGTGAGCCACTGTGACTGGTCTACTTCATTTTTAAACACCAAAGTCTGCCGATTTTAGAGAACGCAGGCCTGGGATCCAGGGGAAATGCCCAGAACTCACATTTCAGCATGTGTTAAATTCAAAAATTGATGTTTTCTGTTGTTACTGTGAAAGAAAGTTTTTCAGTTTTTAGGAATGCAGATTTCAGAGCAGTGGATTTCTGAAACACTTCTTCCTTCCTACCTGTTAAAAACTCAGTAGACATACAGGTTCTTTAGGAGTTATATTTTCAGAGAGTAGAATCATGCCAGGATTCCTCAAAGCAGAATCTGGTATCTGCATTGTTTGGGTTAACTCAGATATACTGAAAATAGATTTTTACCTACACGAAGATATCCTATTTGAAACATTTCTACTATAAATCATTTTTTAGAAAGTGAGTTGAAATAAGATGGCATGGTGTTGTAAATTGGTATTGAATGGTTGAGTCAGGAGCTCTAGGCAGTGCCATATCAATGGGAAGTAAGGGGGACTTGGGAGGCCCAGCCTGTCCCTTGGGAAAAAGTATTTTATCATGGAAATTGCCACTGCCTGGTGCTAATAAAAAGCAGACGGTCTTTTAATTGGTTTTATAATTGTTTTTAATTTTCTCTTTAGACAATGCTCTACTTCCTTGCTGTCTGCACCTGGGGCAGGGAACCATTTTCCTATCTCCTCTGTTCTTACATCATTGGCTTGGGTTCTTATTTTTGCCATGCGGTAGCCAGCTAAATAACCTGGGGCATGACAATGCAGATCTGAGTCTGTGTTTGCACTTACAAATTTAGAAACTTGCAGGGTTGGTACTCTGGTTTGGAAAGCAAAGTACATTAAAGTTAAGCTGCAAACTTTGACATCATCTGAATTTCTGTAACAAGGACAACTCTTTTCTCTAAACCTATTATTATTCTCTTTCACCTCTAACATCCATACATTATAACATTTTAGTGTTAAACATTTATTGAAAATGTTAAATAAGAAAAAAACTCACACTGTTTTCTTTCTAATCACCTACTGATTCTTCAAATTCCCAGGCTTTTGAAAAAGGGTTAAAGGGGACTATTTTCAAACCAGATTATTCTGCTAAGCAAGAAAATTTTTGTCTTGGCTCGCAGTAAACTGTGAACTCTCGAAGCTTCCAATAGTCATGCCATGTTTAAGAGGTGAAAAATATCTTAACAAAATTGGATTAAATGAAGTAATGTGTGGATAAATGTGTATATAATATTTTAATAAGGGGAGTAGACTCTGTTTTCCTTCATTATGTCTCCCATTCATGTTGCCCTGAATTTAAAGTACAGAGGAAGTTGTTAAATTACATTTAATAATAGAGCAGGGCGTTTAATGTATATTAATTAACTATCAGCAGATGGTAAAGGGAGTCCTTGCTGAGTATGAATAAGGAGAGAGAGAGAGTTCTAACTGCCATGTAATTAAGCTGAAACTGCAGAAACAATGGAGGTGCGATTACTTTTTTATTAACACATTATACTTACATGTGATGTGGAAGGATTTAATTACTCTGTGACTTCTATTATGTTCATTCAAGTTGCTCTCATGTCGAGTGGGTCTCTGTTCCCGGTAAACACTGTAGAGCAGCCTGAGTCACTTTATTTCTGAGCATTTTGATCGTCACGTTGTGCAAGTTGAGAGATGGTCGCGGTGCACCTCTGTGTCTGGATGTGCCTCAGTGCCCCAGGATGGCCAATATATCATTTCTGTTTCCTGCTAAATGTTTGATATGGGTAATTCTCAAACTTAAGAGAAAAGCAGAAGTAAGGCGACGGGAGGTGGGAGTGGGGGGGTGGTGAAATTAGTCTTTTTTCTTCCCTGTGGCACATCTTGGGCATATCACATTTGACAATCAGGTCTTAGTCAGGTTAGAGAAGTTAGGAAAGGAGAAAACTAATCATTTTCTGCCTTGATGTTGGTAAGCAAGTTAGTCGCTTTCAGTAGCGACAAGCCCATTCTCTGTATTTGCCTTTCAACATTACCAATTTGTGTAAAAGTAGATTTATTTGTTCAACTACAGTTGTTACTTGCTGGTCATTGAGATATATTTTCACATTTCATGATGATAAGATAATTTAGCTTTTTCTTTTCTGGTGGTGCTGTCCTATCTTTCACCAATGTTTACATGAAATTCTCAGCAAGTTGAAGATCCTAATTAAACTAAAGAACAAATGATCATCATGATATTACTATGAGCAGAGTCCTTGATTAATGCAGTATTCTATTTTATGTCTCTAATCCATTTTTATTTGATTTTTTCTTTTTTTTAATTATTATACTTTACATTCTGGTGTACATGTGCAGAACGTGTAGTTTGTATACACGTGCCATGGTGGTTTGCTTCTCCCATCAACTCATCACCTACATTAGGTATTTCTCCTAATGTTGTCCCTCCTCTAGTCCCCCACCCTCTGACAGGCCCCAATGTGTGATGTTCCCCTCCCTAGGTCCATGTATTCTCATTGTTCAACTCCCTCTTATGAGTGAGAACTTGAGGTGTTTGATTTTCTGTTCTCGTGATAGTTTGCTGAGAATGATGGTTTCCAGCTTCATCCATGTCCCTGCAAAGGACATGAACTCATCCTTTTTTATGGCTGCATAGTATTCCATGGTGTATATGTAATGCAATATTCTATTATTAACCTTCACCTTCCCTAATCTGGTTATAGGGATAGAAAAATTCATCTCTGGGAGACAATGCATGAATAGCCAACTGTTTGGTGGATCTCAGCATGACAAGTTAACATGAGAAGGAATTTACAAGGCAATGCCAATTTTGGTGATTACTTGTTTCCAGAGAGAAAGGCAGGTAGTTCTTCACCAGCCCCAGTTTTCTATCTGGGAAAGTAAAAGTGTTAGCAAACAGATCAATGACCCATAAAGATGAGGGTTAACTAAGCACCACTTAAAAACCAACCTCACCACTTTTCCTCTTTGTTATGACAGGACCTGATATGTAACTAGTTCTCTGTCCTCTCTCCCTCTCCTCAAAATTGGGCCCTGAAATTCTCACACCAAGTGTCACTCACTGTGACCCCCTAGATTCAAATGTACCCAACGTCAGGAATGGTTTTAGGAAGCCCTGGTGAGAAATTGAGGTGACTCAGTTGAGCATCAAGCAGATGTTAACTCTTATCTACTCTTTCTTTTTTACTGATCCCAAAAGGCCAGGTCTTCTCAAAAGGACTTCAGACAAAATCCTCATGTTATCCTCTGATTCCTGTAATTGGGTCTCCATATTCTGGGTTCCAGAGTTGCTAACCTGCCCAGTACTCAAATATCTGTAGAATTCAGATAGTGGAAGGAATGCAGAACAGATTCCATACTCACAAGTGATGGAGCCGAGTTCATATTCAAAGTTTTGACTTTTGGACCTGACCTGTTATTTTATTTTTGATTTTGGAGATAGGGTCTCCCTCTGTTGCCCAGGCTGGAATACAGTAGTGATATCAGAGCTCGTTGCAAACCCGTAACACCCGGGCTGAAGCTATTCTTCCATTTTAGCTTCATGGCTAATTTTTAAATTTTTTTTTGTAGAGATGGAGTCTCACTATGTTGTCCAGGGTGATCTCAAAGTCCTGGTCTCAAATGATCCTCCTGCCTTGGCCTCCCAAAGCATTGGGTTTACAAGTGTGAGCCAGTGTGCCTGGCTTTGGGCTATTAGTTTAAGTGTTATGATGACCTTGAGATTTTTCTGTTTATGGCCATATCTTTTAGGCTTAGAACTTTATAACTTTCACTTATCCCCCTTTTTGAAATTCTGTCTAGGAACATATACTCTCAAATTATAGCCATCAAGCTTCAGGGACCAAAACAAATTCAAAAGCAAACACATATGATTTTTTTAATGCCATAGTAAAAAAAAAAAAATCAAGTACCTTATAGACATTGCTAAACCACTGACTGTGTTCGTAGCCTCAGCCAAATTACTTAACTTCTCTGTTTCTCTGTTTCTTTCTATTAAAAAGAGAACAATAATTCCTGCTAAATGACATGCTATAAGGATTGAAGAAACTAATGTTTGTGCTCTTTGCATAGTAAACGGCAAGGACTACAGTACTAGATACTGGTTTTAAAAGGTAGCGCAATTGCTCATTAGTTGTGTGACCTTGGGAAAGTTATTTTGTGTCTTAGTTTTCTCATTTATAAATGGTGATAATAATGGTATCATCCTTACAGGGTTGCTGTGAGGGTTAAAATGTATATGTACATGTATATGTATATGTATATGTATATGTAAAGGACTTATTACGCTTGCACATAGAAAGTACCACATGTGTGTTTGCTATTATTACAGTGTCTGGCACATAGTTACCACTGGAGTAATTCTGTGGAAGAACCAGGGCAATGCCTACTGTGTGGTTAGGTGTTCAATAACATACATAGCACCTTGCCTTTCTTAGCATCAATAGGTGAACTCCAGTGATAACTGGGAGTAGTTGATGGTAGAGGTCCCAAATGATTATGAAATTATTACAAATGCCACAAAGTCTCAGGAATAAAATTACAAAAGACACCTTTAAAGGTCAAAAGGGCTCCTATATCTGGGATTTCTGTTCTTAAATGATGTGATTTAAGGTAAACTTTTTTTTTCCTCATTATTTTCTTCTTACCAGGAGAAGATTCACAGAGATATTCTAGTTACCCACTTTTGTGTTATCTCAAGAAATTTTCAATTCAGAGCTTGTTTTAAATTATTAGAGCCTAGAGTTAAAAAGCATTTGCTCCTGGGTCATATATAAATCCAATTGATTTATCAGATTTAAGCAACATTTTGCTGTAAGTACAGGAGAGCTGGATCCCTGGTAGCCATTAACTACATCCTAGGTCGGGTGTGGTAGGTAGCTAGAGGAATAATATTGGTCCTGAATACATTCAAACACGTTCCAATATCTTCTTCATTTGACACTGAAGGAAGAACGTGGCTACAGTTGTGTGTATTATCATTGGTCTATGAATAACAATTTTTTTCTGTCAAGAAAGCCATTTAACAACCTACAGAATTGGAGAAAATATTTTCAAACTATGCATCTGAAAATGGTCTAATTTCTAGAATCTACAAGGAACTTAAACAAATCAATAAGCAAAAACCAAATAACCCCATAAAGAAATAGTCAAAGGACATGAACAGTTACTTATCAAAAGAAGACATATAAGCAGCCAACAAATATATGAAAAAAATGCTCACCATCACAATCATCAGAGAAATGCAAATCAAAACCACAATGAGATACCATCTCACACCAAACAATAGATGCTGGTGAGGCTGTGGAGAAAAGGGAACATTTATCTACTGTTGATGGCAATGTATAAATTAGTACAACCACTGTGGAAAGCAGTTTGGAGATATCTCAAAGAACTTAAAACAGAGCTACCATTTGACCCAGGAACCCCAAAACTGGATATATACCCAAAGGAAAATAGATTATATGGAAAATGCTTAACGTAAATGTACATGTATCTATATGTTCACGGCCATGCTATTCACAATAGCAAAGACATGGAATCAATCTACGTAGCCATCATTGCTGGAATGGCTAAAAGGAAATGTGGTATATATACACCGTGGAATACTATGCATCCAGAAAAATGAATGAAATCATATCCTTTGCAGTAACATGGACAGAGCTGGAGGCCATCATCCTAAGCAAATTAATGCAGTAACAGAAAACCAAATACCACATGTTTTCGTTTACAAGTGGGAGCTAAAAATTGAGCACACATGGACATAAACATAGGAAAAACAGACACTGAGGGCATGAGGGATGGGGACATGGAGGGAAAAACTACCTATTGGGTACTATGTTCACTACCTGGGTGCAAGATACCCACATTATAAACTTGCACAGGTACCCCCTGTATCTAAAATACGAGTTGAAACAAAAAGTCTAAAAAGTCATTAAAAATATTGGTGGTCTCCTGAAGGACAATAATATTAAAATAATCATTTCAAATTTGCAAGCTTCTTCAAAATTTGCCTATTCAAATCCCCTTACTAGTTTTTTCCAGATAAGAAAATTGATTCTCAGAAACCTGATGTGCTTGTCACTTGTCATACCATTTAGTTTATATTCCCACGTCCTAACTCTTGTGCTCTTTCCAGTGTTCTTGCCTGACCCCACTGTATTTGACTGTATTGAGGTGGCTAAATCATGCCTGGGAAGCAGTAGTGGACACAGCCTCTAGTGAATCCAGCCCCCAATCCTCATGGGAGCGCTGCTTACCTGCCATTACTTGCCAGCTTTAATGAACAAATGGAGCCCGGGTGCAAAGAGGCACCAGACCCTGACAAGCTCGTTGGGTTTACTACAGCTGTGTGCATTGCCAGAACTCCCAGGAATAAGAGTTAGGGTTGCTCTCTGCTTCTGGTCATGAAGCCCAAGTGTCTCATTAGATTCCTGGACCACTTCTCCTTTGAATCTATTGCTTCCTCCCTGGCTTTTGCAGTGTGATTTGCAACTGGAGCTGCTTTCCCCAAAAGTAGGATTTGAAACAAAGATTAGTATATCTAAATGTGCCCATTATAGTTCTAAATGGAAGCTTTTTCTAAAAATAAACTTAAGAAATCAGCCCTCAACTCTTAAATTATAAGACATTATTAATAATTCATTTTTATTAATACAGATAATTCCTCTGGGTTATTTAAAATGCATATGACAGAGTAGGAGGGGTTGCCCAACACAAATTTATTTCCTTGAGTCAGTCTTAATATTTTTCTAAGAAACTAGATAGATGTAGGCAACCTGACACATCACGGAGGGAAAAGAAGAACACAATGTTTCAGAAGAAAAAAAATAGACAAATCCTAACAATAAATAAATCCACCATGGCTTTCAAAAATTGAAAGAGTACAGAAAAACTTCACGTCCAGAAATAAGACAGAATATTATACGTCTGATAGCAAGAAACATCTGATTTTTCTAAACTCCTAGAGGATTATCTGGGCAGCAAAATGTCCTGTCCTGCTCTGTAATTAAGGAACATGCTCTAACCTTAACAACAGTGGACCCAAGCTCAATTTCTAGCAAAGGCCCTGGAATTTCAGCATAGTGTGCTCCTAAGCTGCCAACAAATCCCAAGCTATGCAGTCCAAAAAAATAAATTCCTAAAGTGGTATAGGATAAAACTTATTTCTGACCCCGCAGAAGATACAGGACGTGGGTCAGATTACAGCATGTGGACATGAACCACACTGACTCAGGTTTGTGTTGGACTTTACAGGACTGAACTTGACTCAGCCTTTTCTCCCATTGTTGAAGATCAGAAAATGTCCCTGTAGCTCTGGATACCTCTGTTCTATGCAAGTGAGTAAGACTACAAATTTCTCTGTCTCCCTAGCAAGGTTATGCCCAAAGCAGTGCAAGTGATGGGCTTCCATCCCTTAGAAACATCATGCATTTCTCTATATTTTAATTTTAGATTAATTCTGTTATTCACCTTAGGAAATGGAGTAAAGCTTTCCCATAAGGAATGAGAGCATAACCTTTATATTGGGACCCTTAAGAGATAATAAATAATTCAAGCTTGATTTTTATGAAAACTGAGGCCTAAATGTTGGGTTTACCCTTAACTCCTTTCTTTTTTCCATATCCCATACCATGTTTTCTGTAGTTTCTATAATCAAAATACTTCAAGAAAACCACCACTGAAACACTTCATTGCTTCCTTCCTCATCCAAGAATGCATTACCCATTGCCTGTTTCCTGCCCCCGCCCCGATTTTCTTGCTTTCACCCACATGCCCTTCCAGCCTATTCTCAGCACAGAGAGATCTTTCTGAACTATGAAACAGGCATCCAATTCATCTGCTCAAAGCCCTCCAATAGCTTCACAGATAGGACATTGGCTTTTAGGACCTGGCTAGATCAAAGATTCCAACTGTGGAGCTCAGTTTTCACATGGCTTTCCACCAACTCAAACAAGTTCTGAGAGCTGACTAGATTGTGATTCTTTAATAAAGGGATTTCTCTTTTTTGTTATTTTCCTTCCAGCACCTAACATATGTCTTACCCATAGTAGGCATTTAATAAATGTTAATACATTGGACTTTTGCCAGGACAGGGTTTGTGAAACCAATTCTGATCAGTTTGTATAAAATCTACCCATTTTAAATTCATAATTAAATATTAGAACCTATTAAAATTACTCCAACAGCATACTTGTAACCAATTAACAAACTACATTTTTTTACCATTAACTGGTCTGATACAAAAGTTATATTAGCCATAAAGATGTAGTCTTTTACAAATTCACTTGTCACAAATCACATATGAAGTATGTGCAGAGGGGACAATGAATCTTTTAGTAAAAGTGAAAGAGGTTAAGATTAGTACAAACAGAATATTTGAACTTTTAAATACAGGCACACCTCAGAGATATTAGTGGTCATTTATAAACAACCACAATATCACAATAAAGCAAGTCACACGAAATATTTGGTTTCCCAGTGCATATAAAAGTTTTGTTTATACTATAATGTAGTAAATTAGTATGCAATAACATTATATGTAAAAAAAAAAGTACATACGTTAATTTAAAAATATCTTATTGCTAAAAAATGCTAACAAAAATCCAAGTCTTTAGTGGGTCATAATCTTTTTGCTGGTGAAGGTCTTATCTCAATGTTGATGGCTATGGACTGATGAGGATAGTGGTTGCTGAAATCAATTTATTACAATTTGGGGTGCGATATGGTTTGGCTGTGTCCCCACCCAAATACCATCTTGAATTGTAGCTCCGATAACTCCCATGTGTTGTGGAAGGGACCCAGTGGGAGATAACTGAATCATTGGGTGCTTTTCCCCATACTGTTCTCCTGTTAGTGAATAAGTCTCATGAGATCTGATGGTTTTATAAGAGGTTTCCGCTTTTGTCTGGCAAAACTACTCTTTCCTGACTGCCACCATGTAAGACATGTCTTTTGTCTTCTGCCATGATTGTGAGGCCTCCCCAGCCATGTGGAACTGTGAGTCCATTAAGCCTCTGGTTCCATATAAATTACTCAGTCTTGGGTATGTCTTTATCAGCAGCATGAAAACAGACTAATACAGGGTGGCTATGGCAATTTCTTAAAATAAGACAACAAAGAAGTTTGATGCATTAACTGACCCTTTCTTTTATGTGATGTTTTTTGATAGCATTTTACCCATAGAACTTCTTTCAAAATTAGAGTCAGTCCTCTTAAACACTACCACTGCTTTATCAACTAAATTGATGTAATACTCTAAATTCTTTGTTGTCATTTCGACAATGTTCACAACATCTTCACCAGTAGATTCCACCTCAAACCACTTTCTTTGCCCTTTCATGAGAAACGATTACACCTCTGTGAATTTTTTCATGAGATTGCAGAAATTTGATCAGATATTCAGGCTCCAGTTCTAATTCTAGTTCTCTTGCTATTTCCACCACATCCGCAGTTGCTTCCTCCACTGAAGTCTTGAATCAGTCAAATTCATCCATGAGTGTTGGAATCAATTTCTTTCAAACTCTGTTAATGTTGTTATTTTGACCTCCTCCCATGAATCATGAATGCTCTTAATGGCATTTAGAATGGTGAATCCTTTCCAGAAGGTTTTTCAAAGACTTTGCCAAGCTACATCAGAGGACTCACTATCTATGGCAGCTATAGCCTTACAAAACATGTTTCTCAAATAATAAAACTTGAAAGTTGCTCCTTGATCCATGTGCTGCATCTATTTGTACATCTCCAGCAGAGCTCTTGGATGACCAGGTGCATTCTTAATGTGCAATAATATTTTGAAAGGAATCTTTTTTTCTGAGCAGTAAATCTCAACGGTGGGCTTGAAATATTCAGTAAACCATGCTGTAAATAGATGTGCTGTCATTCAAGCTTTGTTATTCCATTTATAGAGCACAGACAGGGTAAATTTAGCATAATTCTTGAGAGCCTTAGGATTTCCAGAATAGTGAATTAGCACTGGTTTCATCTTAACGTCACCAGCTGCATTAGAGAGTCAGCCTGTCCTTTGAAGCTTTGAAACTAGGCATTAATCTCTTCTCTTTTGCTAGGAAAATCTTAGATGGCATCTTCCAAAATAAGGTTCCTTCAACAACACTGAAAATGATATTTAGTGTAGCCACCTTTATCAGATATCTTTTTATTTTTTTTTTATTATACTTTAAGTTCTGGGATACATGTGCAGAATGTGCAGGTTTGTTACATAGGTATACACATGACATGGTGAGTTGCCACACCTATCAACCCGTCATCTACATTAGGTATTTCTCCTAACGCTATCCCTCCCTTAGTCCCCGCCCCGTGACAGGTCCCAGTGTGTGATGTTCCCCTCCCTGTGTCCATGTGTTCTCATTGTTCAACTCCCCACTGTCAATATTAGACAGATCAATGAGATAGAAAATTAGCAAGGATATTCAGGACTTGAACTCAGCTCTGGACCAAGCAGACCTAATAGACACCTATCAAATATCTTAGTTTGATCTTTTGGATAACTTACTGCAGTTTCTCCATCAGCACTTGCTGCTTCACCTTGCACTTTGTATTATGGAGATGGCCTCTTCCCTTAAACCTCATGAAGTGGGTTTATGAAACTTCTGCTAGCTTCAAACTTTTTTTCCTGCAGCTTTCTTAATTTTCTTAGCCTTCGTGGAAATGAAGAGAGTTAGAGCCTTGCTCCGGATTAGGCTTTGGGTTAAGGGAATGTTGTGGCTGATTTGATCTTCAATCTAGACCACCAAAACTTTCTCCATATCAGTGATTAAGGTGGTTTCTTTTTTGTATGTGTTAAATGGATAGCAATGTTAATTTTCTTCAAAAACTATTTCTTTGCACTCACAATATCACTAATTGTTTGGTGCAAGAGGATTATCTTTTGGGCTATCTTAGGTTTTGACATGCCTTCCTCACTAAGTTTAATCATTTCTGGCTTTTGATTTTAAGTCAGAGATGTGCAGCTCTTCCTTTCACATGAACACTTAGAGGCCATTGTGTGGTTATTAATTGGCCTAATTTCAATATTGCTGTGTTTCAGGGAACGGAGAGGCCTGAAAAGAGGGAGAGAGAGGGCAATGGCCTGTCAGCGGAGCAGTCAGAACACACACAACATTGATTAATTAAGTTAGCCGTCTTATATGGGCATAATTTGTAGCATCCCAAAACAATTACAAAAGTAATATCAAAGATCACAGTTCCAGATCACTATAACAGACATAATAATAATAGTAAAATTTAACATATTTCAAGAATTACCAAAATGTGACACAGAAAAATTAACTGAGCACGTGCTGCCGGAAAAATGGCAGCAATAGACTTGCTGGATGGAGGGTTGCCACAAATCTTCAATTTGCAAAACAAAACAAAACAACAACAACAAAAAAACACAACAAAGAGAAGTTCAGTAAAACAAGGTGTACCTACAGTGTACAGTTAATTGCAGTTTCAGTGAGGCAACGTTTAGGACTTTCTTTTAAATTAATAGTACTATCAGTTTCATCTTTTATTTAATTCTCTGGGAGAAAATTATCTATGAGCAATAAAAGTTACTGAGTGGTCCTCATGATTTTAAGAGGTAAATTAGGACAGAAAAAGAATTAGCCATAGTCAATTAGCTAATTACAAAGTCAGAGTTACTGTTCTAATACACTTAATATTACTAGTACTTCCAAGATTTTGTGACCACTTAACCAAATGTCAAGTACTATGTTAAGGGCTTTACATGTAATGCTCCTGTAATCCTTAAGAAAACTTATGACAAGGATATTAACATTATTTCCATTTTTATAGATAAAGAACCTAAGATTTAGAAATGTTAGTTTTCTCAAGATCACACAATTGATACTTGATTGAGCCTAGGTTCAAACTGATGTACTTCTGACCCCAAAGTCCATGTAATAGGTCTCCAGCTTAATTAGCTACAGTCAGTTACATGGGTGGGGGGAGTATACTCTTTTCTCATCAAAATACTTGGAAATTAGGTACAAAAGTTTATCTGGAGTCAGCTGCTCTTTATAAAAGAAAGAAAGTGATCTGAGAAAACATGCAAGTTTCCACTCATTTGTATAGATATTTAGAAATGGGGGGAAGGATAAACCAGCACCTAATGCAATAGGTTACCTAACAGTGGCTGCTGGGAAAGAAGGGAGGAAGGGTAATCAGGTAGAAGGGAGGAGGAGGGGATAACACTTTTTAAAGAAACTTTTGTGTTTAGCTTTGGTAAAGTTTTACGTGCTTGACAAACGAAAGTGTTACATGCTTGCCAAACAAGTAAATAACTAAAATCAACCAGTTTCTTGCAGGAATTCTAAGTTGAATTCAAACTCTGACAAATGACCTTGGCCTCACTATGCTTCAGTAACTCAGATTAAAAAATCACACTGAAGGAAGTGTGGGGAAAAAAAAAAAAAACCTGACCTAAATGACTTTAGAAATCCATGGCTTTGATTACATCTTGTAAAAACAGTAATACGAAGTGTTATACACGGATATGGCATTCTAGTTAACAATTTTGGTTTTTATAGGGGTTTGGCTATTAATTCTCAAACAATTTTTATATATAATATTAAAAATTATATATAATTATATAAAATTATATATATATAATTTTAATCCTAATAAGAATTAAAAAATAAGTAAATATATAGTAATGACAGCCAGACACTATGGTCTAAATGTTTGTATCTCCCCATAATTCATATGTTGAACTTCCAACACTGAAGGAGAAAGTATTAAGAGATGGGACATTTTGGGAGGTGATTAGGCCCCTCCCTCATGAAAGGAACTAGTGTCCTTATATTAATACAAGAGGCCCCAGAGGGCTGCCTTGTCTCTTCTACCATGTGAGGACATAGTGAAAAGCCGCCATCTATGAGAAAGTGGGCTCTCACCAGACACCAAATCTGCCAGCACCTTGACCTTGGACTTTTCAGTCTCTAGAACTGGGAAATATGTTGTTTATAAGCTACCCAGTTTATGATATTTTATTGTAGTCATGGACTGAGACTCAGATTTCTAAGTGTCAGAAAAAGAAGCTACATATGAGAAAACGGACAAGGTTGTATCTATGTGTATGTAACTAAAGCACACATTTCCTTATCTCTGCCTATATAGAGGACCAAAAGCAAGGACATCCCTAGTAGCAATGAACACATTTAGTGCCCAGATCTTGGTTTCTAAATGCCATTCTTCAATAAAAGGAAGTAGGGCTCCTTGGAGAAGTGATTGGTTATAGGACTGAGGCAGGAGAAATACAAGGTGATCCTGGAATATCTTATAGCAACACATAAAGGAAACATTCTGAATGAACAACAAACACAGGCACCCACTGAAGGAGCTCTTAATCGCCAAGTCTGTCACAATTTGTGCATCAAAATAAATAATGAAACTAATAGAGTATAACCCAGAGGGTAAAATAAATATCCACGGAACTATACTGATATAAATAAATAAGTGGAAAGTAGAAACAGTTCACTTTTACAGAATTGCAGTTAGAATTTTAATGTAGAAGGGATAATGGGAATTGAAAAGTATCACTAAGCAAATACTACATTAATAATAGTTGTAAACAGATTTGCTGATCCGTGCTAAAAGTAGTAGACAAATATGTAATTAAAAAACAAACATTTGTGTAATCATAAAGAATCTCCTCACAAGGTACTTATTTGTTTCACAGGGAAAATAGTAACCTATAAAGTGGAGATACTTACCAGCCATCACCTTAACAAAGTGATCACAGTTAACGTTACCAATACTAAGACGTATAACACCACGTGTTCCCTATTGCGATGCACTGAGAGTGGCACCACATCACTTCTGTGGGATTCTTGCCAAAAATGCAAAACTTCCATCTAATCCTGAGAATCAGACAAACTGAAATGGACAAACACTGTACAAAATAGCTGACCAGTATTCTTCAAATGTGTCAAGTACCTGAGAGAGAAATAACAAAGGGAACTGTCAGAAAATGGAGAAAAAGGACACCTAATCTTTACATACAATATGAAATCTTGCATTGCATACACGATTGTCAACTGAATATTATTTGCAAAATTCATGACACTAGAATAAAAAGCCTACAGATTATTTAAACTATTAATCAATCTCAATGTTAATTTTCTGGTTTCCATAATTTTACTATGGTTTTGTTTGATGTTAACATCAGGGGAGGCTGGATAAAGAAAAATACGAGAATTCTGGGTCTAATTTTTGCAATTTTTCTGTAAGTCTAGTGTTTTGAAAATATAAAAACATTTGAAAATGATTCTGAAAGAGCATAATGAGAAAGTACAATCTACATGAAATATGTTCATTCCCAGAAAGAGAGAAGACAATTTAGAACACACATTCTATTGAGCACTATATTAGTCTCCTTGGGCTACCATAACAGAATACCTGTAAACTAAGTGGCCTAAACAACAGAATTCTTATTATTTTTGTGGTTGTTGAGGCAGGGTTTCACTATGTTGGTTGCGTTGATATCAAACTCCTGATATCAAATGATTCTCCTCCCTTGGTTTTCCACAGCTCTGGGATTATAGATGTGAGCACCAACGCCCGGCCATAAATACCAGACTTTTATTTTCTCATAGTTCTGGAGGCTTAAAGTCCATGGCCAAGGGGCCAGAAGGAGTGGTTTCTGATGAGCCCTCTCTTCCTGGCTTGCAGATGACCACCTTCTCCCTGTATTCTCCCATGGCTTTTCCTCTGCGTATATGGAGAGACAGAGAGATCTCTAGTGTCTCTTTCTCTTCTTTTGGCATCAGTACTATCAGATTAGGACCCCAACCATATGACATCATTTAACCTTAATTATCTTCCAAAAGTCCCTATCTTCCAACAGGGTTACACAGGGCAGTAGTGTTTAGGGCTTCAATATATACATTTTTGGAGAACAAAAATTCAGGTCATAACGAGTACCAACTAGATTCATTATCTTCACCTGCAAAATGAGACAGTGTGTATAGTGGTGATTTTCTATAGAGAAAAGGAGAGAGCAAGGAGGAATAAGAGAAAACAGAAAAGGCAGAGGCTAATTGTGTGTAAGATAATATAGGGGAAGAGTGCATGTCCTCTGGATAAAGACCTGCGGAGTAAGCTTGGTGAGACAGTACCTGCAATTTGATTTCCATATAAATCACAGAGTTAGTGACATAAGAGTCTACATGCTGTGTTTCTATGTGTATGTGTGTGCATGTGTGAAAGGCATAAAAACACAGATTTTTAAATGAGACTGCTCAGATTTTCACAATACTTCTGGAAACAAGAAAAAAAATTAGCAGCAGAGGTAGCTGGATTAACTCATAGTAGCCAAATTTCAGATATAGTCAACCTGACATAAAACTCCATGAAACAGACAAGAATGACATTTAAATGCATAGAACTGACAGAACTACCTTCTCCCTCCCCTCTAAATAATAATGTACAGCCCCATTCTCTAGCCAATTCCACTTCTTAAGTACCTTGTTTGACGTTTCCTTGCAATGAATGGAACCCCTACCAGCATCATTAGCTTTGCAGGATTTTCCCCTGGGAATAGGCAAAGCAGCTGACAGTTCTAACAGGCCAGGATAGAGGGAATAAATAAACAAAAGGTGGGACAAAATAAAGTAAATCCCTGTAGTAAATTGGAGAAGTTTTATTAGCAAAAGTAAACAGTGAAACAAACATTACAGCTCTTGGATACAACAGTGAAAGTAACCCAGACCCTTGTATATGCATGATTGCAATCCAAACCAACAAAATCAAAACCAAAGGATATAAATATTGCCAACTGCTGTGGCATATGTATTCATAGAATAGGATATATGCATGTAGATACATAGAGTTTTAAACGTATGTTTGCTCAGCTCATCCTCACCTGGAAAAGGCTTATTAGACTAAATATTCCAGGGCTTTTGCTCATTTTGGTTGTTCTTATAGCCGCCTTTCAAACCCTAGTTATGACTCCCCACACCTCCATCAGAATGCAGGTCAGAGGGATCTTTCCATGAATCCAGTCTGTAGGATTTATTTACTTACGTATTATTTAGAGGCAGCGTCTCCCTCTGTTGCCCAGGCTGGAGGGCAGTGGTGCAGTCACAACTCACCTCAGCCTTGAATTCCTGGGCTCACCCTCCTGGGTAGCTCTAACTATAGGCATGCCCCACGATGCCTGGCTATGTTTTTTAATTATTTTTTGTAGAGATGGGGTCTCACTAGGTGGCCCAGGCTGGTCTTGACACTCTCAATCTGTCCTCCAGCCTCATCCTCCCAAAGCGCTGGGATGACGGACTTGAGCCACTGAGACTGTCGAGACCATGGGATTTATATTTCCTTGTCCCTTCTGGCCAAGCAAAATCAATGGTTGCCTATAATACATTAGACTGAGGCAAATACCTGAAGTCATTCACAGTTGAAGCCATGGAGTACATAGGACTGGGAGATTCCATCATGCTATCTCTGAATCATCAGCAAGGGTTTCAGAGCTCTAGAGCATCCCATCAGTGGGAGGATTCATTGACATGGGCTTCCCACAGTAATTGCTGTGTTGTAATTGCTTGTAGATGTTTGCAATCTGCCTTATGGGCTGTGGTATTCAGTGTGTATCTGGTTTGGACTGGTTTAAGGGTCATCGGGCTAGCAGCTGGTAGAGAAAATGGAAACATATAGTTAAGGAAGCCCTAACCTGGAAAAGAAACAACAACAAGCAAAAACTTATCAAATGATGATGGCAATTGCCACAGTACGCTTGATTAACACGGAGATGAAAATTTGGCCAGTACCGTTATGATTTCATGCACCTCTCATAATGTGTGCAGCAATGTAATAATAGTATTTCTTTGTGCAATGAAATCTTGTTAAATTGATATAGTTTTATTTAAAACAGCAGGAATTTGAGGTAGCTATTTCTCCCTAGTTGACTTAAATATCTTACTGCTCTTAAATAAAATATCAGATAATATATACTTAAGGTCCTTTTTTTTCCATAGCTCTCTTAATATAGAATTAACAAGATGTTACTCAATAATTTAAAGTTTTCTGTTAAAGTGCCCATAAGGCTTTCACAAAAATTATGGGGACTATGTCCATACTTCTCATCTGACATGTGGTAAAACTCAAATTCTGGAAGTATGGAAGTATGAGTAATCTTTTCAGGCAGCAGAGCCAGTCTTCTGTATTGTGGATTTAACCACTTGAGATAGAGCTAGACCTAGACTTTGCCACTGCCAATCTGGGCCTGAGTGCAGATCATTGCAGAAGGACAGCAGTACAACCAGAAGTGAACATTGAAAGCGTGTGACGTCAAGTACAACTGGCTTGGAAAAACTTACTGCCTCAGAGGGGAACAGCATGAGATGTCCTGAAAGTGAGAAAGAAAGGCAGCTGCAGAGAACACAGACTGGAGCTGCAGAGAGGGAGGTAGTGCAGTGGAAAGTTACATCTGTGATTCTGGAGTTAGGGCTGCAGTTGTTTTCGTTGTCTGCCGCTTTCAAACCGTGGGACTTTATGAGGGTGTTTCTGAATGCTGCTTCCTTTCTTTGTTATATGGAATGCTAATCTAAAATGTATGCCAGAGAGCTGAAGTGAGTGTAAGAGAAAAACAAATCCAAAGATAGTTGTGAGGGAATGGATATGTTAATTAACTTGATTTAGTTTTTCTGCAATGTAGACATATATCAAAAATTGTGTTGCATACTGTAAATCTGTACAATTTATAGTTAATTGAAAAAACAAAGAGCAGGGACACTAGTGCTTTATCTCATAAGATTTTTGTGAGGCTTAAGTGAGCAAAATTGTGTGAAAATGCTCTATAAACTCTAAGGCAGGGGTGTCCAATCTTTTGGCTTCCCTGGGCCACACTGAAAGAATAGTCTTGGGCCACACATAAAATACATTAACACTAGGCTGGGCACAGTGGCTCATGCCTGTAATCCCAGCACTTTGGGAGGCCAAGGTGGGCAGATCATGAGGTCAGGAGTTCGAGACCACCTGGTCAATATGGTGAAACCCTGTCTCTACTAAAAACACAAAAATTAGCCAGGCATGGTGGCACGCACCTATAGTCTCAGCTACTCTGGAGGCTGAGGCAGGAGAATAGCTTGAACTCATGAGGCGGGGTTCCAGTGTGTTGAGTTTGCGCCACTGCACTCCACTCCAGCCTGGGTGACAGAGGGAGATTCTGTAAAAATAAAACAAAAAACAAAAAACAAAACAACAACAACAACAAAAATTAACACTAAAAAAAATTGCAAAGAGTCTTATAATGTTTTAAGAAAGTTTACAAATTTGTTTTGGGCCATCCTAGGTGACTTGGGACCTGTGGGGAAGCTTGCTCTAAGGCATTATGTGAACATCACTCATTGTTTTATGCATGCCATGTAAAATGAAAAGAAAAAGTGCATCTTTTTCAAATTGTGAAAGAAATAAAAGTTGTACCAATTAAAAAATTATATGTGTTATACTAAATTTGGTCTAAGGATATCTCAGTACCTACATAGTGAACTACAACCTAACTTAGTATGTAAACAGACTGAAAGCCTAATCTAAAAATTCTTTGTATTTGTTTATTTTTTTTGAGATGGAGTCTCACTCTGTCACCCAGGCTGTAGTACAGTGGTGTGAACTCGGCTCACTGAAACCTCTGCCTCCCAGGCTCAAGTGATTCTTGTGCCTCAGTCTCCCTAGTAGCTGGGATTGCAGGCGCCCACAACCACGCCTGGCTAATTTTTGTATTTTTATTAGAGACGGGGTTTTACCATGTTGGCCAGGCAGGCCTCAAACTCCTGACCTCAGGTAATCTGCCCACCTTGGCCTCCCCAAGTGCTGGGATTACGGATGTGTGCCACTGCACCTGGCCCTAAAAATGTATTTTGTAACACATAGTTTGGTGTCAGTCAATCACAGTAACTGAGCTTCAACCAATCACAGGCTGTGAACTGATCATTGCCTTATTTGGACACGATAAATAAGGCAATGTCCAAATAAGGTAATTGCTGAATTGTAACCAGTCATGCTTTCTCTGTACCTCACTTCCATTTTTTGTCTATAAAATCACTGTCAGCCCCCTTTATCACCTGGAGTTCCCCAATTTGTGACTCCTTTGCTCAAATAAGCTGTTATATTTAATTTGTTGAAAGTTTTGCTTTTAATATGTATGTTGAAAGAAAATTAAATGTTGCAATTACTGTTACTGCTCAAAATGTTAAAAGATGATGTTGAAAAAATTTCCTCTGGGTGTTTCTAGGTATGTCTATATTTCAGATAAGATCATATAGTATGTTCTAGACAGTTTTAAAACAACTTCTTTTTTCATTTCACTTAGCATTTTCCCATATTCTTGAATATCAAATTTCTAAATGAGAGAAAAGGAAGTATTATTGATTTACTCCAATAAAATGAATCACTGGCAACTTTTATAAGAAAAATATTTTTAAAATCATTTCTTGGCAAGTACATACTCCTAGCTGCTGGGATTTTTGCAACATCAGCCAAGAACTGTGAATAAAGTGTTGAAAAAATATATTCAAAGCAAAAGCCAATATGGTAATTTAAAAAATGTGTAGGGAGAAATAAAACAAAATTTTTTACTACATAGCAAAGATTATAGAAAAGAAGGATTTGATATGTCCTGTCAGTCGTTGAGGTTTAGAATATTTGCTTATTGTAAAAAATAAAATAAATATAAAGAAAGTCTTAATAAAAAATCACCAGGCACAGCGGCTCACGTCTGTGATCCTAGCACTTTGGGAGGCAGAGTGGGCAGATCACTTGAGGTCAGGAGTATGAGACCAGCCTGGCCAACATGGTGAAACCCCCGTATCCACTAAAAATACAAAAAAATTAGCTGGGCATGGTGGTGGGTGCCTGTAATCCCAGCTACTTGGGAGGCTGAGGCAGGAGAATCACTTGAACCTGGAAAGCAGAGGTTGCAGTGAACTGAGATCGTGCCACTGCACACCAGCCTGGGTGACACAATGAGACTCTGTCTCAAAAAAAAAAAAAGAAAAAAGAAAATCCTGTAACTCAATGAGTAGTTGAAGAATGTTGATACTAAACCTTTAGCAGCACTTTAGAGACAAACATTGCTATGAGTTGCATTACCAGCCTCTGGTAGAATAACTGTAGATTATGTCCTGAAATATATATCTAGCATGAGCAAAATACAATCCAAACCCTTGTTACTTTGGTCTGCTCCAAATAAAGAATTTCCTTATAAATGAGTGTTTGACCTAACCTGGAATGTCCCCATCACTTTTGGACTGCAAAATCACTGTCCTTTATACTCCTCAGGTCATTGGCACTACAGTGCATTCTGTGCCCCAAGTGTGCCCATGTTTCTTGGCCAACAGGTTGTACACATATTAATTACGCTCTGGTTATCCATTAGTATAGAATAAGCAGTTCCAAAGCTTAGTGGGTTAATAGAACAACAGCCATTTATTTTTCTTGCTAGTTTGAAATTTGTGCAGTGTGTGTGTTGCAGCCTCATCTTTGAGACCTCAGGTTGATTGATCATGGCTGGAGGCCAAAGGAACTGATTACTGGACAGGCATGTCACTCACTTTCTCTCTTCTTTCTCTCTCTCTCTCTCTGTGTGTGTGTGTGTAACTGTTGTGTCTTTCCATGTGGTTTCTTTAGCATGGTGGCTAAGGGTTAGACTTCTTGGATGGTAGCTCACAAGTCAAGAGAGTATTCCTAGAGTCCTGGGCAGAAGCTGCAAGGCTTCTTTAGGCCTAACTTCAGAGGGCTTGGAATTGCCTTTTTTTTTTTTTTTTTTTTTTTTTTTTTTGGTTAGGCAAGTCACCTAGGCAGTCCAGATTCAAAGGCAGAGTAGTAAGTCTTTGTCTCTCCCTATGGGACAGCTGACAAAGTAGATGAGGCCATCTTTTGTCTACCACAAATTCTCACATTTAAAAAATGCTTTTCTTAGCCCATGTTTCACTCATAAGTGGGAGCTAAACAATTGGTGCTCATACACATGAAGATGGAGATAATTGACACTGGGGACCCCAACGAGTAGGAGGGTTGAGAAATTGCCTATTGGGTACAATGTTCAATATTTGGGCGATGGGGATCCAGTCTAAGCCATGATGTAATATAACAATGTAACTTACAAGCACATGTACTCCCTGAGTCTAAAGTAAAAATAATGTAATAAATTCAGTCAACCAATCAATCAACAAAATGCTTTCCTTTGAAGGCACTGTTTGAAAGAATGACTGAAGAGGATTGTGAGACTGAATGTGCAGATTCATTCTAATTTCCTGACTAATTTAATTTTTTACTAAAAGAAACAGAAAATATGGGGTACAGTAGCATTTTTTTTTCCAGCCTGACTTCTGAATGGTTTGATTTTAATGGAGCTAACTCTCAGGACCTATAAATACTGGTATCTGAGCCCCACTGCTTTACAAATTCGAAGAATTTCTCCCCTATTATATAGTATTTTTAGTTTTAAAAAAGCAAGCTAACATAATTTATACAAATGTTAGAATAACTGCATATTTTAGTTTTTAAGAGATCAAAGTCTTTATTCTACTTTTTCCTCTCTAGTAGGCCGTAACTAATAATGTGCTGTAGGCTGAAACTAAGAGAAAAAGAAATTGTTATTGATTTAATATTATCAGGTGAAATTTGTACAGGAAATTGTTTGACATTTGTTTAAATTACCATTGAATATCAGTGATATTGTGGCAGGTGATGAGTAAAAGAAACTGAATGAAAGGATGACAGATTTAATGAAAGCCAGAAATTGAGAAGTGTGTTGCTCATAGTCTACAGAACAAGCAATGGAAAAATAAAAAATTAGGAGAGATATGAATGAGTCCCAGTAATTGCTCCATGGTTTAGAGAAGCAATACTTGAACTAAAAGAAAATAGACATGATTTACCATTTTATATGATAGTGATTTCACCATTCTGAGATATAGCTTCCCTGTACTCCTTCAACACCCCAGCCTGGCTTATAGGGGTAAGAGTATTGAAGAGACTTGTTTTATTATAATTAGGATTAGATCATAAAACAGGAAAATATTCTCATTTACTATTTTGGACAGCCACAACAGTTTCCTTTATTCTTGTCTTTCTGAAGACTGTCTACAACCCATATTGGCCAAAGGACTGTAGATCCTTTAATAATGATACCTTCCTAGTCTGTCCTTTTCTGATACTTGATATAATTCCAAGCACTTTTACTCCTTTGTTTCTCAGAAGATAATTATTTAAAGCTTTAGAACTGTAGTAACAAAACAGGGCTGTGAAATACTACCTGCAGAAGAGCGACAACTTATGTGGCACTCACTATAACGTATGCACTTTTCTAAGCACTTTTAATAATACCTTTTATCCTTACAACAATCTTCTTTTTTTTTTTAATTTATTTATTATTATTATACTTTAAGTTGTAGGGTACATGTGCATAACATGCAGGTTTGTTACATATGTATACTTGTGCCATGCTGGTGTGCTGCACCCATCAACTCGTCATTTACATCAGGTATAACTCCCAGTGCAATCCCTCCCCCCTCCCCCCTCCCCATGATAGGCCCCGGTGTGTGATGTTCCCCTTCCTGAGTCCAAGTGATCTCATTGTTCAGTTCCCACCTATGAGTGAGAACATGCGGTGTTTGGTTTTCTGTTCTTGTGATAGTTTGCTAAGAATGATGGTTTCCAGCTGCATCCATGTCCCTACAAAGGACACAAACTCATCCTTTTTTATGGCTGCATAGTATTCCATGGTGTATATGTGCCACATTTTCTTAATCCAATCTGTCACTGATGGACATTTGGGTTGATTCCAAGTCTTTGCTATTGTGAATAGTGCTGCAATAAACATACGTGTGCATGTGTCTTTATAGCAGCATAATTTATAATCCTTTGGGTATATACCCAGTAATGGGATGGCTGGGTCATATGGTACATCTAGTTCTAGATCCTTGAGGAATCGCCATACTGTTTTCCATAATGGTTGAACTAGTTTACAATCCCACCAACAGTGTAAAAGTGTTCCTGTTTCTCCACATCCTCTCCAGCACCTGTTGTTTCCTGACTTTTTAATGATCGCCATTCTAACTGGTGTGAGATGGTATCTCATTGTGGTTTTGATTTGCATTTCTCTGATGGCCAGTGATGATGATTTTTTCATGTGTCTGTATGCATGTCTTCTTTTGAGAAATGTCTGTTCATATCCTTTGCCCACTTTTTGATGGGGTTGTTTGTTTTTTTCTTGTAAATTTGTTTGAGTTCTTTGTAGGTTCTGGATATTAGCCCTTTGTCAGATGAGCAACAATCTTATGAAGTATTAATTATGTCCATGTTACAAATGGTAAGGTGGAAACACTGGATGATTAAGTTAATTACTCCAGACATTATTCAAATAGCAAGTGGCAAAGATGTGATATAAACCTACGGAGTCTGAATTCTGAGTTTCTGAGTCCTGAGTTGTTATGCTGCCTCTTAAAAGGCTCTGGAGCACATTACTACAGAAAACCCTAAGTGCCCACAAAGAAGAAATTCTATTTACCCAAGGTCAAATTTAATAATAAAAATTGTGACTTTTTAGAGCTTTTTCAAATCTCAAGCAACCTTCATCTTGAGCTTTGTCCATTGTAGTGAGATGGAGCAGCCTGGGAGGATGGGGAATCTAGAGCTTTCTTTAGCCTTTGCTGTTGGAGATGTGCTGAGAGATAGCCTCAGTCGGAACAGTTATTCCAGCAAGAGGAATATGGTTTCTGGATAGTTTGTGTGCTGACTCTGAGCAGATGTGGGCACATGACATGATCAGCATTATGGAAGTGTGTTTGTAAGGTCCTGGGCATGGCAACTCAGAAACTGGTGACAGAAAAATGGAAACCACAGGGGACAAGCAATTGTTATTGGATAAGTCAATTGCTGAGGATGCAAGGCAGAGCTCAGTTATGGAAACTGGTGATCAGGAGTAGAATTATTATAGAGACAAGGAAATCTTGTTTTGTATCTTTTAATGTTACACTAGAACCTCCTAAATCCTTCTTTTTAAAAGGACAGAATAAGCCAGGTGTGGTGACTCACACGTGTAATCCCAGTACTTTGGGAGGCCAAGGTGGGGGGATCACTTTAGCTCAGGAGTTCAAGACCAGCCTAGGCAACACAGTAAAACCCTGTCTCTACAAAAAATAGAAAAATTAGCTGGGTGTGGTGGTGCATACCTGTGGTCCCAGCTGTTCGGGAGACTGAGGTAGGAGGATCGCTTGGACTCAGGAGTTGGAAGTTGCAGTGAGCCCAGATTATGCAACTGCACTCCAGCCTGGGCAGCAGAGTAAGACCGCATTTCAAAAATAAAGAAATAAACAAATATAAAAAATACAAGGGACAGAATATAAACACAGATCAGTTTGTCAGGAACAAAGGATGTGAAGGAAAAAATGTGAAAGAAAAAACAATGAAGTCAGTTTATTGGGATAAGGTATTTAAAAGCAAGAACAAAATAAAGTAAAATATATTATTAATTTTTAATATGTACACATTGTTGAAAATAGGGAACACAGAATATAAGGAAGTGGGGAATAATAGCTGACTTTAATATCCTTATTAATTGTCACCGCTTAACATTAGATATATTTTTTCTAGTAATTTTTAAGTATGTATCTGTGTTTAAGTTATATAAGAAACTGTTTTATTTCCAGAATTGTATCTGCTGAACATTATTATATTGTAAACATTATTCAATTAATCATTATGTTTTGAAAAATGTTATTTGACAACGTGTTTTAATGTTGCATAATATTCTACCCCATGAGTGTATTTAATTAATTTCATCATTTCAACATTTAAATTATCTTCTAATTTATTACTATTATCAAGAACACAGAAATGAATATTCTTATATGTAAATAGCTATGCACATCTTTGGGTTTTTTAAGCACCAATTTCATATATAAACTAGTCAGGTGAATTATTTTAACTTCTTAAAGATTTTTACTAAGTTTTGCCAAATTGTTTTCCAGAAAGGTTGTACCTATTTCCCCTCCCACCACATGCTTGAAATATTACCTTTTATAATTTATTCAATTACTGCCGTTTTTATGGCTGAGATTGGAATTGTGTCGTTCTTTTATTCAATAAAGAGAATATTCTATACATGGAATGGTTATTATATAAACGTTGTGTGCCCAGATTTGAACTAGATTCCATGGAATCTGACAGTGTCTCATATTTATTTTATTTTGCGTTTTAATAATTAAGCAGTTAGCAATGTTAACAGATTTTCATATGTATATTGATATATTTATATTTCTTCTTTTATAAACTTTCCATTAATGTTTTTTGATCATTTGCATTATTAGCCTTTTCATGGAATGAGTTTTTAAGGCCAGATCAAATGCTGATTTGATCCTGATTCAAGTATAAGAATATTCTGAGAGCTTTAAAGTATTACAAAATTGTTGATTCTAGTTGGTTCTTATTTGAACTGATTCACTAATTGTTTTAATTTATTCATCCACTTAGCCACTATTCATCAGGCTTCTATTACATGTTCAAACTCAAACATTCTCATAGGCACTGGGAGATATAACAATAAGCTGCTGTTTCTACTGTCAAGTTGATCACAGACCTGTAGCAGAGAAAAATAATGAGACAAGCAATGGTAGACAGGATCATTTTGCCATTAAACAGATGTAGATTTTTTTTTTTCTATTTGGCATTCATTAACTTGCCTTTCCTAGTAAATAATGCTTTCCTGTTTTTTTGTTTTTTTGTTTTTTTGTTTTTTTTTTTTGGCAGGCAGTGCTGGCCTCTCTTTTCACTCCAGCAACCAAGAGTTGGTCATTTGATGCTGATAAGATACTTTCATCTAGGATTTAAATTTTAAGCAAATGATGCAAACCTCAATGGCTGTGCTACTAGCAGTATACAGTAATGATGGCACAAGTGTCCTTCAATAGCAGAATACCCAACTTCAGTGGCTGTGTACTATCAAGGCAGTGGAAGTGTCCTGATTAGGGTGTACTTGCTAAAGGACTATGATGATTCTTTCTACTTTCTAAGATCATGTAGCTGTCTTTATTTTTGTTGATTTTCCGGGCCAGTACTTACTTAGACTTGGGAAGTTTCTCTGAACCATTTAGATTCTCCCAGAAAATTTCTTTTCTTTCTCTTAAATAGTTAAAGTTGATTTCTCCTATAGCCAAATGCATAAAAACTGAATCAAGAAGTTCAGTGCAAAAATATAAAAAGAAAATACAATTCGGGCTCGGTCAAGCAATGAACAATTGAAGTTGGTTTCATTTTTAATTTTCAAAAAATATCGGTTTTTGCTTGCTTGTTTTATTTAGCTTTGGTTTTATACATTGTTTGGGTTAAGGACTTTATTTTAAAGTAATTGCTAGTTCCAAACACAAGTGAACATAATCAAATGGCATAAAATATATCTGTAGAATACTGAAGAAGAGTTCAGTTTGTGGCAAATCTTGCTCTTTTTGCCTCAGCGATGTTTTAGCTGCTAAAGTAAAAAATTTGGGCATCCTGTTTTTGGAACTTGTGATTTTTCTCTCTTTTCTATATAACTTATTCATGTACTGCTTGTGAACTCTTTCGTAAGTTAATATTTAAGTCATGTACATGTTTTTCTTTTAACTCATGTAAACTCTTTGGGAGAAACTATAATGTTATATAATTCTTTGTGCTATCACTGTACTAAGAATAAATTATTGAATGAATGAATTAATGGGAATAAAAAGAGAGACAGAAGCCTTATAATACTGAACAAAATAAGAGGCTGAAGGCATCATTTTGCTTAAAGAAATAAAAACATTCAAAGACTTTGTGATGTGCTAAGTCATATAGCTGGTGGATGACAGAGGCAGGGGTTTTGTTACAGGAGAAAGAGCTCTAAGGAAAGAAGACCAATGAAGTTCATTGTTATCCATATAAGGGAAAAATGGTCAGAGAGTCAACATAGTAGCAAATTTCTCTCTTGAACGTTTTTAAACCAAATGTATTGTTTAAAATGTTATTAAATTGGTTATTGACATGTATCAATTTACAAAGAGCAAAACTAAATTTATATTTTATTTCTTTTTAAAATTTTGACTACCTTCTCATATAGACACAGAAGTAAATTACCCAAAGATTGTGAACCAATGAATATTTTTAAAAAGCACCCATTCATTCATAGGTTATCAGTAGAGCCATGTTTAAATAAGAATATGGTATTTCTCTATGGTTGCCCATGTATCTCTTTAGGAATATATTTATTTATTTTATTTTTGAATCTAAGTTTTGGTTACTTGGATACAAATTTATAATTTATGAAAAATCATTAAATATTTTTATAGTTTGTTCAATGTTGTGTTTTATATTAACAAAACTTGAATTAAAATATTATATAAAACAAGCTTGTATTATATTGTTTAACTGTTAGTAAAATAATGAGAATGTAAAATTAGCTTTTTAAATTTTTTTCTTTAGGAAAATATTAAAATGTGAAACAAGTTTATTTTGTTTTAGTATATTTCCACTGAGTGCAATATCAAACAGGATAGCATATAAGCCACAAGTGTACAGTCCAGTTAATTTTTCTGAACTAAACACACCCATGTATGTCTGGATGAAGACAGAAAATATTTCCAGCACCCCAGAACCTTGAACAGCTCCTTGCTTCCCTATCCATTATTGATTACTATCTTGACTTGTAACTTCAAAATTGCCTGATTTTGAACAATATATGTATAATCATGAATATGTATCTATGCACTATCTTGTATCTGTTTATGTCGTCAACATTATGTTGGTGGTACTTATCCATCTTGCTGGTAGTCGTAATTGTTTATTTTTGTTGTTGTATAGTATTCCTTTATATCACTATTCCTTATAGAATTCCCTTATACTACAATTTACTTATCTATCCTACTGCTGGTAGGTTATGTGGGCTGTTTCCAAATGGTGCTGCTGAAACATTCTTAGACATGCTGTTTGGTGAATACACAAATACACACACACACACACACACACATTTAACAAATACTTGGAAATAGAATTGCTCAGTCATAAGATCCAAAATTACAAAAATTTTAAAACAACAAAATCCTCAGTTTTTAAAATATATTCCCCATATACAGGAATGGGGAAGAATTATTAGGCAATTGCAAGATTCAAAATGATCTCCCTAGAGGACATGCTTCCTCAAGTGTGTAGCTTAAACCAGTTGGCAAACATCTCCAACAGCTTATTTCAGCGTCATCACTTAGCCTTGCAGGAATATTTACATTTCTACCTGTGCAAGATTGTCTCTATTTAAATAGGCTCTGAAGTGTCTTCTATGCTCCCGAGGCAAATTAAAAAGGAAATCCAGGAAGAATTGACAGGCTGTTCCCTAGAACTCTGAACAATTCTAATTATGTTACAATACATTTAGATGGTTTAGCACGGAATAGTCTGCCTGCCTTTTGAGAACAGAAGCCCGAGTAGAGTTTCCGCAACGTACTTCTCTTGATGTGCTTAGGGAAGCTTCAACATTACATGTTAATGCAGGAAACAACTGTAGGTTTTTGTACTATTTAATTCATTGCTGTGTTCGACTTGTGTTTTTCACGTTCAATAATATAGACAGTTTCATGATGATGATTCTAAACCCGAGTCTCCAAGGGTTACCATTTAAATCATCACCTCCATGAATGCCTTCATTTTTGCAATCACTCAGCAGAGTTAGGTTCTGATTCATCAGCCACAAGCTGGGCAAAACCCAAGCCCTAGAGAGACACAAAGGTAAGGGAAGGGGAGCACCCAAGCAGGAGAGTAATTTATTCAGCTTCAACAATTCCGGCTCACAGGAACTTATCTGAGTGCTGTGACAAGCCTCAGCATCAGCTGCTCCCAGCCTACTTGCAGGGAGTCCACCAGAGTGTCTGTTTCGTGTTAGTGTGTTAACAGCAGGAGCTGAAAAGTTCTCCAGACTGTCTTGTCCCGCTTTTTAAATATAAGCATCCTGTGTGACATATCCTGGAAGGAGAGGAATACAAATAAGGTGGAAATAAATGAGCAGAGCTGTCTCAGACAGTAATGTATTTCCAAAGGTGTCTGTGGGGAGTTGGTGGGGATGGCATAGTTACTGCCTAATTTGCTTGGCTTTCTATAATCATTTCCATTTATCTGCAATCTAGTTAAAAGCTACTAGCTAGTTTATCCATTTCTACATGGGGATCCATTATAAAAAAGCACTTCTTTTTGCAAAGTAAGATCCATTCTTACCTATTCCCCAGAGTGAACTATGAAAGGATAAATTATTTTCTAGATAGGCGCTCCACATCACTGAACAACTCAATCTATGTTCTTTCATCTTCACAGCTCTCTCACTCCGTGCGGTTCCTGTGCTGGTTCATTAACTGTTTCTAGTCAGGGCTCCCCTTTTCTAGCAAGCTCCACAATCCCAGAGTTCGAGCCTCATTCTCGTCATGACTGGCTTTTCTGTTTGCACTATAAACAGTCAGTGGAAAAATAAGTAGAGACCTCATTTTTATTTGTAGATTAAGCTGCATTTTGCAACTATTATTTTTGGGGGCCAGAGGAGAATTAATGATAGGCTTTAGGGGCCAATACACAAGAGCTATTTAAATGCATATTTATCAAAATTAAATAAAATGAGGCTTTTTGTTTCTCAGTCACACTGGCCACATTTCAAGTGCTCAATAACCCCATGTATCTAGTGGCTATCTTATTGGACAATACAAAGTGTAGAACATTCCCATCATCAGAAAGTTCTATTGGATAGTTCTGCTCTACTAGATAGTCAAATCCTTGTGAACAGGAGCCTTTTCTTGGGCATCCCTGTTGCCTGGGACAGTAATAGGGTAGGTGTGTTGTAAAAATAAATAAATAAATAAATAACTCTACTTTAGCAAAGTTCATCTGATTTGTGAATTGTCAGGGGAATCTAATTGATGTCCTGTCAATGCTATATTTCAAGTCATGAGATTTTCTAGTTGAGAAACATTCCTCCTTAGAGGTCCTTGAAAGTTACATATAATTGATTTACAAAACAGTATGGAAGGAAATAAATAATTGTATGATCTTGTTACTGAGAAATGAGAGATTAAAACATTTGCAGATACATGTCAATAACTAAATAATACTGAGGAAAATAAACTAAGAAATGCTATCAGGAAACCCATGATTAATTGCTGGGGGAAGCACAACTGTTATACAAGAGGTCTAAAGAATAAGAGAGTGGGTGGATGGTTGCTCCGTGGAAGGCTTTACAGAGGAAACAAAGCCCTGCTCATCCTTTTGCAGAGGCTGGTGTCATTAACACCTCTGATCGTGGTGAGGCCTGTGACAACGGTCTGACTGCAACAACATCAGTATACCTTTTATCACTCAGCATAATTTCAGAAGTCTGTAGCTTAGTTGGGGGCCATTTCCTGCTTCCTGTGTCATTCCCAGAATCTAATGCTCTGTCAGAAAAGACCCTCTTCCTTGAGGGAGAAATTCTGTCTTCTTGAAAAGATGATGGTAGCTCTGCACTCCTGTTGGTATCAGTGAACCAGTCTTTACCAGCTTTTGCATTGGACTCTCTGATCATCTCCACTCCAGGAGCCCAGGCATCCCAAGGGCCCCATCCTGCAGACCTCCTGGAGACTGCCCATTCACACATACGATTTAATTACCTCTGGCAAAGGAAGGAGAGAGGATTAAGGGCTGATTAAAGAGCTTACAGAAAGCAGATGAGATTAGAAGAATAATCCTCTGGAAACCCAAGGCCGCATGAGATCCTCTGGGGCAGGTTGTGTGCTCCTGCAGTCTTTGCTGCTCCTGTGTCACTTACAGGAAGAAAGCATACTGGAAAGTCGGGTCCAAGAAGAGGTGCTTTACATGGAGGTTGCACAAAGGGACAGAGAAAAATACACAGTATAAAATATATATCTTTTTTCCAAAAGATAAAACAGAAGCAATTGCTTCCCATCATTTTATGAAGAAGCAAAGAAGGAAGTATTTATGAAACATGATATATGCCACACATTTTTTTTTCTGGGTGGTATTTTATTAATTAGCATTTATTTAGCAATACATTAAGCAAGTACTCTGATAGGCATCCTATTCAAATTTTAATGTTAGAGTTAGCAGAAACTACATAGAAGACATAGTGTGGTATCATCCTCACCTTTAATATTTCTGTAAATAGAGGGCAAGTGTGGTGGCTTATATCTGTAATCCCAGCACATTAAGGAGGCTGAGGCAGGAATATTCCTTCAGCCCAGGTGTCCAAGGCTATAGTGAGCTATGATCTCACCATTGCGCTCCAGCCTGGGAGACAGAGCAAGACTCTGCCTCAAAAAAAAAATTATTTTTTGTAAATATTTGAGATGGTTCTATGGGGAAAATGAGCATGCTAATTCCTGGAAAAGAGAGAAACTTGCCACCAAAGAAATTTCTCTCTTTCCTTGACTTGATCATAACCCAAAAAGCATTAGCTGCCCAGAAACTTTCCCCATCACCTTGAGTTGTCAAAAGTACAAAGAAGCAGAGGGCAAAGGAAGGCAGAACTCCAATCAGCTTTGTGAGGTTTCTGGAAGCCTAGTTTTTCCTTCAACATGTCACCGTTTAAACCCAATCAGCTTCTATTACACAGGGCAGGAGTTTGATGAGCTCGTAACCTTATAAACAGTTCTCTGGAGAGATGTGGTGAGGTTATTTGAATATAATTCATCCAGGCAACAAATTGGCTCATCACTCAGCTCACAAATCTTTCTGTGGACCAGGCTGCCAAAACAGGAAGAAAGTTCTCCTCTGTAGAAATCTTCCTCTAAACGTTGTTAATTTTATGGAAAATCCAGACCCCTTTGAGAGTAAAACATTAATAAAGATAGTAAATATATATATAATTTTCTGAGTACCAGGCATTTTTCACAATTCTCTGTCTTCCAACAATCCAACAATTTTTCTAGTTAGAAGGAGTTATTCTCATTGTATATATGAAGGAAATTGAAATTCTCAGGCATAAGTATAATACACTTTCCAAGTTATACACCTGATACATTAAGAAAGCTGTGTTCAAATTTAGGTCTTTCCTGTTTGAAAGAGAGTTTCCTTCTACTAAATCATATGGTTAGCTCATCTACTCTGAAAGCAAAATTGTATTAGGTTGGTGCAAAAGTAATTGCCAATTTTGCTACTAAAAGTAATGGTTCCAGGTGTGGTGGCTCATGCCTGTAATCCCAGCACTTTAGGAGGCTAAGGTGGGTGGATCACTTGAGGTCAGGAGTTTGAGACGAGCCTGGCCAACATAGTGAAACCCTGTCTCTACTAAAGATACAAAAAATTAGCCGGGCATGGTAGTCTGTACCTGTAATTCCAGCTACTCGAGAGGCTGAGGCAGGAGAATTAATTGAACCCTGGAGGCAGAGGTTACAGTGAGCCTAGATCGCACCACTGCCCGCCACCCTGGGTGACAAGAGTGAAATTCCATTTCAAAAAAAAAACCCCCCAAAAAAACCCAAAAAACCCAGCAACACTTCAATTGCTTTTGCATCAATCTAATAAAAAGATATGACGTCCAAGAAAAAAAAAAAAAAACTTTTCTACTGGTTATGATGGGATAAAGTTGATTTAATGGCTTGATTTATTTTGAACATGAGTGAATTGATCCTCTACTATGAGTTACTTGTCACAATGTGTCTTACGGAGAAATTGTTTTAATTTCTGATTCAATGAAACAGCAAATTTCCCTTTGCCACAAGTTTCAACTTAGGATTCTTCAACTATTGAGACATCCTGAAAGCTTGACATGGTAAGCAGTGGGAAAAGGATGTGACTGCCAGCCTATAGAGGAATATAAGACAGTGCTTAGAAGCAAGAGCAAATTCAAAAGCCAGGCAGGAAGTCCAGCAGTGTCTATCTGTGGGGTAATGGAGAAAGAGGACTTTCTTATAAAAATCACAGGATTGACTGTAATACAGTTCTCATATTTCCCTAATTAATTATTCTTTGACGCTTGGATATAGACAACTCAGAGAGTGTAGTGAAGTGAGTCTACGTTAGGATTTGAACTGGTACAGAAGAATCTAGAAGGCTAGAAGCCTAGTCACAGGGGAGGAAAATTCCTTTCTAGTTGAACACTGACATTACCAAAGGCATTTCTTGAGTATAGAGTTAAGAGATAAAATAACTGTAAAGAATATAATTAAAAGGAGAAGTAATGATCATCATTATTATTATTTATCAGAATTTTGATA
>NW_012107642.1:1581614-1692070 GCF_000951045.1 Mandrillus leucophaeus
TTTGTCTTTCTCCCTGCCTCCTTCTCTTTCTCACTCTCTTTCTCTCTCTCATTTTCCTTCCCGTTACATTATCTCATATCTAAAAATTTAAACTGTGTTTAGTTTCTTTTTATTTTAGGTTTCTGTGTTCATTCTGTTTTCTTATCACCTAATTGTTGTGTGTTGGTTCCTAAGAGTAATTTTCATAAATTTTTTCTCTCAACCTTTTTGCAACTGAGGTTTTATAATTTGGTCACTTTTTGTAGCTAGAGAATATTTCCTGAGCTTTGGGAAAAACCATTGTTTTTCTTGCAGTTAATAAGGATTCCAATTATGTGGCCTTGGCTTGTGGCATAGTGGAGGACACGGTAAGGGAATTTGTGGCCAGGCAGGCTGTCTTCCCAGAACATGATAAACTGTAATACATTGCCTTCAGAAGTCACATAGCTAAAGCAAATGTCTGAAGCTGATGGAGTTTCAAAGCACTATAGGTGTTGACTACTATGGAGAACTGGACAGTGTATCATGTTTACTATACTTTGGGTTTTTTGACAAAGTTTAAACAGTTTAAACACATTTTTTTCTTTTTTTGCCAAATGAAACAAATCTTCTGTCTTCATGAGGGCCAAGTTCCCCTTAACTTAAATTAATGAATCCCATTTTGTCTTATGCATTGAGCTTGTCTTCTGGGTATAGGAATTTCTTGTCCCTTTTGGCAAAAACAATTTATGTAGGACATTGCCCTACTTCTATAGCACTAGCTCCCTCTTTGACTGTCTCCAGTGTCAGAATTCCTAATTATTTTGTGAGAAGTAAACTTGACTTGCAGTTTTACCCTGAGGGCAAATACTGGTGCCTGCTGATACGAAAATGCATACTTGACACAATTTTTCTACAGCAGTTATTAATTACTGCCAAGATATGGCAAATTGCATTATTACTTAGCACATATTCACTTCTGCTTTACCTTTATCTGTGGGAAGATTATACTTCCTGCCCCACTAATCCTGGGGTTGGCCACATGTCTTACCTTAGCCATTGCAGAATCATATGCCACATTTACACAGAGGCCTTTTAAATATACTGTATCATTTGCTTATCCTCATTTACTCCTGAATTCAAGCATTAGAACACACTCCAGGTAACTATGGCTTCTGTAGTGTGAATCCTGGAAAATAGAAATATATAATAGACCTGAATCCCTCCCAAAACCTAGAACAGAGCCACTGCAGATCTGTAAGCATGACATAAGTGTTTGACATCATGAATCATTGAGATCAAAGGACTGTTTGTTACTGCAGTAGTTAACTAGTACAGAATTTGGTACCAGAAACAGAGTAATATCATTATAAAAACAAAACAAAAGCAACTCCTAAAAACATAAACTAAAAGTAATGTCATTATAAAAACAAAACAAAAGCAACTCCTAAAAAACATAAACTAAAATATATACTATTGCCTTTAGGGAAGGAAAGTGAATTGCAAGAAACTGTTATAGAAAAGTGGAGAAAGACACAATCCATGCTATTGCAAGGGCAAAACAGTTGACTAAACTGTGTTCTGCAATATCTCGAAGGTAGTCAAGATATCTGATAAATTCATGCCGTTGGTTAATGCAGTAGAAAGAGAGAATGTTGGTAGCTGAGTTAATAGTTATTGGTTATGTTTGAGAAGGTTATATAAGAAAAAGATATTAGTTCATGAAAAACAAAATAATAAATCAGGAATGAAAGAAAAAAGAAATAATCCATAAATGCTGGCAACTTCAGCGTTGAAGGATGCATCTGTGTCTCCTTGACAAACAATCAAAGATAAATTGGAGAGCAGTTTTAAGTGAGAAAACCCTGGTGAGACAGAGATCAAGACTGGAACTCAGGGCAAACGCACTGAGGCCCTAACGAGGGTACAACCATGACACCATTTTAAAATCCACCGATTGATTAATCTGACCCCAGATTATCCTTTTAACTGGTCAGAATGACCCTTATAATAGACATAACAGGAAAGAGCATGTTTCTACTGAGGTCCAAGAAGCTCACAGTTAGGAGCTCAGAGTTACATCTTGCAACAAATTGTGGATGGAGACATTGGCATATGGAGCTGATGGAATAAAATAGATAAAAATACATCAAACAAAAACAAAAAACACTACATTTTTGACAATTGTGTTTCTAAGCTGGGCTAAAATGTACTGTACTCTGAGTTGTAAAATGACCCTTAGGCACCCACATTTAGACAGGCAGAAAATGGTAAAAGTGCTTCTCAGCCAGTCCAAAGGGAATATTTTCGATTACCCTTTTCAGATGTGTCCAAAGAGAAAGTGAAACAGGAAGAAATTCTCTAAGGTAGAGTCAAGAGCCAATGGAACAGGATGGACTGTGGAGTTACTCCCAGGAAGTAAAACTTGTGCTTGATGAGCTCTCTACCATCTCAGGGAGGGTGCCTTGAAGTTCGTCCAGCTGGTTTTCAGAATTGCTGTGTCTTCCACACTCACCTTTTCTGGATGTGAGCGTTTGCTGTAGTTATCCTGCTTCTGGTCCAACATTGTATGCTGGATGTTCTGGGAGCAGATAACTTGTCATTTTAGGTCAGAGTCTACAGATCAAGAGGACCTATATCTAGACCTGATAAAGGGATTATCCTGAGATTCTGGATTTCAAGCAAGGTACCACATTGGAATAAAGCTTTAGGGTTTCTTTACTGAAGAAAGTGTGAATGCAATTCATATTTTGAATTATGTGGATATTTATGACTAAAAAGAAGGACTGTGGTAGATTTTGTTATTCAAATAATTACACTGTTCTCCCCATATCCTCTGTGGATTGGAGTATAGGTCTTGTCACACTGATTTGGGGCTTGATTATGCGACTTGCTTTGACAAATACATGGTATCCCAGTTCCAAGACCAGACAGTGGAGACATCACCTGCCACCACTCACCATATGTGCTCCAACCTTTGACCATGAAAACAGAACACTCCAAGTAGGAGTTACTATTTTAGCCTGGGTCCTGGGGTAAAAACACATTTGGAGAGGATCTGAACCCAAACTACTTTTGAAGTGAAGCCTCTGTAGCTGACTTTCAGACACAAGAGTAGGAAAATAATGTTCTTTGTTGCAAGCCAATGAGATATTGAGTGTGTTGTTGTCACAACAAAAGCTGATTAATACACTAGCCTGCTAACCTGTGGCCCATTCTTTGAATTTGATTCCATTGACTGAGTTCTTTTTCTAAATTTCTGCCAAGAAGACTCACCTTATTTATCTTTGAGAATCTTCTATTCAGTTGCATATGTAAGTTCCTCTGTTCTGTTGGGATTCATTCAATATGATCTATTTATATCTTTCAGAAATCACTGTTCAGTCTAGGGATAGTATTCTTTCATTTTTCCATGATCACCATAAGTTTATTCATACGTTTTAATTTATTCTGCCTTTTGAATGGAATTTTAAGAGCGAGAACTCACACAATTAGTTGGTCACCTTGACTAGGCTCATCTTTTGAATCCCATTGGTTTTAGAATTGTGTATCTATAGGGAGACTTGCTAGATAAGGAGGACATCTCTTGTTTGTGGGAAGGTTTTCAGTCCTGGATAGAATGATATTTCCAATGGGGGAGGGGTGGGTGGTATATAAAGTACCTGAGAGAATGCACATGTCTTTCAGGGACTGCATGTACCCACTGCACCTTTTTAATAACCCATAATAGTTCACTAAAATCAAGCAAAGATTTTCTGATCTAGATACTCAGAATCTGAATGATTTGGTACCACTGATGAAACTCAAAGATTCTAGCCAAACCTAATAGCTATTATTCATTAGATAAGGCTCAGAGGTTCTTCTGTTTAAATTGAGAGCTACTAAAACAATTTGAGATATAGAAGAAGGATCCGTTTGGAATTGATTCTGAATAAATTGAGACAAAAATATAATGCCAGGAGGTCTAGGGGCCAGAGAGGAGTTCTCAAGGGAGCCAAATGGCTTGGGAATCACAATTGCCTTCTAACTTGAAACTCCATGCCATTAAGATTCCTATAAATACATTGCTATTTTCAGTAGCTGGTGCTACTGGAATCTTTTACTCCAAGTTATAGATATTCATATTCTTCTGACAGCTTCTTTTCATATTAGAAAACTGGCCACCAAAATTTTTCTGTAGAAAAATTATATGTTATATGGTTTGGAGCTAATAACATCACAAGCTAGAAATTGACTTTCTCTAATTCATCTAGCATCCTCTTTCAAAAAGTTCTAGTGCTCCCCTTTTGCCTTCTTCTGTCCCATACTCCTAGCCTGAAAGTACTCTGTAAGTATGCTTTCAGCTTTGCATGTTGCGGAAAGCATTACTTGACCTCCCTCTAACTTGTGTGTACAAAGACACCTACATGATTTTAATTATCTTATCATTTTTTTCCAGAAAACACCTACTGGATGTTATCTGGTTATTAGAAACATTTTTGCCACCAAAACAAAAGAAATGTAGAAGAACAAGTAAGCCAGATAATTCCTAATCTTTTAGCCTTCTAGAATACCCTCTTTAAAATATGCAAATGGAAGAATACATATATGTGTGCACTTCTGTGATCATGGCAGTGAAATCAGCTTATGACAAACCTGTTTCACCTTTGTCATTTGATCCTAACTACATCCTTTTCCTGATATATATTCACAGCACATGTTGGCTCTTGCTGTGCACCACATCTACTTTTTCATTTTTCCTGGGCATCTCCAAGGCGTGTAACCTTACAGGCCTAAAATCTACTAATCATCCTTCCCTATGGGGCACATAGAACTGACGATGATCATGCCCTCACCTTGGTGCCAGCATGCTACTATTTCTATCAGCTCCTCTCTCCCTAGAGAACCTTCTCCTTTTCACTTCATCTGCTATCTCTCATGTCCCAAGCTCACAGTATTCTCTTATGCAAAGCAATTTAGGTCAGTCTTTCCTTTGATGACTCTTAGCAATCTGAAAAGGTTTTTTACATCTCATAAAGGGGTCTAAACCTTAAAAAGAGGTATAAAATCTTGAATGATGGCTACCTATTCATGGAGCGTGCAGAAGAAAAGCAGTCACTTAGTTTCTCAATCTTCTTTTGCATCCTGAGTCTTAGAGTAGGATTAGCAGCACTAGCTTCCGCTATGCTCCCAGTTGTGGGGCAGTAACCATGGTAACCATTCTCCAAGATGATCCCAGGGGATCCTGACTCTTGGTAGTGACCTATGTTTAAAACCCCTCCCACATTCTACCAGCTTTGGTCTGTGTGACCCATAAAACATGGAAAGAGCAATGTTATATCATCTCCACGATTATAAAAGACATTACCTCAGCTTTTGTTTTGGTTTCTCTCTCTCTGTCTCTCATCGTTTGCTCTGGGGGAAGCAAATCTACAGAGAGGCCAATGTGGAGAGGAGCTGACACCCTTTCCAATAGCCATGTCACCTTTTGCGTGAGCTTGGAAGTGAAAAGTACAGTCCCAGTCAAACCTTCAGAGACTGCAGCCCTGGCCAACAGTTTGGCTACCATGTCATCAGCAGCTCTGAACCAGAATCAGGTAGCTAAGCCACTCCCAGTTTCCAGACCATCAGAAGTCCTGTGAGATGATAAATGTTTGCTGTTTTAAGCTGGCCCATTTGGGACAATTTGTTATTTAACACAGAGCCAATATAAGAGTAAAGCCATGAAGCTTCTCCGTGTTTACTTTCCACCTGTAAAATATTGTGATATATTCTTATGCCGTAGAAATAGTTTCTAAATTAAATACAATGATAATAGGCATTGGGAATACCTATTTAGGAAGGAAAATGTTACTTAAATCCAAATTTTTATGATCGCTCTCTCATTTACCATACAAATAAAATATGTAAAGAAGAATCTCTAAGTTTAACAGTTTTTGGGATACAAGAATTGTGATTTGGGGCATACACACAGACTGGGTGGTCTTTACTATCTCTGAAGAATAAAGAGGGGCCAGGTACAGTAGTAATCCCAGCACTTTGGGAGGCCAAGGTAGGTGGATCATCTGAGGTCAGGAGTTTGAGACCAGCCTGACCGACATTGTGAAACCTGGTCTCTACTAAAAAACAAAACAAAACAAAACAAAAAATTAGATGGGCATGGTGGTGGGCACCTGTAATTGGAGATACTTGGGAGTCTAAGGCACGAGAATAGCTGGAACCCAGGAGGCGGAGGTTTCAGTGACCCAAGATCACGCCATTGCACTCCAGCCTGGGCTACACAGCAAGACTCTGTCTCTAAATAAATAAATAAATAAATAAATAGGAGGTTGTAGGTTTTACAAAAGGATTAAGTGTTATTTATTGACTTTTCAGAAAACTCATTGGCACAAGTAATGTTTTGAGGAACTGGAAAGTTCTGACTGGTGGTAGGTAAAACTAGTCTTAGAGTTGCAGAAGGTTGTTCCAGTAGCTATTAGGTAAAACTGGTTTCAAGTTACAATAGGCAGCTTCAGCAGCCAGATTCACAGAGAATTATATTCTTAGAGTAATGTTGTATGCCTTGAGTGCTTTTTAATCCCTGCACTCTTGACTCTGTTTTGGTTGAATATGACAAGAATGCCCTAATTCATCTGATAAACTTTCACAATTCCTTATATAAATCATTTATGAATGCCATTTTTGATAATTTTGGGGGGGTTAGGAAGGAAATAAATATTGAAATTTTTTCTTTTTTAGTCAGCCAACAAAAATAGTGAGCATTTATCCATGTAATTATACTTTATCAGAAGGATACAACAGATTTTTTTTTGTCCAAGATCTCTTTATATTCAGAGTTAAATTTTTAATCACTGCAAAGAAGTGAAGTATCACTAAGATAGTTTGCGTTGCTTAATCATATTCCTTGGCCTCCAGGCAACCATTAGTCCTTACAGGACACTTAAAAAAAAAAAAAAGACTTAGTGTCAAATTAGTTAGTTAATTAAATTAAATATCTATGGAATGTAAACAGACCCTCTTGAAAGTCAGTTGGAAAGTGTTTGGCAGATAGACATTCAGCAGTTGAGTGATAATTTTTCACAAATCATGACCTGTCCATATAACCTCTCTGGACTTTGAAAATTCTATGATGTACTTCAATATATTTGGTGATTTCTACAGGTTCCAATTGATTTTCCTGGCACATGTCAGGAAATCATTTTGCATGTGTCTCAATGAGGAAGATACATAACTTTCCTTCCCTGTGAGTATCTCTCTTTTTATGTCCTGTCAAATACATTCAGTATTATGCATATATACCATTAAGATCTGTCCCTCTGTTCTTCTGCATATGTAATGACTTCCATTTAAACTAAACTTAGAAATCCATGTAAAACTCAATGATTGTACTGTTATTCAAATATTATGATACAGTGATAATTGGAAAAGTAGATAATTTCTACTCTTGTCTAAGTTTATAAATACGAGGAACAACAATTTTATCAAAATGTATACATTTTATTGGTGGGTTATTAATGCTTTTAATATAGATTTTAAGATATCCTGATCTTAAGAAAGTTAAAACTTGAATGAAAGATTTTATAAATTGAGGAAGTAACACGCTGATTGCCTCTTCTATATGGAACGTTTTTATATATTGCTTTATCTAAACTTACCAATGGCCCTTTGAGGTTTCAGATAGAGAGAATGATGCTCACAAAAATTAAATAATTTGCTTAGGTACATAGACTGTAAGAGACCAACTCAGAATTTAACTCCCATTCTTTCCTCCAAATATTGTGCTCATTCTAACATACATGATGGAGTTTGGATATTTGTCTCCTCCACATTTCACATTGAACTGTAATCCCCAGTGTTAGAGGTGGGGCCTAGGAACATGTGTGTGGGTCATGGGGGTAGTTTCCTCATGAATGGCTTCCTGTAATCTATTCTGAAGGTAGAGCTGATAGTATTCACTGATGAGAGAGTTCAAATCATCAAGGAAGATGCTAAATTTTTTGACCCAGGAAACTAGAAGGATCAATTGACACTTACTGAAAGAGGAAAGACTAAGATCAAGGCTTTGGTGGAAAGGTCAGCATGTCCACTTTAGATGTAATCAATTTGACATGCCTAGTATATATCAAGAAGAAGTTGCCTGGTAGGCAAGAGGAAAAACAAGGCTAGAGTTCAGGGAAGAGATAACAGGTCAAAAATATGAACTTGGGTGCCAGTAGCACGCATATGATATTTAAAGCCATAAGTCTTGATGAAATCACCAGAACAGATTTGGCGATTTCGTGAGTGGCTTGGTACCCTCCCTGCTATAATGAGTTCTGATTGTTAGAAAAGACCGGCACCTCCCTCTCCCTCTTTCTGTTTCTCACCATGTGACATACCTGCTTTCCCTTTGCCTTTGCTGTGATTATAAGCTTCCTGAGGCCTCACCAGCAGCAGAGGCTGGCACTATGCTCCTTGCACAGTCTGTATAGCCATGAGCCAAAATAAATCTCTATTCTTAGATATTCCTTTATAGCAACACAAAATGGATGAATACAACATACTATCACTTTTAAAAGGATGATATGAACTTTACTGTAGTCTTTAGTCTGTTCCTACTAAAGCAGTATCAGTTTGAAAGAAAATTCTATCTATGTTTAACCTGGGAAATGGAAAAGAATCTAGTACTTGTGCTTGGTAATCAGGCTATTACTGAGCTCACATTACATGTGCAAGCCTTTCCTCATAAAACTTCACAACTTCTCATTTAAAAGCCATTTCAGCCTTGGTTTCAGAAAGCGAAACAAAAAGAAATAAGACACAATGATTACCATCAAGGAAATCAAAGATTTGCCTAGAAAATAATTAATTGTATCCATAATGACTCAAAAAAGGCAAGTGTCCAAAATGCAGGTTGTTGATGCCAAATATTTTCTTTTACCATCTTAGTGATGGGCTGCTGTCATGCCTAAAATGTCTGCATATGTTAATGAGGGAATGCTGGATATACATACATTTATTTTCCTAAAGAAACACACAAGTAATAAAAGAAGAATTTTAATTTTATTGCCTTTATTCCCAGGATCTCTCTCCAGTTACTTAAATAAAATGGTTTTTAATTAAGAAGACTCTCTACAGAGGGACTGTATGAGTCAAATAATGACAAAACTCCATAGAGACACCTTAGCTATTCGGGGTGATATGTAGGCTATAGTTATAGAAACCATTTTTTCTAACCTTCCGGATGCAACAAAGGCCTTTTGTAATTTTGGTGTTCCATCTGAAATGTTACGATAATCTCTCTTTGTTTCAGACTAAAACCATATTTTTGTCTACATAAAAATGCTTATTATTGTATAATTCTCCTCAAATGACAAACATGCTATCAAAGCAAAATAATTTTATATATAAATTATTTTAACAGTAAATGATCAATTATTAAAATACAGATCAAACCATTACATGCTAGAATTTGCAGAAATAATCTTGACTAGCTTCTTTTCCAGTTGAGAAAACTAAGACTCAGAAAGCCTAAGTAATATTTTACTTAACTGTATATACCTGTTAAGGTTGAACTCGTTTTTGGTCAAACACTCACTGTTCTGGTGATTCCATCAAGATTCATGGCTTTAAAAATCATATGCATGCTACTGGCGCCGAAGTTGATATTTTTGGCCTGTTATCGCTTCTCTGAACTCTAGACTTATTTTTCCTCTTGCCTACCTGGTAACTTCTTGGTATATGCTAGGCATTTCAAATTGATTACATCTAAAATCGAGACCCTGACCTTTCCACCAAAGTCTCGGTCTCGATCTTTGCTCTTTCAGTAAGTGGCAATTGATTCTCTAGTTTCTTGGGCCGAAAAGTTTACCATCATCCTTGAGGACCTAAACTCTCTCATCAGTGAACACTATCAGTTCTGCCTTCAGAATAGATAGAGAAAGTTATAACCATACTTCTTACCATCTCCCCTTTCCCTTGTCCGTGTCAATACCATCTATCATATGCAGAGTTCCAGTAGCCTCTAACACATCTCCCTATTTCTACCTATGTCTTTTTGAAGTCTATTTTTCACACAATAGCCTGAGTGATTGTATTAAACTCTAAGTCAGTGTATATCTCATCACTAATCAAAGCCCTCCAAGAGGCTCCTTTTCGACGCAGAGTAAAAGTGAAAGCCCTGCACAGGCTACGGGATGTTTCCTTCCATAGCCATCTCCTCCTAGCCTTTCCTTCCATAGCCATTCCCTCCTTCTCACACCACTCCCTTTGCTAACCTCCTCTACTAACTCCTGCTACTTACATGTTTACTCACTATGTTCTGGTCTCCCTGGTTCCTTGCAGTGAATTCTTTACATGTGTCAGGCAGCTTCCCCTATCATGCACATTTGCTTCATCGTGGAGGTTGCTATCTCAAATGTTCATGTGCCTAATCTTTTACTGTCTTTAAATCAATGCTTCAGTGTCACTTTGTCAAGGAGGTCTTCCCTGACCACTTTCTTTAAAATTGCAACCCTAGCTCCCAGCATCCCCTGTCTCCCTTTTGTAATTAGAGTGTAAACTCCATGAAGGCAGAGATTGTCTGTCTTGTCCAATAATTTATACATCATATAGAAGACATTAAATGGCATACAGTCTGTGTTCGAAGAAAAATTTAATGAGTGAGTGAGTGAATGAATGGATGAATGAAAATGAATAAATGCTTTTGGTAATGGATAGTGATCTATCAAAACATTAAAACATTGGGAAAATATCTACGTAAGGGCCCCTCAATTTCCCTACACACACACACACACACACACACACACACACACACACAAATCTGTAGAATCATAGTCTTAAAGAAAATGTTTTTTATTTTCTTTTTGCACATGAATCATCGTTAGTGACATTTTGGCTATTTAAAGGCTATGGTATCATGTACATGGTTTTTCCATTCCAAAAGTGCCAAAGTCACCTGGGAGCTAATGTTATTCTGGGTCATTTGAATTTGTTCTTTCTGTCTTTGAAAGAAAATTATCAGTGATTGCCTTATTTAATGGTTACAGCTTAAAATGGTGTTGTAGATAGTTAGTGGAGGTGAGATGGTGAGTATCTGATTGACATTCTCAGTTACAGATTGTAAGAAATATAATTTGTATTTTTTTTAAGCAATATGCTTAGCTTTGTGGATGTGGAGTGTGGAATGATAAACATTGAAGACTGAGAAAGGTGTAAGGGTGGAAGTGGGGGAGGGGATGAGAGATGAGAAGTTATTTTGGGTACAATGTACACTATTTCAGTGATAGTTACACTAAAAGCCCAGAGTTTACCAGTACACAATATATCCATGTAACAAAACTGCACTTGTAGCCCTTACATTTATACAGATTTTAAAAACTAAAAATAAATAAATAAATAATATATATAACTTTAATAAAGGATAATTGTAGAAATCTGCTCAACATTTACCTAAGACCACTCCAGTCCTAATCCCACTTAAACCATTTCTTCATGCGTCTCTGCTGCATTTATGCAAGCAGTTACCTTATTTGTAAAACTTAAAATTTAAGTAACTATGAATAAGTTGTGAGGTCTTTAACATAAAGAGCATACTCTACATTTCTCTGAACTTGCCATAGGACTGGTGACTCAGGATTCAACAAATGATAGCCAGTTTGAATGAAAACCAACCAAAATAAAGAGTGTGAATATTTACTTAAGACCACTGTGTAGATTCTTTGTGTCTTTGAACATAATGTAAAAGGGCTCATTAATTTTATCAGTTTAGTGCAAGGCTGTGTCAGTGCTGTTAATTTCTTAGCATAAACTCCTAGCAGGCAGGACTTTGTTGAACTTTTCTCTGAACAGCAGTGTGTGCAAAGGGACGCTTAATAAATGCCATTAGACAATGATCGCTGGTGTTTAATATTTATCGAGCACCTATAGGGACCTTGAGACCTTGGTCCAGGATGAAAAGCTTAAAAAAAGCCTGTACCTAATTAATGAAAACATGGTCCCTGCTCCCAAGGAGCTTATCTGCTAAAGCACACAACACTGATGTGGGTGCACAAAGAAAATTAATTTTTTTAGCTAAGTGCCGAAAACAACCACCTTTATGAAATTGCAGAATTTATCTTGTTCTCCTTTTAACTTGTTTTCTTTGTGAGGACCTCATGTTAAATGTCTGACAAAAAAAAGTCAAGGTAGAGGATTCTGGAAACAGACCAAGGAGATGAGGCAATGAAGAAAATAGGATGGTAATAGATGGTGTGCTGGTTGGCTATATGGCTAGGGGGATGGAGGAGTTGGGGAGAAATAGAATTTCTGTAAGTGCTCATTATGTTTTTTAAGTTTTTCAGTGATTATAATACACCATCATTATCATGCTTCATTAATATTTAAGTTCACATTGCAAAGGAAACCAAATAGGGATGAATCAAATGTTGATTTTCTTTCTTTTGAGCAAGCTAAAAAACACAGCAGTGACAGACGGCAGGACTGGCATGGATCTAAAGCATACAACAGTGTATTGCAAATGTGCTGTAATTGGGATGTTTGTCCTCCAAACCTTATGTTGAAATATGATCCCTAATGCTGAAGGTGGGACACAGTGAGGGATGTTTGCATCATGGGGGCAGACCCCTTCATGAATTACTTGGTGTTGTCCCGAAGGTAATGAGTGAACTGTCACTTTTATTGGTTCCCATAAGAGCTGGTTGTTACAAAGAGCCTGGCCCTTCCCTTCTCTCCCTTGCTTTCTCTTTCTATGGGATCTCTGCACATGCTCCTCCTCTTTGCTTTCCATCATGAGGGGAAGCAGCCTGAAGCCCTCACTAGAAGCAGATGCGGGCACCATGCTTCTTGTACAGCCTGCAGATTTGTTATCCAAATAAACATATTTTCTTTATAAATTACCTAGCCTTAGGTATTCCTTTATAGCAACACGAAACAGACTAAGACAGCATTGTTTCCTAATGCATTCATTTGTAGACTGCCAGAGATTAGTGAATGGGAATAAACTAGAAAATAGTTATGAATTACAGCTCTATTTTTACTTTTATCATAAAAATTTAACAAGTTTTTCATTTATTTTCATTTCATAACTTGTATATAAGAAGGTCAATCAGCACAGGTAAGTGTTAGCTATATGTGACAGTAACATCTGTTCATATAATTAAAATGTTTGTTTTATGCAAAAAATTTATTGAAGAAAATAAGTGTCATTCCCAATGTACACAAAGTTATCTTTTGTCGAGCATTTTCTGTTTGATGTTTAACTATGTCATCATTTCATTCCCGGTTTCCCAGTATGGAATGATTGTGTATTAGGGACATTAGATTAATAGTCAAAATCCAAAGGAATTGAAGTTTGGGAGCAAACCAAATAGATGTTAATAGCTAAAGTCATAGAGAAGCTAAAAGCAGAGACAACAATGATGGTTCACAGCAAAGGAAAATATCAAGTTAGAGCTGTGAGAACCAGTCAAGAAGTTGAAAACCCATTGCTTATTCTTGAAGCCAATAATTCTTAGATAGGGTCAGTCTTAGACTAAAACTATAAAAGGCATTGCAATGCAACTAATACATAGTTACTTATACGCGCGCGCACACACACACACACACATATCATACCTCACACTGTCTCAGACTGAGTAAATTAAATAATATAATATCTGAATAAAGTTAAGGAAAGACTACAGGTGCAAGAAAATTAAACGAGATGACAAGATTGTTGTGTCACAAAAGATGAAAATCCTTTCACTATGTGCTTGGCTTCTTTGTCACTGGTCCTATTGTTAATGACTCCCTTCTTCTAATCACATCATGTTGCACTTAAATTTGACTCTATTTCAAGGCCTCTCTCAAAAGCCATCTAATAAGGTCCCTTATCTGGTTCATTCAAACAGATGTGATCTTTTCATTCTCTGAACTCTCCTAACATTTTTTAGATGGTTCATTTGAAAGCTATTATATTGTGTTGTGCTTTATTATTATTTTTGTATGTGCCTCATTCTTCTTAAGTAAAATAGATGCTACATTTGGGTATGACTTATTCATCGTTGCAGATCCTGAAAGGTTTAGCACAAGTACCTGCACCTAGTCAAGAAAGAAAAAGTAGATTTTAGCTGTGATGTTTGTAAGCGTGGAGAAAAAGGCCTGGCCTTAAACATATACTTGGAAAGTCATGTGTACCTACATCCCGTCATAACTGTGCCTATAGGTGCCCACTGTAGTTAAGACCCTTAACAATTACTAATAATTTAGTAGGATTAGTACCAATAAACTAGTAGGATGTTTTGGATAATTATGTACAAGGAGACCAAAATAAACATTTTGAGACTTGGGACAATATTTTGCTATAGAACTTTGTAACCTTACTCTTTGGGAAATACTGTGTTCACATAGTGAAGGTGGATATGAAATTCCTTTTGAATTTCATGGGCATCCTAGAACTCTTGTTCAAATTCACCTTTTATCCTTTGATAAACCAACATTTAGATCCAATTTGTTCAGTCTCATTTCAGGCAGTATTGCTGACAGGAACTCCATCATCTCAAAGTATTTATTAAGATTTTAACTTGTGCTAATCACTGTGAAGTATACAGAAATGAACTGGACAAAAATCTTATTCCTGCAAGCTTCCTAATGTACTAGGGGAGCTCAAGTCTACTTTAGAAAAGGGATAAGGACAATGAAAGTTGCAGGAGGTGCAGGGTAAGAGGGTGGAGGAGGCATCTCCCTTGAGATCTGAAGGACAGATAAAATTTTAATTAGAGGCCAAGGGAAAGAACAGTGCATTGAGGAAATTGCAACTGTCATAGGAAATGGACCATCACATTTGTCTCCAAGACAGAAAGACACCTAAAATTATTGGGAAGGATGACTTCTTTCCAAAAGCGCAGCCAGTGTCTTTTCTCTATGGAAGGCAGATTGCTAGCCATTTCTTCACAGTCATTTCATTCTTCTGTCAAGCGGGGACACTTTAAGTGTTAACTAAACCCTTGACTTCAGAATAAGTGCAACTTGGAGGGAAAAAAAGATAGTGCGAGATAAATCCAGTAAGGTGGATGATCTTTCTGTCTCTAATCATTCCAGCTTTTTAGCCTTGAGAAGTAAAGGTGCAGATATGGTTTTCTGGTCTGTGTCTTGGAGTTGTTGAGAGTAGTAAGCAGTAAAAAGGCATTCTGTGTTGCCCTGGGAGGTCCCTGCTCAGTACTTAGTAGCACATGACTGGCACTTGAGATGGGGAATTTGGGGAGTTAACCAGTGTGCACTAAAGCTTGTTGGAAAGGTTCCCTTGGGGAATTACACATTTTAGTGGAACAATGAAATTTCATCGACTAAGAAAGGCTAAACAAAAACATTTACCAAAGGTCCTGGGAAGTAGAAAAAGCACTAGGAGAACTGTGAGAGGAAATTATTCTATGAAGCACCACATACTCTAGTTTGCCCGTGAGGCTTTCTCTCTTCTGCACTGGTCTGCTCAAGCCCATGGCAAGCACCTGCATGCAGCACCTGGTCTGGAGGGCCTTACTCTCGCTGTCTAGTATCCCAGCTCTTGACAGCTACTGTTGGATCTCTGAACTGGGACCTCTGTTGTCACAGCTACTCAAGGCTTCTAGCTGCCAGTGAATCTTCCCTGATGAAATGGTCCATCTCTCCTAGAGCCAGGCTCTGTCTGTATTCTAAGTTGAGAATTAGATAAACTGGTGAACAATACCTAGGACCATGAATTAATTGAAGAGATCTAGATGGTACCCATAGGAACTTCTCTCTTTTCCCAGAAAACAAAGTCTTTTGAAGGGCATCTCTAATAGAGTGATGTTCATGCTGGGTAATGGTAAACATTGGTAATGGTAAACACTGATGATGGTGATGATAATGTTAATAAGAAAAATGATCACAAGCATAATAGAAAACTCATAGCATTTCCTATGTCCCAGACTTTTTTTTTTCTTAGAAATGGGGTCTCACTCTGTGGCCAAGGCTAGTGTGCAGTGGCATGATCATAGCTTACAACAGCTCCAAACTTCTGGGCTCCAGTGTTCCTCCCACCCCAACCTCTGGAGTGGCTAGGACTACAGGTGCATACTACCATGCCTAGATAGTTTTTAAATTATATTTTGTAGGGACAGGCTCTTCTTATGTTGCTCAGGCTAGCCTCAAACTCCTGGGCTCAAGTAATCCTCCAGCTTTGACCACCCAAAGCATTGGGATTACAGGTGTGAGCCACTGTGCCTGGCCAGACATTATTTTAAGTGCATTACATAGGTTAGATGATCCACCAGGAAGACATGATGTGTAAGCTAAAGCCTTCCAATGTTACCTATACATAGCTCCTATGGCAAAGACTGACTGGATGCTCAAAAACTATTCTTTCTTCCTGGACACATAAAAAGATTACATATTCCGGTCTTCCTATGATTAGGGATGAAATTTCTGGTCAACGGAAGGTGGGTGAAAGAGTTTCACATCACTGCCTGACTGGGCCATCACATGTCACAGGTAATCCTTAACATTCTTCCCTCTTGGATGGTAGGATGCAGAGGATCTAGTGGAGGACTCCAAGGAGACCCTAATGCATTCTTTCACACTTGAGGTTCTGTGAGCAAGTTAAGGTCCATCGAAAATTATTTGTGTGACTACTTCCTCAGTCCTTCCCAGGATGGTACATAGTTAGTGGATGCATATGAGTTACTTTAATTCCTTACATTCATAGATCTCTTAGGCCATTAGATCTCAAATTTTCTCTGGACTCTGAGAAAGTCTGCATTAGGGGATAACGGTCCCATAGGTGGAAAAAGCCTAGATCCCTGTGTCACCCTTTGATGGAGAATTTTGCACTTGGCTTTGCAGAAGGGAAAATGAACTATTTTTGTGTAGACTCACTAAGATTTGGGAACTTCTTTATTAACACCTCATAGATTAGCCTGCCCTAGATAATTCCTCTTTCACCAGCTCTTTCAGGAATAAGTTTTCTCCTGTCTTCTTAAAGTGTTGCCGCATAAAAATTTGTCTGTTTGGAGATAAAACATTTATACAACTTTCCTGTTATGTTCAATCATCACAATACAATAGGCCTTTTTTTTTCTTTTTCTTTTGTTTTTTGTCCCGGCTCTTCTTCAGGAACATCATCAGGAACAGAATGATTCAATCTGGCTTGAAGGATGGGGTATCTACCCAGAAAATAATAGGGAATTTCTTACCAGTGGTAGAAGATAGGCTGAAGAGACCAAGGGAAATCCTTGAGAAAAAACCTTGTGAAAAATGCATTCCTTGAAGCGAAGGGAATGTTCTGAAATGTGCCCATTATTCTAAGAGTCCATGAATTTTTTTCAACTGTCTAAATGGCTAGGTGGAAAATGATGAGATTCTTATGACTCGGATACATAGACTAAGTTAAAGCCTCTGTTTAAATGGAGGTGCATTATGCAGTTTGAATTCATTGTGGATGGGGAGTTTTCATGGATCCACAGTCATCCTAAACCCTTTCAGTCACCTTAAATTAGCAGGTGAAAAACTGTCTTCCTAGTCTTTGATCTACCAATGAAGTATCCAAGCCCAGTATATAAGTAACTCATTCTAAACTGCTTCTTACGGTCTTCATTTCCTTATAAGGGCTCCCATGCCATGTAAAACTCATTTTGAATTTTGTGCATTTCATATGTTAATCTGTGTTATGTCAGTTTACATATTAGACTCAATGGATAGAGGATGGAGAAAGCAAGTAACACAGTGAAGACGGGTCAATATGCATCACCTCCAGAAGCTAATTCCAAGGGCTCTCTTTTCTAGGAGGGAAGTTAGGCTAAAGATCTCTAAAGTGTCTGATAAGTTTTAACGTCTGATAATACAAAACAGAAAAGATGTTGGCGATGATTATTTATCCTCTCACCTATGCTCTGAGTGGATTGAATAATACAACACTTAGTGAAATCCTAGGGATTCTTTCATTGTCTGCTTTCACTAGGCTTGCAAGTGGGTGGTTGTGGGGATGAGGAAGATGGAGCAGAACCCTGCTATACAAAGAGAAGATGCATTCTTGCCTCATTGCTTCGCATGTTCCCAACTAAACTATATGTTACTTAAGCAGAACACAGTTTTATAGTCTTTTGTAAAACCTCCTCCCCATCCCTAACCAGTACTTCTCAGTAAATGTCTCAGCATTTAATAGATGCTGAAATTGATTTATTGATCTCCATATGTGACAAACTGCATGCTGTCATTATGCATGACTCATATTTATGAATTGTTAGGAAAATAATGACTAATTGTATTTTTTAGAAATGACATGAAGCTTAGCACTCTTAAAGACATTTATACAAAACTTTATTATGAAGACAGTCTTTATTGTTTGAGCAATCATGCACTACTTAAAGCCTCCAAGTTATAATAATAAGAACATTAAGTTTACAGCATAGATATTAAAATATTTGAATATTTTAATAAAGCAAAATGGTAAACACTTTTGAGTTTAACTCTTTCCTTCTTAATCTCCCCTACTTCACTGGAATAAGCCATTACTTTGGATGTTGTCTATATAGGAGCAACAAAACTTTAACTCAATCCTCCATCCACTAGGTCTGACAAATAAATTGACATAACACAGATTAACATACTAAATGCATACAAATTCAATACAAGTTTGACATGGCATGGGAGCCCTTATGAGGAAATAAAGACCTTGAAAGGCAGTTAGAATGAGTTACTTATATACTGGGCTTGGGCACTTAATTGGTAGATCAACAACAAGGAAGGTAAAGATTCGTTTAACAAGGTTTCTTTGTACAGAATTCCTTTGGCCTCAGCTTTCTCATCCTTGGGGATAAGAACGTTGCATCGTCACATGGACATTTTATCTTCTGTTTTTAAGAAACAGCCCAAAGGTCACACTGATCTTTTTGCAAATGCTGTTTTATTTAAGTGCCTTTAACTTAAATAGTCAAAATGCCAGAGTGGTGTATTTCCGACTCCTTCATCTGTAACATTTTTTTCCTTAGGACTGACCTCTTGATAGGGAGCATATTGTCATTTCAGGCTTGTGTAGTACCCACATGGTGTCATTCATACCTGGAAATTTAAGACCAATAGCATTTGTTGAAATAAATTAGAATTTTTAATCACAAACATCCATTGGATACCTACTATTTTTCAGGCAGTGTGCCAAGCACTTTAGGTCATGAGAAAAACAAGAGAAAAAAGGAAAGTCATACTAAGATAAAAGAGCAATGAATTTCCCTGATTTGATCACTGTATATTGTATGCATCAAAACATCAGCTGGGCATGGTTGTTGCACCTGTAATTCCAGCACTTTGGGAGGCTGAAATGGGTGGATCACTTGAGGTCAGGAGTGCAAGACCAGCCTGGCTAACATTGCAAAACCCCGTCTCTACTAAAAATACAAAAAAAAATTAGCTGGCCGCAGCGGCATGTGCCTGTAATCCCAGATACTCAGGAGGCTGAGGCACAAGAATCGCTCGAACCCGGGAGGCACAGGTTGAGAGAGCCAAGATGGCACTGCTGCACTCTAGCCTGGGTGACAGAGTGAGACCCTGTCTCAAAAAACATAAACAAAACCAAAAACCATCACTAAATATCCCATAAAAATGTACAATTATGTATCAACTTTAAAAATTAATTTTTAAAAAGATAAAAGAACAACTAGAGGAAAGAAGATTGTGATTTCTTAAAGAAAAGACATTTTGCAAACTTGGTTTTATAAATTAATGCACTGGAACATTCAGCTCCTTTCAGAATGGCATGGAATAAATCCTGATTTCAGTTCTTAAGGGTTCCTCTGTTAAAATTCTCAATCAGTGTAGATGGTGTGGCTAACTCGGTTAATTAGAAAACACAGGCCTGGGGTTGGTGGCACCAGGGTTGACCTTGTTGTAGAGCAGTCAGTTCCACTTGTTTCATTGACACAAAATGTGCCCAGCCTAGTAATCCTAGAACAGTGCTAATCAAAGTGTGGTTGAGAGATCCCTGCTGGACCGTGGGACACAAAGACAGTGAGAGTAAACAATGAGAAAGAATTTAGAAACTTTCATAATAATTTATAGACTAATTTTATGCCTGTTGAACCTAATAATAATTTTAAAATTAGAGTTGGTATTTTGGATATTTTTAAATTTTTATTTTTCTGTTAAATGACTTTTAGCACATTTTACAAAAGTATTGACTCACAATATATTATAAATAAAAACAAAATCAAAACATATCTTTCGTCACAGATAATTTGGAAAGAATTGATACGGAATATATTGTCTTGGATGCATGTCTTGGATACAGGCACTAGCTCTAGGCTGCATCTGTTGAAATGCCAACTCCATCATTTTCTAGCTATAAGATCCTAGGCAAATTGCTTAACTTCTCTGTGCTTCACTTTTGTCATTTTAGTGTGGGGTAACATTTGCATTACCTCATTGGACTGTTGTGAAGATGTGAAACACTTAGAACAATGCCTGGCACATGGTAAGGGCTCTTGTATCCTTGGATAGAAGGGGTAAGGCAGCAGTATGGCATCATAGCTGTGGTGACAATGTAGGGAGTTAGAATCTCAGAGGCAGTTTCCACTGGCCCACTGGATCCCACAGGAATCCTCTCCAGAAGTAACCACTTTGATATGCTAAAAGAATCTAACCCTTCAGAAAGCATAAAAGTTTTGTAATTTTATTATAGCCTGTCCTATAGCATAACAATGAATGATAAGAGATTGTTTACAAGCTAACTTGGTCCAAGGCTATTTACATATTTACATATTTCTAAACCGTTTCTGTCTAATGTACCTCATTCCTCCCATTGATTGAGATCGAGTGACTTCATATCATACCTATATCCACCTCCACTGGCAGGTGAGTTCCATTCTTCCTTATACTTTTTTCCCCATACTGACAGATATGTTTCTATTCCTTTATCTTAACCTTGCTCTATAAAGTAATTTATGGGAGTGGAGCACGTATTTGATTCCTATACCCTCTCCCCAACTCCAGATTTTCCTTCTCTTGCTATTGCTCAAGACCAATTACATTCTTATTCTCTAATGTACCTCTTGAATAGTAAGCACATTCAATCCAGGAGAAAAACAGACGCAATTTAGAGAAAAAAGTCAAGGTGAGGCACTGGAAACTTCTTTCAATATTGGCTTATTTGTCCAGTTTCTATGTTTGTGGAATGACAGAATTAATTGTTTATGTGTTTGACTGATACGTTTGGGGCTCAGCTCTACTTCTTAAAGCTCTGTGAGCTTGGGCAAATCTATGCAATTTGAGCCTGAGTTTTCTTATTGTCAAAATGATGACAATTATCTTGATTTATATGGCTATTGTGATAAGCCGTAATAGCCACCATTTAATGAGTGATGCTATATATTCTATGGAATGAATAAATTATATCTAACATTTAAATTATACATAGATTGTAATCTCAACAATGACTTAGGAAGGTAGGCATGGTTATCTCCCCAGTTATAGATAAAGAAACTTGAGTTTAAAGACTGTTGGTAATTTTTTTCTGGGTAACACAACCGGTAAAATTAGAGCTGGGATTTGAATTGAGGTCTTTGACTGAAAACCCATATTTTTGCCTTTTTAACTTCAAGGGAGTTGATAGAAGTGAGTGTGCCTTGTAAACCAAGTTTTTGATATCACACATTCTCATCATCTATTCCACTTCCAGAAAACTCCGTATCAGGTCAGTAGTGTGATCTTCAAAGCGCACAAGCAATCAGTCCCAATTAATTTCCTAAGCAAGAGGAGTTAACACTAAACTGTTGTATTCCAAAGCAGCCAGAAAAGTCTGCCGTTTTTAGTTTTTGCTACAGGCATCTTCACTGGTGAACCTGTTGCCAAACCAGATCTCTTTTTGAGGCTTGCTCAAACTCTTTGGGCTCATTTGATAAAGAAGCCGACTCCAAACCATGCGTAATCTTTTGCTCCATGGGTTCTGTTTGGGAATTGGCTCACAAGCTGCTCTTCTAGGGGAGAGGGGAAAGTGAGAAAAGAGAGAGTTATGGACTGCAAAAGCTTGCCCGACAGGCTATCTTTCCTGGAATTAGCTAGAAAAGCAAAAATGGATGTTATTAGAGGGCAAATGTCTGGCACTGCTGTGTTCGTTGGGCATTGCCATTGGTAAGACTCCTTAATGGTTGAGCTTGGAAGGTCTACACAACAGCTGTGCCCAGAGATAGCACACATTGAGCACAATTAGGGTAATATTTCCTTCATTGCCTGAGCAATGGAAAAGAAGAGCGAAACAAATGTATCAGGCTTTCATCTCAGGCATGGGGAGACAGGGGATGCCAGACAACTACAGAATGGCAGTCCCTCTCACCCAGATATAATTGAGTTGTTTAGTCCATGAAAAATAGTAGCAGAAGTCGCTCATATCCAGATATAATTGAGTTTTTTAATCCATGAAAAATAGGAAAGGGGAAAAATATGTATCATCTCACCTTACAAGACAATTAAACCTCTGAATGATCTATAGAGTAATTATGAGAAAACAGTGGAAGGTATTTATGGTAGTGTGCTATCAAAGCAAGTCTTCAAAAAAACTAGCCAGGCACGGTGGCATGTGCCTGTAGTCCCAGGTACTTGGGAGGCTGAGGCAGGAGAATCACTTGAACCTAGGAGGTGGAGGTTGCAATCAGCCGAGATTGTGCCACTGCACTCCAGCTTGAGCAATAGAGGGAGACTCCATCTCAAAAAAAAAAAAAAAAAAAAATAAGTCTTATCTCTTCCCAGGTCTGCCACTTTTTTTCTGGGATGTAAGGAAAGTCATCCTGAATTGTGCCTCAGTTTTTCTAATTGTAAATTGGCGATAAGGCACTAATTCTTATAAACATCAGACATATTTTATAAGAATCAAATATGGCAATAGATGTGATAGTGTTTTGAAATGTAACTATATATGATTACATAAATAGTAAGTATTTAATGGTGAAGAATATTCAGTATCTGATTGCATGCAACGGAAAATAAGGGAAAACTATCAGATAACCCCTATGTTTATTGTGTCAGTTTAAAAATAAGCTCTTAAAAATCACACTTAACTAACCACTTCTCTTACATTTTTATTTGTTTTGATTTTTACCTTTTCAGCTTCTCTTAAAAAGTGCTAATTACAGACAATGCTTTACACAAGTTCAGACACATTCTCTTCATGTCTTTTAGAATTCAGCACTTTTCTCAAGAAAATGGTGATTGACAAAATTATCCTAAAGGTAGAGAAACCCTAGATTCCACTTTATGTTTGTCTAATCTGCCAGTGGGGGGAAGAATCAAGAAAAGAATTCAAGAGGCAATTTTGACACACACACATATCTCTATGGCAACATGAAACCTCCCATAGATATGCCTGGAGCCGAAGCAAGGGTGAAGAGCTTGTTCTACGTTTCTTCTTTATTCTTCATTCAGGCTCTGGACTACATACCTACTTGATCTTTCATGTAACCTAAACTTTGGTTTGGATTTCTCTTCTTGAATACCGTTGTCCTTTGCAAAGGCACCTGACTAAGGGGCATCATATAAATATCTTTATAATGAGCATGTTTTTCCAAAAGCAAATGACATTGAAGAGCCACATTTGCTTGGTTTTCTAAATTCTTATGTATTTCTTATAATATTGGTTTCTTTACTTTTACCACCTATGATGGTTAACTTTATGTGTCAATTTGACCGGGACACAGAGTGCCCAGATATTTGTTTAAACATTATTGTGGGTGTGTCTGTGAGGGATTTTTTTGGATGAGATTAACATGTAAATAGACAGAATGAATAAAGCAGATGGCCCTCCTAATGTGGGCGGGCCTCGTCCAATTAGTTAAGGCCTGAATAGAACAAAAAGGCTGATCCCCATCTGAGTAAGAGAATTCATCTTGCATTATGACCTTCAAACTGGGACATTAGTGTTTTTTCTGCTTTTGGACTCAAACTGAAAAATCATCTTTTCCTGGGTCTTGAGCCTACCAGCCTTTGGACTAGAAATTTACCATCAACGATCCTGGTTCTCAGGCATTTGGACTCACACTGGCACTACACCATTGGCTATCCAGCTTGCATACCTACCCTGCAAACCTTGGAATTTGCCAGCCTCTATAACTGCATGAACCAACTCCTTATAATAAACCTCTTGGCTCTGTTTCTCTGGAGGACTGTGACTAATGTAGTAATAATTTGTATTTTTAGTTTTTCTATGAGAAAAGATTGGGCATTCCCCAAGAGTCTATCTTTTCCTACATTGATTTTTCAGGTAAATTTTAACACATCAAGACAGAAAGAAAGGCAAGCAATCAAGCAAGCAAGCAAGAAATAAAGAAATTGCCATGTTTGAGTGTGGGTGTATACATAAGCAACTCATATATGGATAATTTTTCTAAGATAAAGGATCTTTATTATATTTAAACTCATCCTGCTTTTTAAATGTGTATCTAAGTATTCTTACTTGTTTATTGTTTAGCAATTTGGCTATTAATCCTTCTTTAAAAAATAGTTTGCTAATGTTTTCCATCTAAAATATGTTATAAGATATGGCTTCAAACCTTCAGCTTAAGCATTTCTTCTTTTTCAGGTTTGGATACGGTTTGGGTCAACTCTGGGTCAAAAATATATTAGGTTAGTCTTTTCAGATTGTATTCATATCCATATATCAAGAACATACTAAAATTGAAATGGCTTCTGTTGGCTGCCCTCTTAAATCAGTTGACCTTTTGAGTTTCTTTTCCAGTTGTGGTTTTCTCTTTGCACTGTGTCTGTACAGTTTATGTTGAAAGTGGTACAGAAAATAATTTCTTAAAACTTCAAAGCCCTATACATACTTCAGTTTATTTCATGTCTTCCTTAGACCAGATAACTATACATTGCAAAGATTTTTGGAGTAATGTGGTAGTATTGTGTTAGAAAGGACAACATGCTGACAAGCAACCCACTCTATAGGTACTGGATTTCTAACTTGGAGTTGTGTAACTTTGGGTAAATCACTGAACCTGATTGATGAAGATAGCACTGACCACATCACAGTACCTGGAGAACTAATGATATAGGACTTGGAAGATTAATTTGTAAGCTGCTAATTATTATAAGCATGCACTAAGTTTTTCTTTATTTTTGAATTATATGGCACTTGATTTTTGATCCCATATCTCTGAAATCTCATTCTTACAATAAATCAAAATAATTATCTCTTATATCCTTGGTATTACAGAATAAGTATACATTCCGAAACCTCTAAGCATATCTAGTTTAGTTATTCTCCAATGTCTTATTGTATGTGGAAATGTATGATATAATTTCCTTGGGATATTTTATTAAAATATGACCCAGAAGTTTCTTGCCGGGGCTGCTCAAGGTCTCTGCATTTCATATGGGCAGTTGTCCTTCTGGTGGGATTGATTTGGCCTTGTCATCTCAGGGCCTTTTCTGGTGATAAACAGATCCCCAAGAGTAGTCTTATGTCTTCACAGGATAGATAATGTATACACAGTTTTGAAGGGTAAGACATAAAAAGTAAAGCTGCAAGACTTAAATGATTTAACTTAGCACTAAGCTTAGGAAGCAATTTAATAACAGATAAAAATTATAAAAGTAGAAGAATTGTTTAGTTAAAAGAATAATGGAGAATCTGGAGATCTGGATTCTAACCTTGTCTCTACCATGAAATAACAGTGAGATTTTGGGTACAACTTTTAGCTCAAGTTTAGAGTTTTTACTCATTGTTTTAAAAAGGTGTTTGTACTATAGATCTGTAAAAATCTTTTTAGCTCTAACCTGTCTTAGTCCTCTCTTCAGTACATACTCTCTGTTTGTAGGAGATAGCAAGAGTAACCCAGGGGGAAAAAACACCTTCTTCTTTGTCTCTCATATTCCATCTTCCAGCTAAGAAAATATGGGAACTGAATTGCCTCTAGCAGTATGTTATAATAGATTCAATCATTCAAAACAATAAACAATATAAGCTCGCAATGCTTATTATATTGCCACCTTTTAAAGATGTTGCATTAGTTGTGGTTCAGGAACCTGTATGTTTCAACATAAATCAGATCCTCTCAATAATAAAAATACAATTATGAAGATTGAATAATAGCATCCATTTATTAAGTACTTACTATAGTAAGTACTTTCCATACTCATCTCATGAAACTTCACCACAGTACTATAAAACAGGAACTCTATCTCCACATTATAGAGGAGGATTCTGACGTTGAACAATATGGCCAAATCACACAACTGGTAAGCAGCAAATTGGGAGATAGATTGTAGTTTTGTGTGGCTGACTTACTGGATTTTCTTGTGATCTATTAGTCATCAAGTGACTTGTACATGAAAACTAATGCATATATCTTATTTTTGATCCAGTGTGCATCTTTAGGAGTGTCACTCAGATTTTCTTCTCTTTAGTTTTTCTACTTTCAAAATAAGAACACTAAAATTCATGTACACCTCACATAGATGTATGGTAATGCACAATAAAGCAATCAGACTTCCAACATAGATATTGCCAAGTTTTCTTTTCTCTTTTTCCTCCGTCCGTCCCTCCCTCCCATCCTTCCTTCCTTCCTTCCTTCCTTCCCCTCCCTCCCCCTGCTCTTCTCCTTCCTTCCTTTCTTTCCCTCCCTTCATTCATTCATTTCTTTCTTTCTTTCTTTCTTTCTTTCTTTCTTTCTTTCTTTCTTTCTTTCTTTCTTTCTTTCTTTCTTTCTTTCTTTCCTTCTTTCTTTCTTTCTTTCTTTCTTTTTCTTTCTTCTTTCTTTCTTTCTTTTTTCTTTCTTTCTTTCTTTTTTTCCTTCTTCCTTTCTTTCATTTTCTTTTTTCTTCCTTTCTTTCTTCCACACGGTGTTACCCTTCTCCAAGGCTGGAGTGCAGTGGCACAATCTTGACTCGCTGCAGCCTCAACCTCAGGGACCCAAACAATCCTTCCACCTCAGCTTCCTGAGTAGCTGGAACTACAGGAACATGCCACCACACCTAGCTAATGTTTTTGGTATAGGTAAGTTTTCTTTTTTGTAACATTGTCCATCCTCAGCTTGATTCTGCAGGAATTCACAATCTTATTTCACAAGTTATTTTACGTATCTTTAAAGGTAAAATGACAGAAAAGAAATTGAAGATTTTGACTATACTTAGGATAATCCTGTGTGTGCAAGGAATACCTACTAATTTTCAGTTCTTGATAATGATAAAAATAATTTGAAGCAAGAAGGAACACAGATTATCAATTCGAACATGGGGAGGGGTTTTATGACTTACTATACTTGCTCATGGCTTTACTGTTTCATCTTATAGGCAACGCATTTCCTTAAGAGATACACAGGTTCTAAATAAATATTAAAAAGAATCACTCTGGAAGAAGGTATTTCAAAAAAAGAAGAAGAAATTAAAAACACATTATTCAACATTCCCTTTAATAATTCAAATCCTCTTTGTCAGACCTCTGTGTCCTGTGTCTGGAATGTTCTCTCTAACTGACTCCCACTTGTCTTTAAAAACTCTCTTGAAATCCTTCTTGACAATAAAAGTGTTTTAGCTTCATTGGAAAGAAATAGGCAATTTCTTGATCAATTTACTCAGAATATATCAATGTCATTTTTATTTTTAAAAATGTGCCCTAAGATTTCTTTTAGAATATAGGACAAAGCATGATTTGATTTTAACATATATGCTGGCTAGAGATAAATTATGTGTATCATTTCATCTTTTATGTGTGAATTACACTTCTCAAGCCACAGCAATGAGGAGTCCTTCAAGAGGGTGAGTGTGGGTCAACACAGCCTTAATCTATAGCTCCAGTTCCCCTTTGGCTTAACTGCTTGAACCAGCCTATTCAAGCCTTTTCTTTAGGGCAGTGGTTCTCAGCTCTAGCTTTACATTAGAATCCAAGAGGATTCTAATCACCTTTGCTAGGAATTCATGCCAGGCCAGTTGAATTTGGGTTCCTCAGGGTAGGGATGATTTTAAGATGCTCTCTACGTGATAATAAGTATAGTCAGGGTTGAAAACCTCTCCTCTGCAGCAAGAGAGTTGAGATAAGTTGCTATGTTCAGTTACCTTCTCTTCTGCAGCCTTCTGTTCCCAGTGGTTTCCATTCTGCTTAACTCTAGAATTTTACTCCTGCTACCTGCTGTCAGGTCTGTTACTGTCAGCTGAACCCGAAGCTGACTTTGAAGTTTGTTGGTGTCATTCTATGGGGTATGTCCCATGCTGTTCTAGTCTCACTTCAACAATCACCATGCTGTAATGGAAAAGGGTTTTAACCTCTCAGTAATAGTATTACTGATTAAACTCCAAACAGTGACTAGTTGGGCTTCCCTTTTAAAAAATCACTCATGGTCCGCCTGCGAGGCTGAGGCGGGCAGATCACGAGGTCAGGAGATCAAGACCATCCTGGCTAACACGGTGAAACCCAATCTCTACTTAAAAGATACCAAAAATTAGCCAGGTGAGGTGGCGGGTGCCTGTAGTCCCAGCTACTCGGGAGGCTGAGGCAGGGGAATGGCGTGAACCTGGGAGGTGGAGTTTTCAGTGAGCCGAGATCGGGCCACTGCACTCCAGCCTGGGGGACACTGAGACTTTGTCAAAAAATAAATAAATAAATAAATAACTCATGGTATTACCACTCTGTTATTTAGCGCAGGTGTTCAGTCTATTTGGAGAGCAGTTGTATATGTCTTCCCTTAAGGAGCAGGTCACAAAATATTCAGATTAGTACCACACAATATTTCTCTCAAATCACTGCCTGTACTGACATTCAATGACTGTCTTTATAACAAGAGGCACACCAACTTTGTTTTCATTTTAAGTGAGTGACTTTCTCAACTGATATACTTCTCTAGTGTTTAGAGAACTATTACCAACTATGTCCCTTCTTTTTCCATTCCAATTCTGTCATTGGTCATTTACTACAATATACCTTAACACTGCTTTTCCCATTATATTTATTTGGTTCTCATGGAATGGAAACTTCCAACAATTTGCCCTGACAATATCCAATTGCAGCAGAATAACCCCTGTTCCCTTACTCAGGAATCCTGTATATGTATATGTGTGTGTTTGTGTGTGTGTGTGTGTATGCATTTATACACATATATTTATAAGTGTAATATTTGTATGCATATATACATATATATTTATACACACAAGCACACACATAAATATACATATATTAATATAAATATGTTCAGTTTACATATTCAAAAGAATCAAGCCCTTAGAAGGCAGTTACTAGAATTTGTAAAACAAAGACTCATTAAATGTTTGATGAATGAACAAAGTCAATGAACATTGCCCAATATAAGGCAGTCTGCGATGAAAGCCTCAAAACTTATTCATTATGATGATCATAGTAGTGGTGTTGGGCTTTCTGAAGAATAGGAACAGAAGTTCACATCCCCTTTGCTTTCTTTTTAAATTTACCACATACCACAACCTTATTGTGTAAGTCAGGAAGATGCTGGTCCAGAACCTCATAGGGATAAGCCATCCCTGATGGCCAAATCAGGTGGGACAGGATCACATGCTTGCTCTGAACCCTTGCCTCACGCAGAAGCTGGTTACAATCATCGCTGCTGCTGTGACATGTAAGCAACAAATTAGGCATCAATCGTGTGGCTCAGTGAACAGAAGCAGATATTCACCCTCCAATGTGCAAATCCATTTAGCTGTAATTTCTGGCTGCCTCAGCTAGAGTTAAGTCCCTGACAAGTTAAAAGGATGCCTGACAGGTAAGCCTGTTTCTCCTTGGGGAGATGATAAAATGGGGGACGGTGTGAGAGATAAGAACTGGAGGAGGGGAAAAGTCCTTTGGGGTTTCATTTACAAGCTATTTATGTAAAAAAAAAAGTAACTTCTGAACCTGCTGCATTGAGTGGCATTATCTTCTGCTTGTGTTCAGCAGCTGGTCATTCTTCCTCCCTTTTGCCCACCAGTCCACAGCTTCATTGCTGTCTGACTTAACAGGAAATAACTATCTTCCTACCCACAGACCCATCAAAAATTGGTAATGCAAGGGAGCAGTCAGGCTAGCCTGCTGGCCACTCATTTCTTATGAATCATCTGGCAATTTTTTAGTTTGACAATTGCACCTCATATATTTTAATATTGGTTTTGAAAGAAGAAAGCGGGGAACTTCCATTTCTTTACAGCTCCCTGTAATTTCAACTTGCTCTTTACTTATGTATGAAGTCGACTTGGGTGGAAAGGTTAGAAGCAGATGAATTTCTAGTTTCAGAGCCTAGGGAAGGCCAATAAAATGTGCAATAATCTTAATGCTAAGGCTTCACAGAGCTGGAAGCATGTTTTATATTCATGGATGACACTCCTTGAAAATGATGACAAGGACCTCATATTTTTAAAGACTTCTTTTCTTTGATCTTTCTTACATCCTAACACCCATTTAAATTTTTTCAGACAACCGTATAAAACAAAACAAAGCAAACCCAAAATAAAAACAAGACCTCATTATAATTGAAAGGGCTTCCTAATGCATTCAGGTCCAATGGGAAAAACAAACAAACAAACAAACAAACAAAAAAACAACTTTTTAATCTTTTTTGGGCAAACCGAAAAACAGCTGACTACTTCTCTAACCCCAAATATTTACTCGTCTTTCTACCTATAAACTCTGCTTTTCTTAATTTTTATTCGTGAATCAGTTTGCTTTATATTGACTGTTATGTACATTAAAAGATTTGGTTAGAAACTCCAGAAGTCACAATAGGATTTCATATTTCTGTTGCTATAGGTATAAACAAAACATTATATGACAATACTTATTTTTTATGGTGATGAAATGAAGCTGCAATCACCCTGACTTTTCTTCCCATGGCCCAAGGATGAAATAGAGAGAAAGAACCAGGGACTGATCACTTATGCCTGTAATGTTGGCATTTGGGAGACTGAGATGGGAGGATGACTTGAGCACAGGAGTTGGAGACCAGCCTGGGCAACATAGCTAGACCTGTCTCTACCACTACTATTATTAATAACAATGATAAAATTAACAGGCACCATGCCATACTCCTGTAGTCCCAGGTACTCGGGAGGCTGAGGTGAGAGGATTACTTGAGTCCAGGAGTTTGAGGCTGCAGTAAGCTGTGATCACACCACTGCATTCCAGGCTGAGTGACAGACTGAGACCTTTTCTCAAGAAAAAAAAAAAAAAAGGTGGGGGGCGAAGGGGAGGACTCAGGAAAGCGGGGAAGGAAAGGAAAATAATGGAGAAAAGATAAGATAAGGTGTCTTTATCAAACATGAGTTGGGGATGAGTTCAGAGATTTGAGCCACTGTGCATTTTATATGTCTACCCTTAAATGTCTGTTCCATCCTGTTCTAGAAGTTTATATTCTATTCAGTACCAGCAATTATACTTATCACTCACTGCACTACAAAGCCTCAAAATAATAGCATACTTTTATGGAGATCTGTACTTTTCAAAGTACTCTCATTTTCATTATGTCATTTTATCTTAACAACAACTCTTGAATCATAAAATTGTATAGTTAGAGCCATCTATACCATTACCTCTAAAATAGTGCCCCAAATTATGACATAGTCTCTGTTTTTGGAGAGTTTACCAGTATATTAGAGAAGCAATTCAATTTTCAAAAACTTGTTTTCCTTATAATGAAAAAGTAACACTTGTTCATTTTTGAAATTACAGAATAAATAATAAAATCTAAATCACTTTTACACTCACCATCACTAATTAATTGCTATCAATATTTTGATATATTCCTATGCTGCCTTTCCTTTTTACATATTTAAGTAATTAGTTGGGAATGAATTATTACTGCAACAGCCAGCACACATATATCTGTATTTGTTGGTCCTTAAGATAGGAGTCAATTCCTAGGCATGGCCTGGTTATTAAAGGGCACCCAGGCACCAAGACAAAGGGGTGAGGACCAAGAATGAGAAGACGTGGCAGAGGAGGGCATGGAGGAGTTGGAAGAGTGAGAGCCAAGAAAAGTGATGGAAATTGCAGAGCATAGCAATGTAAGTCCTCCCTGTAACCCTCCTTATCTTCAGTAACTCCAATGAAAACTTACACATTGCTTTGTGTGAGTGGGCTTATTTTTACGGAAATAGATAAAAGGATGGAGCATTTTTACCTGGGGTGATAAAACCCTAAAACATCACCTGTAAATGTAGGTGTTCAGGAGTGCTTGAGCCCTTGGGAATGAGCAGAAACTCCGGGGATGGTTTTGTATAACATTTCCACAAATTCTGACTGCAGGGTGGAAATCAAGCTTTAACTAGCTCTCTGAGAGCCAGTGTACTCCCTGATAACCTCTGAGTTGTATAGACAGATATAAAATGTCTTTATATAACATTGTGCAGATGATCTAACATTTTCCTTCTTGTTTTACAGTTTTGTACAGTATTATTTATCTTATAATAACATATGATATGCTTTATAGTATGGTTTATAACATGTATCTTTTGGCATATATTATATATGTGTGTATATGTATATATTACTGACATGGGGTCATATCTCCATTATTATCATTTTACAAATGCTGTGAGCATTCAGGTATATAAGACTCAAATGATATGTCAAGTTATTTCTTAGTTAATATCTCCAGATGTGAAATGTTTGGTTCTTAGGTTATGCATTCATTTTATATTTTTGACATACATTTCCAAGTTTCAAAAAAATCTGTCACCAATATACAATGCCATCAACAAAGAGGAAGTACTCAATACCCCTTCTACTAAATTTTGTCTGTCTATCCAGCTGTTGAAACACTTTTGAATTTTCATTTTGTTGTCAAGTGTGTTAGAGTTCCTCCTGGGTTTGGTGAATCAAAATACTCATATCACCTGTCTCATTCGAGACAACAATCACAAAAAGAAAGTTAAGTGAGATAAAGCATGGAAAGAGCCTTTGGAAAAACCATATAAAATTAGAGCTGGGAAACATTCATTGAATATTGCTTTTTGAAAATGATTCATCAGTCACTGCTTTATCTGTATTTGTACTGCATGTTTACAATCATCATAATCTATAACGATTATTGATTACCATTTGTAGTATCATAACGTGATTTACTTATTTACTTGTATATTTAACCTCTTCCTGACACCAGCACCACGAAGCAGTGAAATAATACTGATTTGTACAACATTCTGAGGGCAGATGATTTATCTCATTAACAGCAACAGAACAGATGCCATAGAAATTGCTTCAGAGAGGAGGTGACTTATAATTTTAGCTTTCACAAACCAAAAGATGCTCCCTGTGTGGAAACAGAGCTAAAGGGAATTCCAGGAATAGAGAACATTGTTTTTAAAAAGCACAGAAATATGAAATAGTAGTATGGTGTGTTGGAAACACATGAGAATGATTAGGTATAACTAAAGCATAGTATTGGGGCTACAGAGGAAGGACCTGGAAAAGAAAAGACAGTACAATATCCTTGGTATTCTCAAAATAGAAGTTGACTTACTTTTTGCTAGACTTACTCAAGTTGACTTTAATTCAGATTGCATCAGGCTCAAAAGCAAGAACTTCTATCCTGTCTTCCAATATGTAACCAACTAAATAGGAATGAGGAATAGTGAAAAGAAAATTGAGGTCTCCATGTCTACAGGGCTTCATATCTAGGTTTTGTTGTCATCACTTTATTGGTTTACTCGTTTGCTTTCTTTCTCTTTCTTTTCTTTTTTTCTCTCTTTTTTATCTTTTATTTTATTATTATTATTTTCTTTTATTTTTTGAGACAGGATCTCGCTCTGTTGCCCAGGCTAGAGTGTGGTGACACCATCTTGGCTCACTGAAACCTCTGCCTCCTGGTTCAAGCAATTTTTCTGCCTCAGCCTCTTGGGTGTCTGGGATTACAGGCACCCACCACCACACCTGGCTAATTTTTGTATTTTTAGTAGAATGAGTTTCACCATGTTGGTCAGGCTGGTCTTGAACTCCTAATCTCAGGTGATCCACCCTCCTTGGCCTCTAAAATTGCTGGGATTACAGGTGTGAGCCACTGAGCCCAGCCTATTTCCTTTCCCTCCCTTCCTTCCCTCCTTCCTTCCTTCCTTCCTTCCTTCCTTCCTTCCTTCCTTCCTTCCTTCTTTCCTTCCTTCCTTCCTTTCTTCCTTCCTTCTTTTCTCTCTCTCTCTCTCTCTCTGTCTCTCCCTCTCTCCCTCTCTCTCTCTCTCCCTCTCTCTCTTTCTGTCTTTCCAACATTTTTCAGGCTTTTCCAGGTAATGGGATGAAGTGGAGAAATCAGAATTACTTCCCCTACTTCAGCTGCCCACTTGTTTGAGATGTCTTAGCCTTCATTCTCTATAGCTTTCTTCCTCTGATAAAAATGAGTTTCTACCTTTTCCTCCAAACTGCCTGGACTTGCAATTAGGGTATATTCTTGGAAGTAATGTTTGGGGTATGCCAAATTAAGGGTACTTGCCTGTCTTATAAAGAAGTTCCAGTAATCCAAATCAGCAGTCCAAGGGCAAGCAGAGTCATCCAATCCTACCCCTGTAGGTGTCATTAGAAGAGGTGAGACTGAGGAGTAGGAGATGGAAATCAAGGCTGACTCAAAGAGGGGAATAGATAGCATTAAGAGTATCGAGGTAGTCTTAAGATGAGCATCAGAATTTCGGGGAGATTTGGGAAAGTTCAGACAGGGCCCCATTCAGCATCTGAGACCATGGGTATCAGATCCAGATATGGGGTACTGGAAACTGACGAGAATGAGGTGAAAAGGAATGAGCAGGAAGTTCAGTTATCTAGCCAACAGATCTACAATATGCTGCAAGGTTCTAGGCTCAGGAGGGAACTGAATTTGCCACTGAAATCAAAGAAAACATTGGATGGATTGAGGTCACAGTTAAATTTGGGGACTGAACACAGCAGTTTGGCTCTCATGTGAGTGCCCTGACATAGAGGTTAAAGTCAGACTCACCCACTGATGAGAAAGATTTCCCTGATAGCTGTACAGGCTTACACATCATTTGTTCGGGAGACTGCGTAGAACCAAGTTCGTCGTGGGGTACATAGGGATACCTGAGGGCTGACATCTGTCACACCTGGGACAAGTACAGGTTGGATTCCGTGATGAAGCTCTGCTCTCTACTGCTGTGAATTCTTTTGTGACAGTATCTGAGGTGAAACATTGCCAGATATTGTGCCAGGAGGCCTTTCCATGGGTCATAAAAATGCTATAAAAACATGAAAATTGCTGCCATAAAACAAAGACTTATAACAAAATAGGGAAACTCCTAAATTCAGAAGCTAAGAGAAACTGAGAAATGAAAACCATTCTACATATTCCAAGGGGTGGGTACAGCACCCCAATAGCCATTTGTATAAGCAAGTGGCATTTGCATTTATAATCTACTTTAGAAAATATCTGAGCATTTTGCTGTTGAGTAAATGGTCACCTGGCTTCCTCTTGAATTCATCTCCCACTTGAGTTCCAATTTCCTCTGTTCTCTTTTTGAAAAGGGCCTATGCTGGTCTGGGCAACATAGTAAGACCCCATCTCTACAAAGGAAATTTTTTTAAAAATAGCCAAGCTGATGGAGTGTGCCTTCATTCGTAGCTACTAGGGAGGCCACGGCAGGAGACTCGCTCAAGCTCAAGAGTTTGAGACCAGCCTGAGCAACATAGTGAGACCCTGTGCCTACAAAAGATTTTGAAAAAGTAGCTGAGCAGGATGACATGCACTTGTAGTCCCAGTCACTTGGGAGGATGAGGTGAGAAGATCACTAGAACCCAGGAGTTTGAGGTTGTGGTGTGCTATGATAGCACCACTACACTCTAGTCTGGGTGTCAGAGCAAGACCCCAACTTCTAAAAAAAAAAAAAAAAAAAAAGGAAGAAAGTATCCACAAAAACTCATGTCTTTGGAGACAGTGGTTGTATCACTTTGATGTCTGGGAATAATGGGGCCTTGTTAAAAGCATAATTCATAATAAGGTTATCAACTGGTACTCTATAAAAACTCATTTGAAATATTCCTTACTGATAAATCTGAGGACGAAGCTTTCTTCCTAACCATGGCACCTTTGCTTTCATTTCCAATATTTGTTTTTCCAATAAAATGTCTGGATATTCATTAACACTGGTAATTCATGGTAAAGAGTTTGGGGAAATACATTTTCCATATGCCTTGTATGCAGATGTGGCTGTATTGAGATACAGTAAGTACTATTCATATTTCTGTTATAAAATTCCGAACATGCTTAAGCAATAGTCATAAACGCATTAAATAACACCATCCCAAGCACTAGAATCCTCTGTCTGCCAGCTGGGTGAGCTTCTACTATATGTCATTTTGATGTAATGCACTCCCATTTCTGCTGTTATTAGATGCAAAGTATTTGAAAAGATGCTAGATTCAATTGAAATCTGATTACTTCTGGGGTTGGGTTTTTGAGATATTGCCTATTTTCCTAAGATACACTGTTCTGTTTTATTTTTAATCTCACAAATAAGTACATACATTCCAACCCCTTCATTTCTCTCTTCTCTACATTCATGGGTCATATGGGATTCCTGATTCTTATTTTAAAATGTAATCAAGACGTAGCCATGATAAAACAGTAGTTTGTAGGTTCCAACAGAGAGAAAAATAAAATAATGGAAGGAAGAAAAAGGAAAGAAAGGAAAAAAAGGGATAAGAAAATATTTTTTAAAAATGTTTAGCTTTTGATATAATCATAGATTTATGATCTGCTGCACATTAAATAAAAATCCATAGTATACTTATTTGTGCTTCTTCAATTTTTACAACTCTGGGTCATTTCAATACACCTCTATAATCACCGACTACTTCTTATAATATTTGCCTTATTCAAGTACCTTCCTTTGGGGAAACTCACATCCGTAGGAACACATTTAATTAATTCTCACAATTGTCTTACACATTAGAAGACAAAGAAAATGTATGGTTCAGTATGGGTCACACGGGTCTGTGTTAACTGAAGCTGTAGAACATTTTTATGGTCATTTTCTTGAACCTCCACTTTGAAAAGTCACATCTGTTCATAATTATAGTTTCTCAATCAAAATGTGAGCATGTATCAGGATAATGTTTTCTATCATCACCTCCAAAAAGTTCAAATCATATCAATTCATTTATGTGAAGTCTCAATTTCTCCACTGAGCCTTCAAGGATGAAATAGAGAAGTTTGTATCTTAGAGCGGGGGTCCCTAACACCAGCTGCCAACTAGTACTGCTGTGTGGCTTGTTAGGAACCAGGCCACACAGCAGGGGGTGAGCTGCGGATGAGGAAGCATTACTGCTTGAGCTCTGCCGCCTGTCAGATCAGCGGAGGCATTAAATTCTCAAAGAAGCACAAACCCTATTGTAAACTGTGCATGCAAGGGATCTAGGTTGCATGCTCCTTCTGAGATTCTAATGCCTGAAGATCTGAGAAAGAGCAGCTTCATCCCCAAACCATCCCCCACCCTGCCCCTTCTGTGGAAAAAATGTCTTCCATGAAACTGGTCCCTGGTGCCAAAAATGTTGGGGACTGCTGCCTTAGAGAGAAAAGTAATGGTGTTCTCTCTGTAGAGGATTGCAGTGTGAATCTTGCCCAAGCTCTAGAGTTCAACACATTGAACTCATATTTACAGAGAACATATGTATAAACAAGAATGCCAAAGAATTATTTATAATAGGAATAGTACTTCCTAGAACCTGTAGTATTCATAATTTCCAGCCAGTACTTTCCTGATGTCATCTCAGGGATGACATCTCAGGGGAATCAAATAAACAATTAGAAATTTGATTAGTGAGCCAAAATGCAGAGCAAAGGAAGTGAATACATGTTTTGGAGGGCTGAGTGTCCCAAACCACACAGGTTACACATATACAGACAGACTGTTGGTTTTTGCGCATACAGTATCAGTCTCTCCCATGAACCTTGAAATTCATTGCATTACATCTCAGAAGGTAACTTTCTTTTTCTTTAGTACCCTCTTTCCCTCTCTCTCTCGTCTCTCCCTCCCTCTCTCCCTCCCTCTCTCCCTCCCTTCCTTCCTTCCTTTCTTCCTTCCTTCCTTCCTTCTTTCCTTCCTGGTACTTGGAGGACATCTCTCTGCTGTACCATATCCTGCCCACAGTGTTTACCTAGTAATTATGTTCCCCTTTCTTCCTTACACAACCAATTATATTGCAATGTCATCAAGCCTTTTTTCTTCTTTATAAAATGTGACTTTCAGTACTTCTCACCTTCCTTTGGTGTCTCAATACCTCCTGCTGAAAAATTTTAATAATATCCTATAGTTATTTCTTTGAACTCAGTCTCTTTTCTGAGTCTCTTTTTTTCAAATAAGTCTGCATATTGACACCTAATCAATCTCCCTAAAACAGTCAAATGCACTTGCTACTGATCTCTTTCAATTGTTGATAATTTTCCATATTCTGAAGTCCAGATTTCTCAACTTGGGCTCTAACATCTATACCTGACCGTGATGGTTAATACTGAGTGTGAACTTGATTGGATTGAAGGATGCAAAGTATTGTTCCTGATTGTGTCTGTGAGGGTCTGGCCAAAGGAGATTAACATTTGAGTCAGTGGACTGGTAAAGGCAGACTCACCCTTAATCTGGGTAGGCACAATCTAATCAGCTACCAGCAAGGTCAGAATAAAAAGCAGGCAGAAGAACATGAAAAGATTAGACTGGCTTAGCCTCACAGCCTACATCATTCTCCTGTACTGGATGCTTCCTGCCCTCGAACATCGGACTCCAAGTTCTTCAGCTTTGGGATGCGGGCTGGCTTCCTTGTTCCTCAGTTTGCAGATGGCCTATTGTGGCACCTTGTGATCGTGTGAGTTAATACTCCTTAATAAACTCTCCTTTATATATACATCTATCCTATTAATTCTATCCCTCTAGAGAACCGTAATACACCAACCTACCTATCAAAAATCATCTGTCATTGTTCTCCAATAAAAATAAATCTGTCCTCTCAGTCCTCCTTCTTCCTACCATTCTGATTTTCACTTTACCCTTTTCTTGAGAATGTCTCGCTTTGTGCTGCTCCTCCTTTTGAATCACCATCTGCCTAACCCTGTCCACTATCTAAAGTCTAGATTCAGTCTTGCCTTTTGTAATCCCACTTATTTGACTTCCTAGGTCATGTTCCGGGAACCCGTGCTTATTCTAAATTTGCATTTATAAATGTTTGTTCCCTGAACTAGAATGCAATTTCTAGGTGATTTACAATCTAGTTAGTTTATGACAAGTACATATAACCACAGCAACAAATATACTTTACTAATAACTCATTAGGAATATTATTTTCAAATATTTTCACATTTGCCATAGTCACTGCTAGCTGTACCATGTGGTGAAATCTCAGGGAAAAAGAAGTGACTTAGTCACCAGCCATGTCACACATGTTTAATAGTTTATGAGGTGACTTGTGGTGAGAAGCACAATGAGAAGGAACTCGCTATAACAAACACAAAGTGATTTTGAAATGGGTGATGATAATTTATTTTCTTCACTATTTCCTGACGATGAGTTAAACAAAGTTAAATAAAGGCTCGCTTAACATATCTTAAATTACACCTGCATGAAGGTGTAGTCTGTATTGACTCCTCCCTCTTGACCTAGTGTTTGTTTTTCTATTATGTCTCCTGAGAACACTTCTCCAGTTTTCCTGCTATGACCTGCCAAAGCCACTGCTCAATTGGGCACAGACCTAGTGCATTAGAATTTTCTCCCCAACCTCCTCTCCAGCTACAGTCTGAGGAATGGCTACTAGACAACAAAAGGACTCATTACTTTCAAATGTCAATAAACTAGAAACATGAGCATATCTCATCCTCTCCAAATTTGGAGGTTTCTTGATGAGTACACAACATACACTTGAATTAATTAGTGGCAGTTTGGTGCAGCAGAAAAGTGTATAGGTTTTGAAAACACTCAGAAGAGCTCCAACTCTCAGCTCTTTATCACAAACTGTGAGACTTTGAACAAGTTATTTAGTTATTATGTGCTTGTTTGTCTCTATAGTTAATGGAGAAGCAACAGAGCTGATTTACCAATGTTGTTATAGGGCCAGCATACTGTAGGGGTTAATGTTGCTGTTCTGAAAACAAACAGCCCTGTATGAATCATGGCTCTATTACTAATTAGACTTCTTCTTAATCATAACATGGGAAGAATAATAGTACTTATATCATAGGGTTGCTGTGAAGTTCGAATGAGTTCATGGATGTAAAATACTTGGAATAGTACCTGCCAGATGGTAAGTGGGTGAGTGCTAAATAACGGTCAGATCATATTTTTATGGAGAGGACTAAGTGAATTAGTCTACCACACTGTCTGGAAAGCTCTAAGGCTCTGTAAACATAACCCTCCCCACCTCTCACTGCCATACACACCCTTTCCTCCCACTCCTCCTATTCTCAGAGTATGGAAATGTATGAAGTCAGGGTTCCATTTCCTGTAATGAACCACCAGGCTCTCTGTCTCTCATCCCTTCTGTTCTCAAATTTTGGGTCTCCTGACTCCTAGGAGCTGAGCTTGCATGCCATAGTGAATCCTGGTTCTGTAAGGCCTGAAACCTATGCAATGTGGGGAACCCTATTTGAGAAAAAGAGCATGAAATTGCTAATAAAAAATTGAGTGCCAAAGTAAATATTTGTAAAGAGAAAGCTATTGCAATAAATTATATATTTAAAATGTGGTAGAAAGAACAATCATCAGAAATTTCAGAGAAAAATGCATAGCTTTTATTAATTAACTGACACTTCTAAACTACTTTTATCCTATATGATTTTGCTACAAACTCTTTAGAAGCCCCTTTTTATAATTATTTTTAAATATAATATTCTCTAGAGAAGAAGATAATTGAAATAAAGTTGTTTTAATTACTAATTGTTTTACAAAGTTTGTTGCAGCTTTAAAACTCATTGATAAAGTCATATAAAATTTTAGAAGCTTGTCAACTTTGAGGGCTTTGTAAAGTTTTATTTCAGATATAAGCACAGTTTGGAGGATTTCCGCAAAGACTGGCTTCCGTGTTCATGCATTTTACATCTTGTTTCCCTTCCGTTGCACATGTAATTTTCTGCCAGAAACACTGATACCTTCACACCTGGAGAGCCTGTGGCCCTACTCTTCTATACTATTGCTCCTATTAAGGTGTTCCACACCTGCAAGATAGTATCACACTTCATACCTGGACACCTGTAGCCCTACTCCTCTATCCCATTGCTTCAGGTCACTAGACACGTGAGTGGTAGGGGTATTCCACCCCTACCGAGATATTCCACACCTGCCAGATAGTCCCACACTGAAATCATGGTCAATCATATATTCAGACATGAAAGTATCCACAAACCACATATATATTCCACAAAACCCAAATTAAATATATTCCCAAGTTGAATTCCACTTAGATTGATCTCCCAAATCCTTGTAGCCATTCTCATACCACCTGACACAAAGAGAAGTGTGATGGATATGAAGATGGAAGAGAAATATATGGTGGTTGTTACCAATTGCTTGTAAAATGTCATTTGTTTCTGAAACTTTACAAACATATACAACCCTGTGGACACATTTTTAGGACCCCTCTCAAGACCTTGACACAGCAGGTTCCTGAAGGTAAGCATCCTTTTTTTTTTTTTTTTTTTTTTTTTTTGAGATGGAGTCTCACTCTATCGCCCAGGCTGGAGTGTAATGGCATGATCTCAGTTCACTGCAACCTCCACCGCCCAGGTTCAAGTGATTCTTCTGCCTCAGCCTCCTGAGTAGCTGGGATTACAGGCAGGAGCCACCACGCCCAGCTAATTTTTGTACTTTTAGTAGAGACAAGGTTTCATCATGTTGGCCAGGCTGGTCTTGAACTCCCGGCCTGAAGAGATCCTCCCATCTTGGTCTCCCAAAGTGTTGGGATTACAGGCATGAGCCACTGTACCTAGCCAGCTTTTCTTTTTAATATCCTCTGTGTGATGTCAACTATGTCCTTGGTGACTTATCATCTAAGAAGACAAAGTCCTGCCATCAGCATTTGAGGTAACCAGACTCTTTTCTTCACATGACCTAATTTTTCCCCATTTTCCCAGTACTATTTACACCCCTTCTCTCTTAGTTCTTCAAGCTTTCTTTCTTTATGACTCTTTTCCTCAAAACTAAAAATAGGATTAAGAATCCCCTCATTACAAAAACAGTATTAAAATCTACTTCCCCATTATTTCCTTATCTCATAATCAAACTATAGTCTTATCTCTTATTTCCTTTATCACTACAATGACCACAAGAGGAGTTACAACTTCTGCCCACACTTTTTCACTTTCATTTTAAAATCAACCTACTGAAATCAGGCTGCTTCTTCTGCAATCTATTGAAAATACACATGTCATAATTATCTATGACCTACTTGTTAAATTTAAATGCCCTTTTGATTTCTCAGTCTATGAGACCTTCACATAGTGCTTTGATTGCTTGTGATATTTGGATTTTTGAATTGTTGTCATTATAATATATGAATCCTAACTGGCTGGGTAGGTACACATTGCTAAGAGCAAGGTTCATATCTGAGCATATGACTCATTGGGATTGCATATATTAGGTTCCTGGATCCCAGCTCATCCCAGTCCAGCTTATCCTGCTGCATGCTGAGATCTAAGCTCTTGTTATGACATTTCCCTCATCGAGAGGCTGTAAATAACATTCTCAGACCACATATGGAGCACTGTGAGAACTGATGCTCATTAAGTGTGTTAAGTGAAAGTCATGAGTGGAGTACCAAACATTAGCTATAAATCAAAATTAACAAATGTGACTTGAGTTCTCAGGAGGCAAAACACTTCGAATCTTAAGTATTATGGCTGTCAGGAATCACATTGAAAGATGTATTTCTACCCAAATATGTGCGTAGATGAAATGCAAAGAAGAAAGCTGTCAAGATAGACCAGGAAAAGGAAATCTGTTGCTTGGCCCTTGAAACAAGCTAATTTAGCATTATAAGTCATTGGAGTTTCCTTCTCAAATGGATCCATGTGGAAAATCCAGATGGCTGAATACCCAACTCATAAATGTGAAAACCAAATACATTAGCTCCAAGGCCTGAGTATAGTCAAGGCATTTTACTTACTTACTGCTGAGCATTTTTAAGATCATTTGTATTTAGGAAAATAATATATAAATGATTCCTTAAAAAATATTAGTTCATGCTGACTTTTCCAGCAGCTAGCAGTAAGTAGGGTTAGTAGGGTGAGGAAAAATACTAGGGAAATTAAGATAATTTAGAAAAAAATAATAACAGGCATCCTCTATCTACCAGACACTCTGCTGCTAGATATTGAGGCTACAAAAACGTAGCACTCTTATGGAATTCACTAACTCAGTGTATTACTGATATTAAGAAAGGAGAAATCATCCTGGACTCTCTATCTCCCCTATATTCTTCCCTATCATTTAATAAATTAGCAAGCAGTATTTGGTTTACCTTCTGAAAGTCTCTTCAACATGTTCACTCATCCGTATCCACATTGCCACTGCCTACTAATCTCTTAGCTAGATTATTGCAATTGCCTCCCACTCCCAATACATCCTTCTCACTACCTTCCAAGAGCCCTTCTTTACTAGAAAATCAGTTATGTTGGTCTCTTGCTTAAAATTTATTAGTGGCTACCTAGAGCCCTTTTGTTTATGTTTCTCTGCATAACCTAAAACTCTTCCTTCTTGTGTCAGTTCTCACTTTTGTCTTCCACATAATCCAGTCTTTCTGAGTTACTGGCTATTTCCCCAAATGTTCCATGTTCTAGTATGCATTTATGCCTTTGTGCCCTTACTCCTCTGGCTGGAAGGACTTCATTTTGTCTGCTTGAAAACATGCTAGTCATTCTTACATTTCACCTGCTGTTTGATTTTGCCTTTAAATATTCACTGACTATCAGGCAAACTTAGATATTCCCTACTTTGTATCTCCTCTCTTCCTTGCACTTACTTCCATTTACCTTCTGTCATTCTTTTCCCCACTTAATTGTAAGTCATTTAAAGCAAGGATCATGTCTTTATGTCTTCATAGTCTAAGTGCCTAACAATGATTGGCACCTAATAGGCATGCATTTAAATACAGACTAAAAGGCAATAAAATAAAATCAGACACATACTTGCCCTTATATGATATCTTAGCCAGGTTTCTCCAGGAGGCAAAACTGGATGAAAAAAAAAATCATGCATCCCTACTTTATTAATACGTGTAATTCCAGAGAACCAATGAATGAGGGAGGAGGCTTGCAAAATAGAAAAGGCAGGAAAGTCAATATAGATGGTAGATCATGAGCTGGTTACTACAATTGATTGCTCTTCTGCATAGAGTTGTCATTTGAGAGACCATATTGCATCTTAATGAGCTCCATATCAATGGCAGAAGGGAGAATAATATATCTACTGGCTCTCAACTCTCATTAGACTAAAGTATTCTCTGTGGAACATTAATCCCCATCCACTTCCAACATGTATGGAAATGGGTGTTGAACAGGTTGTGTAGCACTTAATGCATCAAGACAACAAAAAATTCTGGAGCAAGAGGAAAGAGGCATGTGACAGTGGCATGAAGCAAGACATTGTCATATTGTGGCTGGAACAAAATGAATGGCCAAGGGGCCAAAGAAAGCTGTGGCTGGGAAGATCTGAAGTAGTGTGCAAGAGTTCTCTGATACAGTTCAACTCTTGAACCACTCCAATACCCTTTTACTCTATTCATGTCTAGTTCCCATTTTACAGTAATGCCTATTTTTAGGGGGGAGGGGGGCAGAGTTTTGCTCTTGTTGCCCAGGCTGGAGGACAAGGGCACGATCTAGGCTCACTGCAACCTCCGCCTCCCAGGTTCAAGCGATTCTCCTGCCTCAACCTCCTGAGTAGCTGAGATTACAGGCACACGCCACCACGCCTGGCTAATTTTTGTATTTTTAGTAGAGATGAGGTTTCATCATGTTAGTAAGGCTGGTCTTGAACTCCTGGCCTCGTGATCCACCCGCCTTGGCCTCCCAAAGTGCTGGGATTACAGGCATGAGCCAAATGCTTCAATTTTTAAGAGAAAAATATAACCCCCACTTCTCCTAGGATGGTATGATATGAGTTTAAATAGCTGACTAGCCGTAGCCTCTGAAATGTTTTAAAGCAAATGAAACAAGTTATACTCCCTGATATTGCAGCTGGTCTTGAGGACACATCTGAGTTTCATCATCTGTTGTGGGAAGTCAGGGACCCCGAATGGAGGGACCTGCTGAAGCTGTGACAGAAGAACATAAATTGTGAAGATTTCATGGACATTTATCACTTCCCCAATCAATACTCCTATAATTTCCTATGCCTGTCTTAATTTTGATCTCTTAATCCTGTAATCTTCATAAACTGAGGATGTCTGTCACCTCAGGACCCTGTGATGATTGCATTAACTGCACAAATTGTTCAGAAAGCACGTGTATTTGAACATTGTGAAATGTGGGCATCTTAAGAACAGGATAACAGCAATTTTCAGGGAACAAGGGAGATAGCCTTAAAGTCTGGCTGCCTGTGGGTCGGGTTGAACAGAGCCATATTTCTCTTCTTATGAAAGCAAATAGGAGAAATATCGCTGAATTCTTTTTCTCAGCAAGGAACAGCCCTGAGAACGAGAATGTGTTCCTAGTGGGAGGTCTCTGAAATGGCCGCTCTAGGAATGTCTGTCTTATACAGTTGCAGATAAGGGATGAAATAAGCCCCGGTCTCCTGTAGCGCTCCCAGGCCTATTACGATGAGGAAATTCCCAGCTAGTAAATTTTAGTCAGACTGGTTGTCTGCTCTCAAACCTTGTCTCCTGATAAGATGTTATCAATGACAATGCATACCCCAAACTTCATTAGCAATTTTAATTTCGCCCTGTGCTCTGCCCCCATTTGCCTTGTGATATTTTATTGCCTTGCAAAGCATGTGATCTCTGTGACCCACACCCTATTCATACACTTCCTCCCCTTTGAAAATCACTAGTAAAAACTTGCTGGTTTGGTGGTTTGAGGGGAGCGCAGAACCTGCCGACCTGTGATGTCTCCCCCAGACACTCAGCTTTAAAATTTCTCTCTTTTGTACTCTTTCCCTTTATTTCTCAGACTGGCCGACAATTAGGGAAATAAAAAAGAACCTATGTGAAATATTGGGGATGGTTCCCCCAATTATCATCTGCCTCCTATACTCTCCAAACAGAGTGACATCACCTTCACCAGAACTTTGTCCTTTGGTCAGGTAGGCTGCCTAATAGAAAAATCAAACTACATCCCTGAGGGATCCAAGCCTTTATTGCCTTGTTTTTCTTGGGTAGTTGTTCCAATAATTCTCTGTTGTTATCACTGGGCAGAGAAACATGATGCAATTTTTCTCAGCAAATTTTAAATTCTAAATATAGTCTCGTTTCTCACATTTGTGGGCAGCAATTGTACATCTTTTGTGGTATTTAGGGTTCGTTACTGCATGAGTACATTACCTACATTTTCTGACTGTTGACACACTGGCATGAAGAGCCAAAAGAGACCACATGGTCATAGCAGACTCTGGTTCATTGTCATACTTATTCTACCCTACTCAGAATCATTTCTCTTTTGGGGAATGAGAAACTCTAACCAGCCAACACCAGTCTTATGGGGATAGCAAGCAAAGTTGTGAAAGTAGGCCACTGGAATGATAGTGAAAGACCAATGCCCTAATTATGCTGACGGATCCATGTGGAGTCAATTGGTTACCAGAATACAAAAGTCTGGAAAACATCTCAAAAGACCCATCTTGAGTTCTACAATAGTGACATTACCTATAGGAGCATTTGGGGAAGTTATGGAACAATGGCTAGCAGATGTTTAATTACACCTGCGACTCTTACTAGCTGTAAAAATTTCCCTTAACTACTCAGTCTCAGTTTTCTATCTGTAGAATGGGGATATTTATAACAGAATCCACAGCAGTGGAGTGCATACACACACACACACACACACACACACACACACACACCACACATATATATGAATAAAGAGAATTATAATGATTGTTATGGATAAATGAAACAGCACATGTTCAGTGGCCTGTTGTGATGGAGAATGGTGAGTTTGGAGAACTAAAGAGGTTTGATACAGCTAATGCTCAAGTGTGTACAAGATGAAAAGCAGCAAGAAATAAAATAGAAAAGGTCATCTGGTACCAGTTCCAATAGGGATTCTGCTGCTTGATTAAGGATTTTGATCTTTATCCTTTAGGTGATGGGAACCTCTGAAGGGTTTTCAGCAGATGAGTGACATAATCAGACTTTTATTTGAGGAGAGTAACTCTGATGAGTTTGGAGATTAGATGGGGTGGGAACCTGCCACCTGGAGGCGGGAAGATGGGACACTGATTAAATGGCTGATTCAGTATTGCAGGTAAGAAAGGAGACTGAATCAAGATATGTACGAGTATGCAATTTTTTTTCACTTTGCCCTTCATCGTCATTCAAAAACTATTGTTTTTCTCAAAATACAATTTTTGTAACATGTCTTAATAATTCTCTATTTAAACAGATTGAATAACACATCCTCATAGGATGAGCACCAGTCACACTGCAGTCTACCAATATGCCTTGCACCCTTTCCCAAATGCTGCCAGAGTGCCATCCCTGCTGGGCCGGCTGAATACCAGCTCATTTCTCACTTATACAATCAATGATTTCTTCTCTTCTTCCTTTCTGCATGGGCACTTTGCTGAACATAGTTTTGTTTTTGCTAGGCTGAGTAGAAAAAAAAAAGACTTGTTTAAGTAAGATGCTTCATTAACGAATAGTGCTCTCTTGTTCCTTTCAAGCTGTCTCCTACATTTTTAATTTACTGGACAATGCTAATGAACTCAAATGGGACCTAATGGTTTTCCCTAGGGATAGAGAAAGTTTGAAAATTGCTAAGTAAACATGGCATAGTGAAGACAAAGCAATGCCAAATTCAAATCTTAATGATACCACACATTACACAGATAGTAAAGGAGAGGATGTCACCAACGTTTGCTTTTTCATACACATTAAAATTTTTAAGGCTAACTGTTCCAGGAACAACCATGTTAAATCCTTTTAAGCACAAAATGATTGAAAAATGAAACATAAAAATATTTTCTTATTTATATGAAAGATTCCAACCTCTCCGGCACATAATCTTAAGTTGGTTTGGGGGTTTTTTTTAGTTTTTTTTTTTTTAATCAGAATTTTCTTCTTGAATCCAGAAGTCAATCCTCCATTTGTAATTGTAAAACTTTTTGAAATATATGTTTTAGCTTTTCTAAATCTGATTTTTATCTCATAGAAAGGAGGAGAAACCTATTACAAGTGGCATTGTGATTTTATAATCTTAGGGTATGTTATTTTCTCCAAGTAAGTCTACCTGCCTTTAACAAATATATTTATTTCATCCTTATTGACTCTTTATTATTAGTTCTGTCTTTGGATGAGAGTCGGTTCTTTTCCAGAGAGCATGTCCTTATTTTTTTTTCTTTGTTACGGCATTTTCTTTTGTAGTAGCTAGCAATTTGTGATTTCACCACACACTTGGCAGATATCCTTATTCCTCGTAATGATTACATCAACATCAGCAATGAATATCAATGATAATGATGTCCCTCTTCAGGCTCTTTCCTAGGCTGATGCATCTGGCCTCCTTGAATGGCATTCATTAGAACTAAGCACCAAGATAATAATACACCGAAGCCAATGATGCCAGCCTTTCTCTCTTTGACCAATTACCTCCTGGACCTTGTTCAAATGGAAACCAAACCACCCTGAATAAGTTTATTCATCTTTAGAAGTTAGGAAAATACATGAGAAGCTACAAATAAAACCTCAGAGCTCATTTTTTGGATGATGTAAAGAGATGTTCGTTCTAACTATATAATATCAGCATTTTCTTATGCCATTGTTTGCCAACACTGCAAAGCGGAGAATGAGCTTTATACAGATATTCAAAGTGATAGTGTATAAAGTATTGAAAGTTTAGGGCATATATTTATATTCACAACTGTAGGATAACCTGATGGTCATTAAATTAAAGTCTATACTAATATTGGATTAAGAGAGATTTCTGAACTGTTATATCAAAGTTATATGAATTTGGTGATTAGTGGCTATATCAGTCAGATACTTATCACAATATAAATTTGTAATGAATAACAAGAAAAATAAAGGGTAGTATTATGATACTCATGTAGGATACCCATTTTTTTTTAGTACAACATGGTAACTGGAAAATAAACACAGTAAAGAAATAGAGTTATTAGCAACACTACAAAATCAGACTGAAAATGAGTCAAAATATCAGAGTGATGATAAGTTTTTGTGGAAAGCAGCTGGAGCTCCTAATTAAATCATAGTCTACTCACTTTGAAAGTTCTGATTTCTGACATTGACATGTATACAAAACATACCATATGGTTGCCATTTTATAGGCATGTTTACATATATGTTAGTACACATATATATATACACAAATATAAGCATATGTGTAGACCAAACTCCTCATAAAAGGCTTAGCACAACTTTAAATAATTTTACAACAACTGTATAATCTTCATTAATTGATATTCTGCTAATCATAACTTTCTTTTAACTGGTGTTTCAGAACATGTACAGTACCATTATGTTTAATGATACTGTAGTATAGCTTAATAATTTAAAAAATGGATTTTGGAGTTACTGCTTAGAAACCAATGAAAGGAAATTATTTGAGAAGTACAATAGTGTTTCACCAGAATGTTCCATTTTTAACCACACTAGGTAATAAGGAGTTAGTATTTTTATGTTAGTCCTACATTTACTTATGTTCACTGATATCTGCTTTTTATCTCAGTTAACTTATACACTTCTCAAGGACAGGGCATTTGTTAAAAATATTTGTGTCTATGTCTGGTTATGGTCTTTCAATATAGACTGAAGGTTCATCTCAAATGATAAAGTAACATGAAATCACCTCATAGATTGTGCTAATTTAGATACTATTCTGTGTTAGTTGTGATAGCTCAATTAAGCTGTACACCCAGTGCTATAGGCAACAGACATCCAAGTGTCAGGTCAACCCAGAAGTGAAGGATCAGGAACTACTCACATATTGGCTAAGAATCTCATCAACCATGAGTTTGACACACATGAATAAGTAAGTCATTACAAAGCTTTGTTAAAAAACATTTTAATTTTGTTCAAATGTTTTAAGTGTTTAGAGAAAAAAAGTTTTGGTTCCTAAAGAAAAATACAACAAAACAGAAAAATAAAGAACTCCATCTCAAAACAAAAAAAAGAAGAGAAAATACACTTGCTATTCATTAAGTGGAAGTGGATCACCATAAAGGTCTCATCCTTATCATCTTTACATTGATTTTTTGTTGTTGTTTTTGTTGAGACAGAGTCTCTATCACCCAGGCTGGAGTGCAGTGGCTTGATCTCGGCTCACTGCAATCTCTGCCTCCCAGGTTTAAGTGATTTTCCTGACTCAACTTACTGCGTAGCTGGCACTATAGATGCGAGTCACCACACCTGGCTAATTTCTGTATTTTTGTTAGAGAGGGAGTTTCGCCATGTTGGCGAGGCTGGTCTCAAACTCCTGACCTCAAGTGATCCGCCCACCTCAGCATTCCCTAGAATTACAGGCCCACCACGTGTCTGCCTATGATCTTCACATTGAATAGGCTGAGAAGGATGAAGAAAAAGAGGAATTGGTTTTGTTTTCTCAGGGGTGTCAGTGGCAAAAGAAAATCCACATGTAAGTGGATCCACACAGTTCAAATCCATGTTGTTCAAAGGTCAAGTGTATATTGAAGAAAATTCTACCATGTGTCTCTAGACTAGCGGAAGAGGTGGAGTACTTTTCTTGAATATCTATTTCCCAACTGCGTGAAATGTTAGGGAGATGAGAATTACTGTTTATATTAGTATTTGGAGGAGTATTTCCTTTTAGCCACCATAATATGCAGGCTTGATGATTTAAAAAAAAAAAAAAGATTAAAAAACAAAACAAAAAAGAACTCCTTTTTTTGTTTGTTTGAAAAGAAGACAGAAGAGGCAGATAAATGAATATTTGGAGAGAATTGGAAATAATAAAAACGCCATCATGGTTTTCTCACAGATAAAATCCTTTGCAATCTGCTTATCTGTAAGTCTACTCTATCACCTGGAATCTACTAGAAAAGTAGTTGGAGAAAGTTGGAAGATAAGAATGGACAGTGCCCAGGGCCAAAGTTAAAGGCAATCCTCAAATATAAAAAGAAGAATTTGCATCTAAAAAGCATTCCACAAGAGTTTACTGTGGAATGTTAATTAATAGATAAATCCCAAAACGTTTAGGATATCAAATATTCAACTATGCTTCACAAATCTTGTTATTTTATTTGTATTTATTTATCTACTTATTTATTTTGAGATGGACTCTTTTTCTGTCACACAGGCTGGAGTGCAGTGGCACCATCTCGTCTCACTGCAACTTCTACTTCCTGGGTTCAAGCAATCCTCCTGCCTCAACCTCATGAAGAGCTGGGATTGCAGGTGTGTGCCACCATGCCTGGGTCGTTTTTGTATTTTTAGTAGAGACGGGATTTTGCCATGTTGTCCAGGCTGGTTTCCAACTCCTGACCTCAGGTGATATGCCCGCCTCGGCGTCCCAAAGTGCTGGGATTACAGGCATGAGCCACCTCACCCAGTCTTATTTTATTCTTGATCTCTATGTTGACCGCTATCAATAAGTTCATGTCTGAGCCCTTAGATTCTTTCACCAAATCAGAGTTAGAGCATCTCCCCATGATTTCATATATGAACAAAATAGTGTGTATCTGGGTGGAACATCCCAGAGGTATTTTTCCCAGTTCTTCCACTGTGTGTGTAGAGGTCATCTATGGCTTGTGACTCAAGGAGTGCAGGGAATAAACACTGAAATATTCCTCCTGTATGGCTCCCAGTTGCCATAAATTTTATCATCATGTCCTTTAGGTTTCCTCAAGGTAACACTTCTCTGAGAGTATGCCACCCTGTTACAACACTTAGTTATTCACTATAACATATACCTGGATTGACATTTTTTTATCAACTTGCTTCTCTTGTGCACAGTTACCTGTGACTAAGGAAGTGGGGATATTTGAGATTATGGAAGACAGAAAGGAGCATTTTGTACGTGAGAGACTACCTAGGCTTTTGTTCTAGGTTAGGATACATAATGGGGTCCCTTAGTAGCTGAAGTTTTTCCAGACACAATGCTGTTTATGTGGATCTTGGACATTCACAATTCATTTTCCTTTAGCTCCTTTTTCAAAATACCTCTGATGCAGATAATAACAATTTCTCATTTTACTTACGAAGAAGTTAAAATTCAGGGAGAATTTACATAGCTTATTCAAATTTATGCAGCTAAACAGTGATAAAGCTGAGACTTACCCAGAGTCTTCTTGTATCAGTCCATTTTAATGCTACTAATAAAGACATACCTGAGACTGGGAAGAAAAAGAGGTTTAGGCCAGGAGTGGTGGCTTACCCCTGTAATCCCAGCCCTTTGGGAGGCCAAGGTGGTCAGATCATGAGGTCAAGAGATCGAGACCATCCTGGCTAACACGGTGAAACCCTGTCTCTACTAAAAATACAAAAAATTAACCAGATGTGGTGGCATGCACCTGTAGTCCCAGCTACTCGGGAGGCTGAGGCAGAAGAATTGCTTGAACCCGGAAGGTGGAGGTTGCAGTGAGCCAAGATCACACCATTGCACTCCAGTGGGCGACAGAGTGAGACTCTGTCATTAAAAAAAAAAAAAAAAAAAGAAAGAAAGAAAGAAAAAAGAGGTTTAATGGACTCTCAGTTCCACATGAATGAGGATCCGTCACAATCATGGCAGAAAGCAAAAAGGAGCAAGTCACATCTTACATGAATGGCAGCAGGCAAAGAGAGGAGAGCTTGTGTAGGGAAACTCCCATTTCATCAGATTGAATGAGACCCATTCACTGTCAAGAGAACAGCAAGGGAAAGACCCACCCCTCATAATTCAATCGTCTCCCACTGGGTCCCTCCCACAATACATGGGAATTATGGAAGCTATACAATGAGATTTGGGTAGGGACACAGAGCCAAATGATATCACTTCTGATTTCAAATTCCCCGTTCTTTTCACCAGAGTATGAAAGGCTTCAACTCTAAAATGATATTTCTAAGTTCCACAATTCTGCCAAAGATTGGTTTTAAAATACATGTTAGAGGTTTTACTAATGATTAGTAAAAGTAACTACATTTCTACATGAGGGAGAGTATGTTCACTGTTCAAAGGACTAGTGTGAGGTTGCAGCATATACATGTGTAATGTATTAAAAATCAAACACATATATGATCAGAAAACAATAGAGAAATTTTATTTAAGATCACAGGTACCCCATTGTTCCCTCAGTGATCACATGTCTACCAACAAGCAAGTAGGTAGACACAGAGATCTGTTTGTCAGGCAATCTCATTTTCTTCCTGCCACCTCTAATGTGAATATCTCACCACAATAAGTATGATTCGATTGTTTAAAATATTTTGTCATATGAGCTTTTTTTACCTTAGGCATTGTCTTTAAAAACTAAGCTCTTGGGACTCAGCTGTATGATGTTCTATTTGTTGTTTTGTAACAATGTTTTTGAATATGCCTACATAATATTAGTTCTATATGATGTTATACACATAAGTGAACAAATTCTGAGTTGTATTAATAAATTAACAAGATTGACTGCAGGATTTTTCAGTTCCCTTGATATGCAAATGCAAGTGTGAGTCTCTAAGTTGGGGGGCAAAAATATATTGGGTCAAATTTTCTAGTGTGTGTCATGGGCCTTGCATACTTGGGAACACATTTTCGGTTTTACACACACATACACATATACACATGCACACACAGTCATATATATATAGAGAGAGACACACACATACATGTATATAATTTTTGTATATGAAATGTAGAGCTGTTAGCTTTTTGTGATGAATTATACAATCTCTAATGTTAGAAAGAGGAAATAGGCAATTTTGAGATGGTTGAAATAAAAGAAAAGGAAAAGGAAAGAGACATGTCTGGAAGTTTCCATTGTATCTACTGATTCAGGACTAAACACCCAATTGTGAAAAGGCTTGAGGTTGGAAAGTATTTTCTAGATGCTGGTCAAACTAGGTCCCAAGACACCACGTGGAAAGATTGAAGGGGCACTGAGCACGTGCAGAAGAGAGCTGTGTCCCCTGCCATCCTTCCTGTGCACCCAACCCGAATCAGAGGGCAGACTGTTCATTTAAATGGGAGGGCTGACTAAACATCTAGCCATTCTGCAGCATCACCTGAAAATCTCAGGGTGGACCAAATGGGAAGGGTATGATACCAGTAAAGGATAATTTCTGAAGGAAATAATGTTTATACTAGAAAAAGAGGAAGCCAAGTCCTGTCCTGACACTCTCTTTTGAAGCCATTTGCTTCACTCACCTTCAGGTCTTCATGAAGGAAACTAGTATAAGTAATATAGCCTAACAGGAATGAGCATTCTGGCTTTTACTGTGGGGAAGTTTGTGGGAAGACTTAGCATACTTCATTGACCATCCTCAGTTGTTCTGAAAGGCATTGTAACCATTTTGCTGTTCTAGTGTGGTTGACACAAACTACATATGAATCATCAAAGGAATTAATTTCAAGGAATTTTACCATAGCAACATTGACCTCTATCATTGTTGAGAAAATGAATGTTAATGTGAGATATTCCCAACACATTTTAAGGAAATTACAGTAGATAGGATAGAATCCAATGGGACAATTCCAGGCATCCCTGGAAACTAACTAATTTAAAGCTAGCCTTCAGGCTTCCCACCATCCTGTCTTCACTCAAAGTCTGTGTTCTTCCACTGTGGAAGATATAATAATAACTATGGGCCAATGGGACCAGTGTGACAGGATAGAGAGTCTGCAAAATACATGTCCAAGATCAGCCATGAGACACCACGTTCCACAAAAATCCATTCATCTTCATGAAAAGGAAATAATGAAATAGTTTTAAGATTGTGAAATTCATGCAGGCACAATGCAAAGTCAATATAATATTTTCTTGTTTAATATGACCATATCTCTTTGTTTAATTGGATCACAATCAAAAGGATAGTTTGATACTGTGTGTGTAACTGTGTTCAGAATCAGGAACCTAATTAAGCCTTGTATTTCTTACGATTAGAAGAAATAATTCAAGCACAGAATTTCAGGGGAAAAAGACAAATTTCAGAAGGAAAGGTAGAGAGAAACATATCTGGGTAAAGACAAGATAATTTTCACCTCTTCTTTAACATGGCATGCACACACAAGCACATCTACCACACAGCCATCTACACATATTTTTTTTTTTTTTTTATTGGACTTCATGCCTTCCCCTTAGCTTGAAGTAAGGCAAACCTTTGGACTGTTGACAATGATAAATAATTGATGATACCTTATAAGTTTGCTCATAAACATCTAAATATCAGAGAAATACTCTATATGCTACCAGAAACTATTTAGATGTTTATCTGGAAACATCTCAAGATGATTATTCATTAGGGTTGTTCTCTCTTCCTTATATTGCCAGGGTTGGTTACGTGTGTGGCTAAGAGGGAGAATGCTTACCTGTACCTTGTGATGTAGCACTCTAATAAGGGTTGCTGACAGAGACATTCACCAAAAATATAGTCATCAGTTGTCTGTCACAGTGACCAAAATACAAAATAATACTCCATTGGGGCTGCTAATTAAAAAATTATGACATAAAGAATCATATATTTTAGAACCAGAAATAGGACTTACTGCCATTTTGTTAATTATTTTTCAACTGTTTTCTAGTTTTGTCTTCCTTTATGGTAATTTTTTGTGGTGGCTTCCTTTGATTCTTGTTTTATTCTTTGGTGTATTTACTACAGGTTTTTAAATTTATTGTTATCATGAGATGTATGTAAAATATTTTATAGTTATGACATTCAGTTTTAAAATGACAACAATTTATATACACTCTACCCTTTAACTTCTCCTCCCATTCTCATTTTATGTTATTGATGCCACAATTTATATCTTTTATATATTATGTATAATTAATAAGTTATTTTAACTATGCTTATTTTAATACTCGCCTTGCTTGTACAACCTGCAGGACTATGAATCCAATAATCCCTTTTTCTTTGTAAATTATCCAGTCTTAGGTCTTTCCTTATAACAATGCAAAATGGACTAACACAGCCTTCATGGACACGGATGTTCATTTGCCTCTCCAAATTTGGGAAGATTTCTGTCATTTGTTTCTTTAAATTAGCTTTCTTCCTCTTTTTCTTTCTCTGCTTCTTCTGGCATCCCTAGAATGTGTATATTATTTCACTTCATCATATCTCATAAGTTCAGCAGGCTTTTCTTCGCTTTCTCGATCTTTTCTTTGTTTTTTTCCTCTGACTAATTTCAAATTTCTTTAAGCTCACAGAGTCTTCAATCTACTTGACTGAGTCTGTTGTCAAAATTCTCTATGAAATTTTTCCAGTTTAACCATTGTGTTCTTTAGCAGAAGAATTTTATGTTTTTTTTTATCTCTTTGTTGATGTTCTCATTTTGTTTGTATATTATTTTCCTAATATTGTTTAGGATTCTATCTGTGTTCTTTTGTAGCTCACTGAGCGTCTTTAAGACAACTATTTTGAGCTTCTTTAAGACAATCATGAACTTTCTCAGGTAGTTCATAGATATCCAATTCTTTAGTGTCTGTAACTAGTGCTTTAATTTGTTCCTTTGTTGATGTCATGTTTCCCTGATTATTTGTGATCCTTATTGCCTAGTACTGATTTTTGTCCATTGGAAGAAGTAGGCACCCATTTCAGTCCTTACAGAAGGGCTTCATCAGGAAAAGCCCTTCACCAGTCAGCTCATCCATATGTTCTTGGCAAGCTGTCTAGTAGTGTCTGCAGTTAGGCTTACTACTGGAGTCCTTGGGTAGATGGATAGGGTGCCTGGGTAAGCAGATAGGCAAGAATGACACTGGGTTTACAGGTCATAGTCTGGTTTCTGTGTCTATGTGATTGAGCCTGGAGCTTGGTTTTCCTGGGGTGTGCTCAGATTCTAGGTTCATGAGGGACAGCCTGGTGCTGTTGTTCATGAAGCAGACCTATTTACTGCATCTGTTGTGGGAAGTCAGGGACCCTGAATGGAGGGACCAGCTGGATCCGTGGCAGAGGAATATAAATTATGAAGATTTCATGGACATTTTTCAGTTCCCAAATAATACTTTCATAATTTCTTATGCCTGTCTTTACTTTAATCTCTTAATCCTGTTATCTTCATAAACTGAGGCTATACATCACCTCAAGACTGCTGTGATAATTGTGTTAACTGTACAAATTGATTGTAAAACATGTGTGTTTGAACAATGTGAAATCAGTGCACCTTGAAAAAGAAAACAATAACAGCGATTTTTAGGGAACAAGGGAAGACAACCATAAGGTCTGACTGCCTGCAGGATCGGGCAAAAAAGCCATATTTTTCTTCTTGCAGAGAGCCTATAAATGGACATGCAAGCAGGAGAGATATTGCTAAATTCTTTTCCTAGCAAGGAATATTAATATTAATACCCTGGAAAAGGAATGCATTCCTGGGGGGGAGGTCTATAAATGGCTGTTCTGGGAATGTCTGTCTTATGCAGTTGAGATAAGGACTGAGATACGCCCTGGTCTCCTGCAGTACCTTCAGGCTTGCTCGGGTGGGGAAAAACTCCGCCCTGGTAAATTTGTGGTCAGACTGGTTGTCTGCTCTTGAACTCTATTTTCTGTTGTTTAAGATGTTTATCAATACAATACGTGCACTGCTGAACATAGACCCTTATCAGTAGTTCTGTTTTTGTCCTTTGCCTTGTGATCTTTGTTGGACCCTTATCAGCAGTTCTGCTTTTGCCCTTTGTCCTGTTCCCTCAGAAGCATGTGATCTTTGCTAGACCCTTATTAGTAGTTCTGCTTTTTGTCCTTTGAAACATGTGATCTTTGTACCTACTCCCTGTTATTACATCCCCGCCCCTTTTGAAACCCTTAATAAAAAATTTGTTGGTTTGAGGCTCGGGTGAGCATCATGGTCGTACTGATATGTGATATCACCCCCGGCAGCCCAACTGTAAAATTTATCTCTTTATACTGTCTCTCTTTATTTCTCAGCTGGCCAACACTTATGGAAAATAGGAAGAACCTAAGTTGAAATATTGGGGGTGGGTTCCCCCACTATGCATCTGTGGGAGTGGGCCTAGATCCTCTGTGGAAGCCAGTCTCAAGTTTGTGTCTATCGGGACCAACCTGGTGCTAGGCTGAACCTTAAGCCTGAGTCCACAAGGGATGACTTGGTACTCAGATGGCCCTGAAGCCTGAGTCCATGAGGCTGGGCCTGTGTCTTACATATGCTAGAGCAAGTATTGATCCTGAGTTAACTGGAACTTGGGCCTTCAGGGATCAACCTGGAACCTGGGGCCAGCCTGGTAGTGGGGAAGGCCTATAAGCTTGAGTCAACAAAAGCTGTTTTGTAGTCTGGGTTCACAGCATTGGTCCAGGAGCTTGCGTCTGTGGATGCCAGCCAAAGCCAGGCTCTAATAATGTGGGCCTGAACCCTGAATCTACTGGAGCATGGGGATTTTGGAGGTAACCTAAAGTCTAGGACCCTGGGTCTGGCCTGGTGCCTGGGGCCACAGGGAATGGCCTGAATTCTGGATCTGCAGGAACCATACATGAGGCTAGGCTCATGGGGGCTGGCTTACAGCCTGGAGCCACAGGGGCTGGTCTGACTTTGGAGAGGACTTGAAGGCTATGATCTTATGGGACAGGCTTGAACCCTGGGTCTGCTGGAGTGAGCCTGGATTCAGGGTCTACTGGAATATTTGTCTGCAGCTGCTGGCCTGGAGCTGGGGCCATAGGGGTAACTCTGATACTACAATGGGCCTGGTGATAGAGTCTGCAGTGTATAGTCACGTTCACTTCACTTACTTTGACCCACATGAAGGGTGTCTCTCTTTGCACTATGTTGCCCAGGCTTAGGGGAAGGATGAAAAGGGTAATGTAAAACAGTGTTTCTACCATCTTCAATGTATGTTTTCTTATTTCTTTGTTACACTCAGATGCTGTAATTTGTCACCTGAATTTTTTGGCTCTTGTGAAGATATTTTTGTGCATGGATAAGTTGTTCAAATCAATCTTTCTGCAAAGGACCAGCACTGGAAAATCCTATTCTGCCATCTTGCTGACACTATTCTCTAAAGTCTCCAGTTATTTAGAATCATTCTATTCCTCCTGGTAAGGAGAGGAATCTTCATTCCTCACAAATGAAGATTTCCTTTAGTAGTGTAAATTTCTCTTACAAAAGGATACCTTTCTACTCAATTTCTCCTGAGTGTACAGTTTCTCAAAATAATCAACTCAAAATAATATTTATGGCAAAGAAGCATATTCTCGGGTGGGATATTCAATTTTCATATAATTTCTGTATCCAGTACTGTTAAGTAACACTTAGGTTGTATCCTACTTTTTTGTTTTACTTCTATGCATGACATTGGTACATTTCCAACAAGTAATGGCTTTACACACTTCTTCAGTTCTCCCCTAATAGTACAGCTTTGTATATGGAATCTCCTAAGTCAAAAGTTTGCCAATATTCTTAAGATTCTGATACGATATTATCAGATGCCTTTGAATCGGAGCAATTCCATCTTGAATAGGGACTGGATAAAATGAATCTGAGACTACTGGGTTGCATTCCCAGAGTGTAATGCATTCTAAGTCACAAGATGAGATAGGAGATCAGCACAAGATACAGGTCCTAAAGACCTTGCTGGTAAAACAGATTGCAGTAAAGAAGATGGCTAAAATCCACCAAAACCAAGATGGCAACGAGAGTGACTTCTGGTCATCCTCACTGCTGCACTCCAACCAGCACCATGACAGTTTACAAAGCCATGGCAACATCAGGAACTTACCCTATATGGTCGAAAAAGGGGAGGCATGAATAATCCACCATTTGTTTAGCATATAATCAAAAAATAACCATAAAAACAAGCAACCAGCTGCCTCGGGGCTGCTCTGTCTATGGAGTAGCCATTCTTTTATTCCTCTACTTTCTTATTAAACTTGCTTTCACTTTACTCTATGAACTCACCCTAAATTCTTTCTTGCGCAAGACCCAAGAACCTTCTCTTGGGACCTGGATAGGTACCTTTTTCTGGTAACAATATAATAGCATCTCTTTCTGAAAATACAAATGTATCTACTACCAGCTGTTCTCAAGAAAAGCTATCCTCAGTGATCTATCACTAACTACTTCAATGCATTAACAAGATGGCATGCTTAAGGCTCTGTTTTGTGCCACTGTGTTCTATTTGCATGGTTTCTTTTTAAGCTTCTTGTTTTGAAAATCCTGGGGATCATTTGAAGTGACTAGGGATCAGACAAGAGAAAGGAGGGAGAAAAGAATGCAAAATATAAGAGAGAACCAATGACCAAGAAAATAACCCCTTGTTCTATCAGTTCTGGAATCAAAACAACACCATTGTCTAAAAGCAAAATAAAGAAATACAGTGGGGCATGAAATTTTACTGGAATACTGGCCAGTCAAAGCAATTGCAATGATATTTTCCATTACGACCAGAAAGATACAATTTTCACTGAGAAGGGAAAGTCAGGAGAGAGAGACGTAATGATGATTCAAGAATTCCTCTTGCCCTGTGTGTGTTAGTTGTAGCCTCTTCCCTTTGAGCAGGTTAAGCCCTCTTTAAAGCTCTCCTAAGCTACGGCTCCAGGGTAACATTTAAACAGCTTACACTCTGCCTTGAGTCACAAGCGAAGGTGAACTTATCAATTTTTGCAGCCATGCCATTCTGGGGAAGCGTTTGCTTTTTTAATTGCTCAGCTAGGGTTCATTGGACATAATTGAACAGCCACCTGATTAGAGGGCACAGGCTGAGAACGGCAGGAACCAGCTGTCATGAGTCTCCTGCACTTTGAGTGGGTTCCTCCTGCCGGCTTTCCCCCTGCTGGGGTGAATGAAACTGAACCATTCACTCATGCTACCTTGACTGAGGAGGTGAACAGGAAGTCCCTTCAACCCAGCCAGCTAGCCAGCAGCAAGAAAATAGCCAGCCAAGTGTTTCTCTTTCACAACCAGATGTTAACTGAAAGCTTCAAATTTCAGGGATTTCATTAAATGTGAGAATTACACCTCCTCCTCATCACCTGCAAAAAGCAGCGGACTCCCTGGGGGAGAAAGACAGCTCCACTTGCAGAGTGCCTCTTTCCTGGCTCCCTGCTGACATCTTTGAATAGGGCTGATGCCATGAAAAGGGATCTAGTTTCTAATCCCTAGAGGCCTTAGGACAGGAAGCATTCACATGGAAGGAAAGAGAACATTTTCTGTGAGCATTTGTCTTTGCCATTGCCATAGTTATACTAACTAAAGTTCATCAGCTTTTGAAAAACAATCATCTTGCAATGGAAACAGTTGCTCCAGTTTGATCTTGCTGACAGCTTTCTAAACACTGTAGGCAGAGACTTCTTCTTAGCCCACTCACTTCTTCCTAGCCCACTTAATTTGAGTAAGCAAATCTCTCATAATTATCCATAATCTCTCCTACTCTTTATATCACAACATGATAGAATTTTAAGTGGGTAGAAGCAAAGATTTTGGGATAGTCTTATTTTCATGAAATTTATTTATTTATGAAAGTAATAATAAAAGTGTGACCTTATATGAACGAAGTTGCCAAAAAATAAGGCCAATTATGCATATGCTGTATTTGACTTAGTACATTACTTCTTTAATCTCTATCCCATGTAGGGAGAAAATGGATAAACTTTCCCTTTAACCTCTGAAGTTTCACTGAAAAATTAACTTACAAAGGTAGGTTAATTTTGAAACCATCTTTGCAAAACTTATAACAGTGAGAAAATAATGACAATGAAAGAGATCTGATCTAATCAACCCTCACCTTGCCTTTAACCTCCAAACTGCCCTAGGTGATTCCCAGGCTTGGGCCAAGCCCTTCCCCAATTCTATGCCACCTTTATAAAACTAATGAAAGGCCACCAGTTTGGGTGGATGAGGGGCCTGAATTCTGCTCTAATGTAGGTGTAGTTAAACAATTACCAGCTATTATTCTGGAGGTCATAAGATTTGTAACTTCCCCAATTCACTATTGTGAAACCTAAGATTGGTCTTTTCAGATGTCTTTTCAGGCTTTTACATTTCTGAATAAATGGCCCCATCCAGATGACTCTTGGCTCAACCTGTCTTGTGGCTCCCACCCAGATGCAGATTCAATCCATGAGGATCATTTTTCACACTTTTATGATTGCATTCCCAACCAATCAGCACCACCCATTCCCCTAGCCCCCTGCCCACCAAACTACCCTTGAACCCCGCCTCCAAATTTTTGGGGATATTGATTTGAGAAATTACTGTCTCCCACATGTTGTGACCAATCTTGTGTCAATTAAAGTCTTTATTGTAATGCCATAATCTCAGTGAATTAGTTTTGTCTTTGTGTAACCGCCCAATGGGTTCACCTTGCCACTGCCTACACAGGGGAATTACAATAGAGAAAGAGTAATTCATGAAGAGCCAGCTGCGTGGGAGACTGGAGTTTTAACATTACTCAAATCAGTCTCCCTAAGCATTCAGGAATCAGAGTTTTTAAGGACAACTTGGTGGGTGGAGGGAAGCCAGTGAGCCAGGAGTGCTGATTGGTTAGGTAGGAGATGAAATCATAAGGAATCGAAGCTGTCCTTTCGCACTGAGTCAGTTCCTGGGTGGGGGCCACAAGATCAGATGAGCCAGTTAATCAGTCTGGGTGGTGCCAGCTGATCCCTGAAGTGCAGGGTCTGCAAAATATCTCAAGCACTGATCTTAGGAGCAGTTTAGGGAGGGTCAGAATCTTGTAACTTCCAGCTGCAGGACTCCTAAACCATAATTTCTAATCTTGTGGCTAATTTGTTAGCCCTACAAAGGCAGTCTAGTTCCCAGGTTCCCAGGCAAGAAAGAGGTTTGTTTTGGGAAAGGGCTGTTATCATCTTTCTTTTAAACTATAAACTAAGTTCCTCCCAAAGTTAGTTCAGCCTATGCCCAGGAATAAACAAAGACAGTTTGGAGGTTAGAAGCAAGATGGAGTTGATTAGGCCAAGTCTCTTTCACTGTTTCAGTTACAATTTTGCAATGGCAGTTTCATCTGCAGTGGGCAGGAAGAACCCATTAGGTAATTACAATTGGAGAAAAGGCATACAAATTTATTAATGTGTACAAGGGGAAAAATCACAGAGTGATTATGCATCTCTCAATGGAGTTTAGAAGCTTGACTATCACCCTGGCAAAACAAGTTACAAGAGGAGCAGAAGAGGAATTCTGTTGAGGAGCAATAAATGGTTGCTAGAGAGAACGAACAGAACAGAATGAATGGTTCAGGGAACTTGTAAATAGTTCTGTTTGGAATTTGAATGATACTGAGAGACAGACATCACCTTGGGAAAAGGTCTGTTCAGGTGTAGTTACATAGTTGGTCTTCTTTTCTGCAATGGATAATGAGATAACAGTTCCTCAGTCCTCTTAGGGTTCCTGGCGGGTTCTGAAAATAAAACAGCTTCCACTTAAAGCTGACTCACTAAGGAAAACAACTCTTTTGTTTTTGTTTTTTGTCACCTCAGTATGTTCCTTCCTTAGCACCTTTTAACCAGAATTCTTTCCTAAGGGGTCAGCAGAAACCAGCTCTAGAAAACAAGAAATGGATAACTCATTTCTTCATCACCTTTAGCCAATCATCCAAGGTCACAACTGACTTCCCCTCCTTCTTTGAGGTTCCAGTGTAGTAGCTCCCCGGTTTCACAATGCATTCTTCCTAATAATATTAGAGACCACTGACCATAGAGTGGTTTTGGCCAGTCTAGGAGGATTTGCAGTGAGGATTTTCATATTCCCTGCTTCGGCGTTTGATGTCAGAGGGCCAATAGCTGCACCCTCCAATGATGCTATTGCCCTATTTTTTTGTACATGGAACCCATGAAGGGGCATGGTCCTCAATTGTGCATGAACATGTTCCTCCTTTCATAAATATATGACTCCTCCTATGGCTTATTGAATAGTATATTTGGCCACCCCATTCAGCATAAATCCCCATCTTATTCTTCTGACCTTTGAAATCCTTGTTTTTGGATTTCTGGCCAGAGGGTGCCCTTCCCAGTCAGTCAAAATGGCCACCAGCTGGCTGCAACCCTTTATGAGAAATAAAATTCTCTTTTCCAAATGTATGAACCTCATTATTCCATAGTTGGCACTGTAATCCAGGGATGTGCTGCTCCAGCAGCACTTTTTGCCATATTTATTGAGAAAAACACATTCTGTTTTGAAGTTGACTTTATGAAATGTACCTATATGTCCAGAAAATGTCAATCTACATATTTATCTTGAAGTTGACAGGCTGGAAGGAAGCGTGCCTTTGTAGAGCTTGCATATCATTGCCCTTTCATGGCTGCAGGCGATAATTTGCTATATTCTTGTTAACATCTATCCCTAAAAGCATCCCCTTCAAATGGTCCTGTGAACTGAATTGACCTCAGAAGTGAAGAAAATGAAATTGTAATTAATGTGCAGATAGATTCACAGAATACTCTGTCCTAGTACACAAATGTTTGTAGGCTAATTTCCCAGTTGATGATGTGGAACTCAGCTTAGTCAATTGGTTTGGACTTGTGAAAGTTAGTGGACATCTTGTTTTTTTTTTACAGAGAAACAATGTGAGGGTGGAATCGAAATAGATTCTGAGACATGTTTCTTTAGATCATGAATCCTTTAGATCATGCATTCTCAAAGAGTCTATCACTCCCAAAGGGATAGAATTGATTCTTATTTTTGTGGGTTGAAAAAGTATATATGCTATACATATGCACATATATATATATATATTTCTATGTGTACTTCATAAATAGTATATCTATAGTATTGAAATTTCATGGGAGGTATACTAGAAAAAAATTGTCTAAAAAATCTTCCATGGGGGAAAATAAAATTGAAATAAAAGTTAAGAAACACAGCTTTAGAACAAAGATAAAAGGAAACTAAAATAGAAATAAAGACTGCTTAAAATTTTTATTTAAAAGCAAATTAAAATTGAGAGAGCATGAACCTGGTGAAAGAGAAGAAAAGACAATGTTTTTATAGGGAGTGAAAATACACAAATCATTTTCAGCTTAGGGGCATAAATAGGCAAGTGATCTAAAACTTACCTTTAGAGATAGCAAGCACCTATTAACGGAAAGAAGAGTGAAAGCACAGAGGTCTCATTTAATAAATTAAGCATATGCTGAGTTAGTAGAGTAACATAAAGTTGCACTTTTAAATTATGTTAATTCTATGTAATCTGTTTTGTAAATTCCTTCTTGCTTTTGTGACACTAAGTTGCTCATTTACATTGACTAAGAATGCTGTACTTCAGAGGACAGAACAGAAAAGGGTCTGGCATAGTCAGGGGCAGATTCATGGACATGCAACCTGTGCAGTCACACAGGACACCATATGTAGGAGGACCCCGTGCTTGGTTCAAGACTCTTTGGGCAAAGGAACCAGCATTTCATTTTGTACTATGTCCTGCAAATTAGGTAGCTGGTTCTGAGTAGAGTACTAAAATAAGGGCAGATAAGTCTAGTCTTTGCAGAGATATTTCCCTTTGCCAATTTGATTTCTCAAGGCGTTATGAGAAGAAAGCTGCTAGGGGAATTTGTAGACAAACTCTTCTTGCTTAAGTGTTCTAGGGGTAATGATTTACTAAACATTTGCAGAAGTGAGATAACATAGTGTCTTTAAATGTGAACATATATCCTACTTATAAGAAAGTATTGCTACCACCAACTTCAGCTTCATGCTGTTACTCAATTGTTCTTCCTGTATGATCCTCAGCTCCATTACCATTACGATTGCCATAAAAAATTGCAGGTGTTGTAGTTTGGAAACTGATCGCTTAAAACATGATTCTTTAACATTCTGAACTGAAGAAGAAACTTCGAGATTTCTTTGACCTCCCTGCCGCTATCTCTCCTAAAGAACAAGACAAAGTTGTTCTCTAAAGTTCTTTTATCCACTAAAAGCTGACTCACCTGTCTTTTCTTGGTCAGGAACTCAATTTTTAGGGTTTCTTTGGGGTTCCCTTGGCCAAAGGGGGGATTCCTTCAGTCAGTATTTTATTTTTTCTTTCTCAATGGGGACATTGTCATGGGGCTAGAGAAAGAGTTGGATAGAAAGTTGCCTGAGGCTAAAGATAAAGGGCACAGATAGAAGACTTCAGTACTCTGGTCAGATTCCCAGGTAAGGAAAGAATGGCCAAAGGGCAGTTGTGAAACACTAACATGAAATACCACTTTTCCTAAAGGTAAGATCAAACTTTCCCAGATCTTTTTAAATGCTATTATTCTATTGGTTGATGAATTATCTCTTCTATTGCATGAAGACATGGCAAAAAGATTAAAGCAACACAAAGTATTTACTTCCATATAGCAACTAGCTCACCATGGAATGAGGTTTAACTCAGCTTGAAACAGATAGCATAATTTAAAGCAATTTACTATCTTGGAATTATATTGCTTGGACCACTCTGAAATTATATTGCTAAAGTAGGATAGCTAGAAAAAATAAAGATCAGTGAAATCATCAAATCCCCATTGTACCTTATTATGTCAGCCTTTTTTATGCTTAAACCCACCATAACAATTCCTGAAATAAAGAGATACACAAGTTTGTTTTATTCCATCTAGGAAGAAACTACATAGCAAGCAATGAAACGTCAAACTGGAAAGGGTCGGAGAGAAACAGGAAACAGTCTGTTGAGAACCTATGCTTAGTGAATAGAAAATCAGGAGACATATTAATAATTCCTGGTGGAGGACCCCATGATGTTGTTCATTGCTTATTATTGTTTTTATCCTTTAATTCACCAAATGGTCATTGAGCACATATTGTATGCAAACAATTATGCTAGATGTTCTGTGAGACAGAATTTAAACTATAGTCGTTTTTCTTCCAATCCTGCCTTTTCCAATATTTATATATATTTACAGGGTTTTATTTATATTGCTATAGAGGCTCCTTTCATCTGTCCACCTCCTAGCATTCACACATAGCTTTAAAGTTCTTTTATAATTAGCTTGAATGTGTATGAATGAAGCCCATCCAGGAGCATGTAATGACTAACCTTCCCCAGGCCTGTAAAATATTCAGCAGTGCAGTATTATTTTTCTAGTCATATTAATCTAAGTTTGGGGTGAGAAAGGAGCAGGGAAGATGAACCTGGACCTTTTAACTAAGAAGCATGTTTCTCAAAGACTCAGTCCCTCCAGGTCATAATTTTTTTCTTGATATAAGATCCATAATCTGCTTCACCATTTGAAGTACAAGAAAGACTACTTTTATTGTTTTCGGTTAATTACTTGGAAACCCCACTTCCTATTACTATTAACAGACCATTCAGTGCCTGCCTGTTAATAACATCCTCCATCATCAAACAATCCAAGAACTTCAACGGGTTTCCTCAGAATATAGGACATAGGAGAAGAAGGGTTCCTCAGCCCTCTTAGGGTTCCTGGTGAGTTCTGAACATAAAACTGACAAAGACAAAGGAGAGAAGCATAAGCATTTATTTAATAAATTTTACTTGACATGCGAACCTCCATCAGGAAATAAAGATCCAAAGAAACAGGGAATTCCGTCTGCTAAGGGAATTGTCTGCTAAGTCTGATAAAGAAGTGGATAGTTGGAGAGAAACAAATGAACAAAAAGGGTTAGGATTTAAGTCATAAACTGGGGGATAAATCAGCAAGGTCTGTTTGTTCAGACTATCTTCTGTGTCTTTTTGTCTTCAGAGATAATGACATTCCTTCCCTCCGGGCATAGGTAGAACCCCTTTTGGAAGGAGGGTCTTATGATTACCTATTTCCGGGCAAGTTCAGCTGGGCTTCATGGCCCATTTCGGGGGAGAAGGGGCAAGTGGAATTCTGTTTCTATGGCCCATTTCAGTGGATAAAGGGGTCAAGGACATTTCAGTTTTTGTGTTCTACTTCAGGAGACAGGGGGCTGGGAAAAGTTCAGAAAGACCACCCTGCTTTTTCCATTTTCTCAATTTTCTTCAGCTTAAAATACTCCACATGCCAAGGTGCCTTATTTGGGGATATTGTATTCTGAGCTCCACCAAGGATAGTATTTATAATTCTAAGAATGGGAACCTGATTGTTCCCAGGAGTGCCTAGTTTCAGGACTTCCCTAATAATTCTAAATAGCTCCCTTGAAGCGTAAAACCACCTATCCCACACAATTTACTGTCTGTATTATGAGTTGGCAAGTTATGGCTTGTGGGGCAAATCCAGCCCATGGCCTGGTTTTGTATAACCCATGAACAAAGAATAGTTGTTTGTTTGTTTGTTTGTTTTCATTTTTAAAAAGTTATAAATAAAAGCAAAAACAAAAGCAAGAAAGAACATAAAATAGAGTACTTATGTGGTCCTCCAAACCTAAATATTTGCCATCTGATAATTTAAAGAAAAAGTTTGCTGACTAAGCAGCTATGTTTTCTGGGGCATATGCCCTGAGGTTCATCAATGCATACCAGGAAACTTTAGGACATGGACATACATGAGGATTTTAGGAGTGGAGGTTTAATAGGCAGAAAAGAAGAGAAGGAGAAACAACTCTCTCTATAGGGAGAGGTCACCGAGTGGAAAGGACTGGCTGGTGGCATATGTGCCAGATTTTATAGTCAAGCTTGAGGAGAAGGTGGCTGGTGTACACAGGGCTCACAGATTGGTTTGATCAGGTATGATGTTTACATAGTGCATGCAGAAGGCTTGTCACCCCACCCTAATCTTATTCTGCAAACGTTCTTTTGAGTTGATTGGTGCTATCTTGTCTGCTTCTTCCTGTACACATGGCTGGCAGAGAAGGGAATATGGAGCCACCATCTTGAACATGTCTAGTCCCTAGTTCCTGCTGGCTTTTACCCATGTGAGCTTCCAGCTTGCTTTTATATGTCTGCAGCTTGATTTTACAGGCTGCTGTTCATTAAAAAATGATTTGAGGCTATTTTTTATTAAAAGGAAAAGTCTTACTGAGGACTCCTATACCCTTACTATCTGCCTAAATAATTTCTTCTTAACTCCTATATCACTCCCCTCTCTGGAGTGGTAACGCTAACTGCTGTTATGGGGTGCTGGACTACGATTCTTCTGACTACTTCCTGATGAAAAGGGCACTTGTATAGGGAACAGCAGCTAGGGATCCTCCTGTTGTTGATCTAAGGGTCCTTGGAAGAAAAGTGTGTCTATCTGTGGTTCTGTCTGCAACATCATTTGAAGATTGATTGCAGTCAGCCATCCTGATGAGCTGTAACACTGGTTTGCCACCACCAGATGTTGCTGAAACATTAAGATAAAAGTAACATTCTGACTGGGTGCAGTGGCTCACGCCCATAATCCCAGGACTTTGGGAGGCTGAGGAGGGTGGATCACCTGAGGTCAGGAGTTTGAGACCAGCCTGACCAACATGAAGAAACCCTGTCTCTACGAAAAATACAAAACTAGCCAGGTGAGGTGGCACATGCCTGTAATCCTAGCTACTCAGGAGGCTGAGGCAAGAGAATCACTTGAACCTGGGAGGCAGAGGTTGCAGTGAGCTGAGATCGCACCATTGCACTCCAGCCTGGACAACAAGAACAAAACTCCATCTCAAAATAAATAAATAAATAAATATTTTTTTAAAAAAATAACATTCCTTTTAGGATAAGTAGCTTTGGATTTGGGTGGCTAGAGTAACTTTAGTGTTAACCTTGGCCAAATCTTTCCTGTAACTATTAATCCCTTCATGACTTCCACAGACCATCTAAGACATGCTTAAACTTTCTGTCTTGTCCTAAACATCCCTCTTTTAAACAGCCAACTATTCTCTTTAGGACAAGTATTTACCATACAAGATCCTTTTTTATATAAAATCTCTTTGCTTTATAACTTTCTTTGCATAGCCGGGATATGACATATTACCAAACCCAATAAGAAGTTCTAGAAGATTCAGTGATAGTAAAACTTATATGCTTCCTTTATGCTGGTAACTATTATCCCTGCTATAAAAATAATAATTAAGCAAAATACTACAGCAATGGGAACTCTCTGTCCAATATTTCAGTTAGAAGGTGCTACCATGTATAGCTCTACTACAAATAGCAGAGTGAGTATAGCAATTCCCGCAAGGGTGACATAGTAGAGTATTTCCATCTAAGAGTTTACTTGTCAAGAAGTAAAATTTCCATTTAGGGGTCTATGAAGTTCTTTGTTTTTTATTTTCCCAAAGAAACCTCCAGGTTATGGGCATTCTACTCACTTTCATTACCTATCAGAATTTGCAGGTTAATTGCCCAGAACTAGCATATTGATCCAGATTTTTACATTTTCATCCCTTTTTATTTCTTCCAAGCTGCAGGAGATCACCATTTGATTCACAGGAATAAGCAGTGTTAGTCTACAATGTAGGCAGAAAGCTTAAAAACAATGGGAATAGGATTTAATGGCAAATGTATAATAAGCTTTGGAGCACAATTTCTCTCTGCAGTCCTCATTTTTGGTAAAAACAAATTATGATAGGACCCTGTTGTTTGTAGAATAAACTGTAGTCTTTTACTTGGCCTGATTATTTGCATAAAGTGGAGCAAGAAAAATTATTTCTACATAGGACTTTTTGATTGACTTTGATGGAACTCTGTTCCACAAAGAATCTCACATAAGGCCTCTTTTAGCTGAGCCCTGCCATGGGTTTATATCCTTAAATACCTGTGAACTGAGTGACCCTTTTCTCTTAAGGTCACAGGATAAACTTGGAGCTCCTATACCTGTTAGAAAGTGACATTCTTTACAGACCACAGGTCAGGAACCCTGTGCAGGAACTGTGTAGGCAGGGGTATGTGGCCAATTCTCCCCATGGGGTCTTATCAGCTCTGTGAGTCAAGATTGACTCCTTAAAGGGAAACACAACTTTCCAGTCAAAGCCTTGGTAAAATAACCAGTTATTTCCAATTGTGTCCTGTTGCAAAAGAAAAATGGATTCTTATTGCACTGATGCAAATAACTGTATTGCCATAAGTTAAGAGTACTCACAGATAGTTTCCAAATTCTAGAGGAACCAGACAGAGAGAAACAAACATGCTCCAAGTTTTGTTCACAGGAGTTTGCCTTACTAAATTATTAAAGGCCATAAATAGATCAAAGTAAGTTTCCTTGATTCTGAAAAACAAACAAGGATCAGCAATATTCCAAGCATAAGTTGAACAGGTTGCTTTAGCTTTCTTAGTGCAGTCCATTTAGTCAACTCTTGCTTTACTTGATAATTTGTGAACATTTCAGTTCTTCATGAGTCCTGTAGGTTTTTATTCTCTATACCAATATTATAATCTTCAAAACTATTAAAAACCTGCATTTGGGAACACATGTTAAGTTCCTATAGCTTGATTATAAACCGTCTTTTGAGAAGGAACAATGAAAAACAACAATTATCTGCTAATGACAACATTTCCAGGTTAGTTAATATTAAAAACATGACTGACAAAGAAGTTTAACTATTCCCATGGTTTACAATGACTTTAACTTTAATTATGATTGATAGCAAATACTTAGACATTAGATTTTAGAAATCACATACAATTTTGGAACATATGTTAGTATTACTCAACAAAATATAACCTAAAGAAGATTGGACATCATTTTGGCAATCTTATACAATTAAACATGTCAAAGAATCCTGTTTACAACTTCTCTGGATGTTTCATGGGCCATCTGAACCATCCAGAAAGCCAGGCATCAGGAAACACAATTTTGAAACTTGGAGTTTGAGTTTTGGGACACCTGTTAAATATCGAAGGTTTAAAACACTTGATGTTATGAAATAGAATTCCAATTGCTATCAATTATATATTTTGCCAAAATGATGACTCAAAAGGCAAAAATCTTTATTAGCCTTTACTATTACATGAAAATCCTGTGCAAAGCCAAATTTTACACTTGAATGAGTTTATTAAAGTCAAGCCACCTTTTGATGAAACCTTATAGAAAATTTCATCTAATCATAACCAATTTGACCATGAGGTAAAATCTTTACAAATCCTTCATAAACCCTTTGCTACAACACAGATTAGCATCTTAGGACAACCTTCTGTGCTTTTATTTCAAAACTCAATTTATAAAAAGACCATGTAATACCTTTTAGAATTCAGTTAATGGTCTCCCGCAGAACCCTCAAGCTTACTAGGGTGGGGAAAAACCCCGTCCTGGTAAATTTGAGGTCAGACAGGTTCTCTGTTCTTGAACCCTGTTTTCTGTTGTTTAAGATGTTTATCAAGACAATACATGCACTGCTAAACATAGACCCTTATCAGTAATTTTGCTTTTGCCCTTTGTCTTGTGATCTTTGCCCTTTGCCTTGTGATCTTTGTTGGACCCTTATCAGGAGTTTCTGATTTTGCTCTTGTCCTGTTTCCTCAGAAGCATGTGATCTTTGTTCTCCTTTTTGCCCTTTGAACCATGTGATCTTTGTGACCTACTCCATGTTCTTGCACCCCCTGCCCTTTTGAAATCCTTAATAAAACTTGCTGGCTTTAAGGCTCAGGTGGGCATCATGGTCCAACCAATATGTGATGTCACCTCTGGTGGCCCAGCTCTAAAATTCCTCTCTTTGTACTCTTTCTCTTTATTTCTCAGCCAGCCAACACTTATGGAAAATAGAAAGAACCTATGTTGAAATATTGGGGGTGGGTTCCCCCAATACTTTCCTTTATTGTGGATAACCTATCTTAAATTATCTTATTATCTTTAGTTACTAAGTTACTTTTAAATTTTGTGTCTCTGCTACCAGATTTTAAGCTCTTTATTTTTTATTTGTTAAAGACGGGGTCTCACTCTGTAACCCAGGCTGCAGTGCAGTGGTGCCATCACAGCTCATTGCAGCCTCCCAGGGTTCAAGTGATTCTCCCATCTCAGCCTTCTGAGTACCAGGGACTGCAGATGCACACCACTGCACAGGCTAAATTTTGCATATATGGGGTTTCATTATATTGCCCAGGCTGGTCTCAAATTCCTGGGCTCAAGTGATCCTCCTGACTCAGCCTCCCAAAGTGTTGAGATTATAAGCTTGAGCCACTGCCTCTGTCCTACACTCCTTAAGGTGAGAGATTAGGTTGGTTTTGTGTGCTGCTGTATTCCCAGATCCCTAGATGAGATCTCATTATGTCGTAGTCACTCAAATATTTAGTGAATGAATGTTTGAATTGCCTTGAACAGGGTTGTAAGATGTCACTAATGAAAATAAGTCTTATCCAGTTCTAAGCATTCTTGGCCACTGCTGTGTTGCCTTTATTACTCCAGATCTTGATACCGTCTGCAATAGTACCTCACACTGAAGTTTGCGAAGCAGCAACCATTTGCATTTCCTAATCACATTCTCAGCTTTTACTCTTAAAGCAAGGTTATCATATCAGGGTTGCTGGATCCAGGAGACTTTCCAACCTCAAGCAGGTGCAGGAATCAGCACCAAGTATTTTCAGTAAAACCTTTCAGTTCTCAAGAAAAGCCTGTATTATCATGACTCTTTTCCATTTCTGTTCTTTTAAGTTCCTCTTGGACAGTCTTGGTCCTTTCCTGCCAGCAGATCTCAATGAGGAGCCTTTCTGTAGATAGATGAGATTTGGTGCAGAATAAACCTCAAAAGGGAAGAGGTCAGATTCTTCATCTTTTTCCTCCAGGATGGGCTTTAGGCAAATTTATCCAGTGACCAGTTTTGCATACCAGGATATATTTGGAAAAGATGTCTTTAGGTCACAAAAGGTCTTCCTGCTTATCCTCCAAGGTTAAGCTTGGGTGACTATTAAACTAATATTTACATAACCAAAGGGGGTTACTCAAAGGCTGCTCTTCAAACAAAGATTTGTTCAAGGTAAATTTTTGTATTTCTCTAAGCCTAAGTGGTATACCTTGTGATATGTGACACATCTAGATTCCTCTTCAGGAATGAAAAACTACATGGCCGTTGCTGGGAAGTTGCAGGAGACCAACTATCAGGAGTTAATCTCCCTTTGGACTTACATCTGCTGAAGAGAGCTGAGGTCATATCCCTTCCAGGGGAATTTCTCGCATTAATGACTGAACTGTGTGGGAATAGAAAGACCTAGCCGTTTTTCACTGACTTGGAATATCTCTGAATTTTCATTCCAGCTTCAGATTATCTGTAGTATTGACTAGGACTCCCATGAAAGCTACATGGCAGTTCAACTTCCCTGACCGATTCTATTCCCCGTTCATTCCTTCCATGGCTATTAACCCTAAGGGCACCTCAAGCAAGTGAACACAACATGACCACTTGTAATGATAATTATTTTTATTGTTAAAAAACCAACACCATTATAATGAAAAATAATCTGTGACAATTTACTTATAATTTGAAAATAAAGATACTAAAGTTTGAATAGTAGGCTAAACAATGGCTGAGTTTCTATTACAATAAGATGAAATTTAAAATGAAACTTAAAAAGATAGTTAAACAATATAAATGACTATAGAGTGAATGAAATTAAGATTAAAATGTACCAGGGAAAAAGGAAGGTAACTTGCCTGAAATTTTGCAGACGGTGCTGACTGGTGAGCCAAATAGTAATTCACATTTGCTTTGCTTTACCATTTCTAAAGAATTTTCACATACACCAAACTTTTTTGACATCTCTAGAAATCCTGGGGGAGGAAGGTGGGTAAAAAATATTTGCTTTGCAAGAATTAGTGAACATGCTGAAATATACTCTCTCCTCCACAATGTAAGATAAATCTTAGATCACTCATTACAGGAGATCTGTGAGAATAAAGTAAAATGTTATTTGAAGCTATTTAGCATAGTCCTCAAATGTAGCAAATGCCTGATCAATGTTAGCAATCACCATCATCACCATCATCCTCCCTCCAGCTCCTTTATAACACCCTTACTGAAGGTACAAGATAGAACTTTGTAGTCCGCTATTGAGTTTCCAATGTTGGAACTAAGATTCTAGGAAGGTTAAAAACTTTACTCAAGATAAATGGGATAGTAAGAGTCACAGTTAAGAGTACAACCCAGGTCTCCTGAGGTCCTGTTCAGAAAGTTAGGACTTTCAAAATGTGCTGGAGTTATGCATTAAGCCTCAGAGAATCTGGTTTCTTCCATCTGGTAGATACCAAAATCTGAGAAACTATGTGAAATAAAGTGATTTTAGTGTAAATGTAATAGATTTGTGCTCATGGCAAGTCAATACATGGTAACAAGCTGCAGAAGAGAAAGAAATTTAATAATAGGGCTGTTGAATGAGGAGACAGGAGGAAACCTCAAATCAGTCTCCCTGAGGAGCTTAGAGTTAGGGTTCTTAAGGGTTTTGAAATGGACTAAAGTGTGGAGATTGTTGATTGGTCAAGAGGCTATACTGAAGTCATGAGACAGGGAGACAAAGAAACGGAATTCTTATGCTGATTTGCTTTCTCTGTGGGGTCTTCAAATTGGTTGGTGTCAGTTATTCTGCTTGAAGTCAAGATCTGCTTAAGCAACTCTTAAACCAAAGCTTATGATCCTAACATGAGAAATCCTATCTGTAGAAACAAAGGAAATGCAAATGATCAGTAACTAGTGTTAGGTGACTTTTGGTTACAAGGAAGTGGGTTGAAGGACTGCTTAATTACAATTATATTCCTGTCCAGAATTCTTATTAACCTTGTGAGGATGGCTTCATTAGTTAGAATGTAAGACAAAATCTACAAGAAATTTTTGCTCCCTGAATTTTCAATCCAACCTATCCTATAACAGGATGAAAAGTAAACACCAGGCATTACACCTTCAACAGGGATGTGATGGGACTTAGATGATGAAGTTGTGTGATTGGTTAGGTCTATGATTTAAACATAAATATGGTTATTAATGTGAGTTAATATGACTTATTGCCTCAACATCCTTAGACACCTCCCTGTCCACACTCATGTGTAAACCTTCTCCATTTCCCCCTTGCTCTCCCTCCTCTGTTCTTGTGGAAGAAAAATGACGTATTGCATTTGTTTCCATGATGCTCTGGAGATTCTGCTCAGTGGATTATTTTTGTTTACTTATCTATTTTTTTTAAATGGAGGTTAATTGAGGAGATTTACACAGGCTTGTGGGGTGCTTTGGGTACAGGCAAGCTATTAGCTTCTAAGACCCTTTAGTCCTGACACTGAGTCACTCTGCTTTAACACCACAAAATCTGAAGTGAAGTGAAGTGTTTGCAAAGAGTCTCTCTTGTGTTACTCAAAATATGTATCTTCTCCCTTAACACTGCCTAAGCAAACTCAAACTTGCCAATTAGCAGTTTCTTGCTGCTGAATTCACCCTTGCATTTCCTACATTGTTATTTTTAACTTAGGAGATAAAACTTCTATGTCTCCATTTCTAAGTAGAGAATACTACGGGCAAAGGTGAAGAGCTACTAAGATGTTTTCTAACTTTATATCTGTTACAAAACAAAAGCAACAACATAATTCATAATGAGTAAGAAACTTTTTATTTATGAAAAAAGCAAGGGAGAGAAAAAAAAAAAAAAAAGCAAAAACAAATCTCCCTGAACCCAATTGCCTGAATAAATGCAGATGTTTTGCTAGAGTTTCTACTGTGGTCTCGCTCAGTGGTTGAAAAGAATGCTGAACTTAATAAAACTTAATAAAACTGTGGTACACATGGAACCTGCTTTTCCCTTCTCACTTTGTAATAATAGATGGCCAGATTAAGTAGGAAAAAAGAAAAGATATAGAAAGTTCTTAGGCAGGTATAGTAGACTTCTAAGAAAGAACCACTAAATATTAGAACCTAAAATATGGAAGATAGTACTTGGAAATTATTATGATACCTTCATTTCCTTTCTTCTCATTTAGTGTTTCTGAAATATTAGAGACAGCAGATAGGGGAGTTGTACTTATTCTTGATGAAATGGGCTGTGCAGGGTCTCTCAGCATTGAGAGTGAAGATGAGGAATTGAAACCAGAGGGGATTCACAAAGTGAATCTATGTGATGCTCTTCAGAATTTCTGAATAATCTATTTTTTCTGGATGAAACCAACTTATTCTTTTATGTTAATCCCCACTCCCACCTCTAATCCTGAGACCCTGAGATGTCTCTTGGTAATCCTCTTATAGGCAATTCTTAAATTTTAAAGTTTCTCACAAAAACAACAATAATAACAATAAAGGTCAAATAGGTATGTTTGCATTTTATAGAAAAATTAAATATTTATTCCCAAGGCCAAGAATTTTATAGTGTTTAGTCCTCAAATCAATTTTGGAGACAAATTGTAAGAACTGCTAAGGCAAATTGCTAAAATGAAACTCTTCCATAAGTGTCTGTATCGAAGTGGCCACAGGAATGGCAAGCCAGTCTGAAAGCACAATTTTCCTTCCTCTCACATCTCTGCTCAGAATTAGAATTGCTTCTTTGTCATACTAACAGGAACAGATTTTGAACTTTCTGTTGAAAAGAGACCTCATGGCTGACATAAATTCAGGATCTATCAAAAGCAAGGACAGGAAAGCATAGAGGTTTTTATGTGATTTTTTACTTCACTTTGTTTTGTCTGCAAATTTTCAAAAACAAAATCCTATTTTATTACAAAAAGTTTTAAGTAGAAGAGATATTAAAAAGACAGTAGGGCGAATACACACATACTTTCTACTTAGGTTTTAAAATTAATCTTTTATTCTAAAGGTTTTATTTAATACTACCCACCAGTCCATTCTTCTAATTATCCATCAATCCACCTACTTTCTTTGATGCATTTCAAACTACAGAATCAAATTATAGAATTGTGTCTGGGGTTTGTTCCTTCCAGTGGGTTCGTGGTCTCGCTGACTTCAAAACTGAAGCTGTCGACTTTTGTGGTGAGTGTTACAGCTCTTAAAGGTGGTTTGTCTGGAGTTTGCTCCTTCAGATGTGTTCAGAGTTTCTTCCTTCTGGTGGATTTGTGGTCTTGCTGACTTCAAGAAAGAAGCTGCAGACCTTTGTGGTGAGTGTTACAGCTCTCAAAGATGGCACGGACCCAAAAGTGAGCAGCAGCAAGATTTATTGTGAAGAGCAAAAGCACAAAGCTTCCACAGCGTGGAAGGGGACCCGAGTGGGTTGCCCCTGCTGGCTGGGGGTGACCAGCTTTTATTCCCTTACTTGTCCCCACCCATGTCCTGCTGATTGGTCCATTTTACAGAGTGTTGATTACTCCATTTTACAAACCTCTAGGTAGCTACAGAATGCTGATTGGTGCATTTTACAATCCTCTTGTAAAACAGAAAAATTCTCCCAGTCCCCACTTGGGGCAGGCAGTCCAGATGGCTTCACCTCTCACAATCAACTACTTTTTACCACAAACCACTTCAGCACACATGTTATCAATTTGCTTGTTTTGTTAACTTACAATTCTGTTTGCAAGAAAGCTTTATAAAGAACCCATGCATGTAAGATCCTCAAAAGGTGTCTCCATTTCAGACTTTTATAATCACCCATTTATTACCTCCATTATATTTAATATTATAATAATTTATATAAAATGTTATTCATATGAATTAAATATTTAAATATTACAATCACTTAATTTTATAACATTAAATACTATAATTCAATATTTTTATAATAATATATAGTTTCAAATTAGACCACACCATTTCATAAAACCAAACTATTATACCATACATCATATTGGAAAAGCTTGAATTTTTTATTTTAAAGCAAGCAGTATAGAACAGAATTAAATTAATAACTAAAGTTTCTTGCTCCTGTTCCCATTACTAGCCCTATTGATTTCTGCTGTTTCTGTTTTCACTTCTACAGTTGATGGTCACCTTAACGCAAAATAACTTACATAACAATAATAACTTCATTTTGGGATGCACCAACTTTAGACCACACAGCTCTATTGTAAGAGATAGGAACTCTTATCTACTTTTTTTTTTCTTTTTGCTCTGCCCTATTTTAAAAAATATGTCCAACAGCTAGGTAAAGTTCAAGACTAGCCTAGGCAACAGTGATACCAAGATCCTGTCTCAGGAAAAAAAAAAAAAAAAAAAAATCAGGTTTAGTTTTAATGTTTAATTTTACTTATAGTTATGTGTACAAATATAAATAATATTCCTGAACTCCTGTTTCATGTTCCATCAACTTTAGGAAGTGCTTCTTAGCATCTCAGTATCATAGGAGAAAGACAGTGGTCTTAAAGCCACCCTTTACCTCTTGTTACTTTTCTGCGATAGCAACAGACTCACGAAGATTAAATAGATATGGATATTTTGCAGGCTTTTTCTCAAAAATAAACAAAGTGAATCTGTCACTTCAAGGAAAATAATAGGTTTCCATTGATAAAATTTGAGTTTCAAATGAAAATTAGGATATTAGAAAACTTGTATCTATCACCACAGCATGACATCTTCAGATTCTAAAAGACTTTTCTGGTCAGGTTGCTGATCATTTTTATAAACGTGATAATTATTATTATGTAATTAAATGGGTCAACATGTGGAAAATAATGCATAACTCTCTGTGCCAATATTTTCTAAATAAATCAGGTATATGTGATATCATAATTTATGAGTAAAAGAGCATGTTACAAGATAAGCCAGTACACTTTTTTTTTTTTTTTTTTTGAGATGGAGTCTCACCCTGTTGCTAGGCTGGAATGCAGTGGCACTATCTGAGCTCACTGCAACCTCCACTTCCCAGGTTCAAGCGGATCTAATGCAGCAAACAAATATGAGAATTCAGTTGGCTTCTACTAAATCAGACATAAAAGAGATTTGCAAGAATGAAAATCAATGTATCTCTCTCATTTTTTTTGAAAATATATTTATTTTTCATAAAATTGCCCTTTGTCTTAATTCAGTGAATTTATTTTTATTTTTAAGTGAATAAATGATATTTACATTTTAAAAATCCATTTTAATATAATAAATGTAAAGACATATAACCTCCATAAATACTCATTAACATCCTCAACAATTCTTTACATTGGTCTTATTGGCTTTCTGTCTTCTAGAAATGGGTCAAAATCTCTTGTCTAACAATGAACCCCCCGCCACTTCTTTTTATTCTCAGTCTTATAATGGTTTTATTTCCTTTTAATACTTTCTAACTATACAAGCTTTATTATTAATATCAGCGTCACTATTTTTACTTCAGAAGAGTTTCGGGTGAAAAGGGAGTTTAACTACATTGCCCCCAAAACAGACACCATTTTAAATAGATCATAACGATGGCAGCAGTGACCCATCTATAGTGGCCGCTGCCAAGACACCGGCTACAGCAGGGAGATGTGGCTGGGGCTATACACTCCACAGAGCAAGCAGGAGCCCTGCCCTCCCCAGGTGCCACTGCAACTGCCCTGTTGCACTCCAGACCGGTTGTCTCTGTGCTCTTGGGGCCCTGGAAAGGAACCCTTCGTCTCACTGCAGGCTTGATAGTGCTTGCTCCCAGTATCTGGTTTCTCCTTGCTCCAAGTGCCCTCTCCAATCTCAGAGGCAAGGTCGGGGCTGCACGCTCCCAGCACTGGCGAGAGCCAGGCAAGGGGAAGCCTCGCCCCTTCTGAATTGGTTGGGCAGGAGCTCCCTAGTTGCAGCTGCAGGTACCCATCGCTGGTGGGGACCCAGACATCTCTGTGCTCGGGGCCCAGGAAGTTTCCCGTGCTCTCCAAAGGCTTCAGAAGTGCCTGCTCCCACTGCCTGGCCTTTCCCTGCTCCCAGGACCTGCTCTGATTGTGGAGCAAGGTTGGGGCTGTGCCTGGGTGCTGTCGTAGTGGGCATGCTCAGGGCAATGGTGACATGCCAGCTTCCTGCCACTTCCGGACTTTGACCCCTAGAAGCATGAGAGAGAAACCGAGGGGATACAGCCTGCAGGCTCCCCTTGTCACAAACAGCCTGAGTGCCATGAAGCTGTGGGAGGCAGATTCGCTCCTGGGTGGAAGGGGGCTGCCGTGGTGAAGCCCCACCTTCAGGCCAGGGAGGGCCTGAAGCCTGGGGACTGGGCTTCCAGTCTTGCCTACCAGAGGAGAAACTCATGGTGCATTTTCTTTGGCCCACTCATGGTTGCTCACGGACTAATCAATCTGTACTTCCCTCTGAAGGGAAGAAAATCCCTGGACTCAACCAGGGCAAAGCAGACTTCTTCCGGTCTTCCTTTCTGCCGAAAGCTGCAGACTGTTGGGTTGACCAACTGCAGAGAGGAGCTACCCTCTCTTCTGAGAGCTGAACGCTCCTATGGATGACCTGCCTGGAGGGGAGGCCCCCACTCCAGGGCCTCCTCTCTGCTGAGAGCTGAACACCTGACAGGACAACCTGCCTATGGAGAGGAGCTACCCACTATCCACTGTGGGCCTCCTCTGAGCTGTTATAACACTCAATAAAGCTTCTTTTTGTCTTGCTCACTCTCCACTAGTCTGCATACCTCATTCTTCCTGAATGAAGGATAAGAACTCAGACAAAGGCGCCATTGGCCAGAGAGGCTTCCGGCCAGAAAAGCAACACCCCCCAAGACCTCGTAACAATAATATCCACGATATTACTTTCCATATCAAATGCGTACACTGAAGTATAATTTTTTGCAAATTTATAAAATAATTTATTGATACATATGTATGAGAGATAGATACATGCATTAATATAATTTATATGTACATTCATATAATGTTTTAAGTATGAAAAACAGCATAATGTAGTAGGGACACAAGCAGCAGTCAGAAGTCTTATAAGGTTACTGATTAGCTAAAGAAAGAATAATCCCACAGATTCTTGGTTGGAATGGACCCCTGTTACAAAAGACAGATTAACAAGAAAAAAAAAACCCAAAAGAAGTTTATTAACACATATGTTTCATATATACATGGGGGAGAACTAGGGAATGAGAAGTTCTCAAAGAGGTGACTTTGAATTTCAGCTTATTTATACAGCATCTTCAACAAAGAATGATAAATGTTTAGAGAAATGACAAGAAAAGTCTCTAAGGGTGGAACTTGGGGGAAGGCAAATAACTGGCAGGTGAAAGCTGGTTAGTAAATCTGGCTAATGTAGCTTCCTCTGGTATTATCTCCACATGATAGGGGTCTAAAGTTGTTAACCTTTATTATTCCTGGTAGAGGAGAGGCAGGATTTTTTTTTTTTTAATAAATTTATATCCTGATTTTAAGAAGATAGAGGTTAGGCAGAGAGCTTCCAGCATCTGCATCTTCTTAATTGTTTTCAGCTCAAGAACATTTGGGGTGGCATATTATGGTCTCCCACAGTTGGGAATTTATAAGATGCAATTTTACATTTGTGCAATTTAGCTCCTCAATTTGAGATGGATGTTGCATTAAATTCATATATAAGGTTCTTTTGATATGTAAGTCAAAAGAATTATTAAATGAAACAAAATACCATAGTGTAATTAATAATTTAAATAAAGTATTATTCATTATCTACTATATTAATGACCTTTAACTAGGAATGTCTGGGAATGCAAATATATGTATGTGCATATATAAGAACCCATGCCCTCAAGAAATTCTTAATACTATTTATTGGATATGTAGAAAATGAAAACAGAGTACCAAGATACCAATTAGTAATGAGATTTTTTTTCTTTTCTCTTTCTTGTTTTCTTTCTTCTGTGGAAATAAATGAAGATCAACCAAATGAGAACAAACAAAGGCTATGTATTCTGAGCTTGCTGTAGCTAAGGAAGTCAATCACTATCACTTGCATTTTGGCAGATACTCAAAGGTAGGCAGAGGAATGGGGAAGCTTCATAGTGGAAAGGAGGGAAGGCTTCAGGTGTACCCAGATTGGAGGCTGTTGGCATGGGGAACCTGCGGGTGGGCTGACTAGAAAAAAGGCATCCTATGGGATTAGGGGGGCATATTTGGCTTTTCCTGGTTGATCCTAAATTTGAAGTAGGGTTAAAAATTGGGGGAGTGGTCAGCTATTAATCAAGCACAGGCAATTTTGGGTCTGTTCTTCTGAAAGTTATTGTTTAGCTTCCTGGATCGTTAATAGAGATAGAATTTTCGATTCCTACAAGTCTGACCTGTAGCAGGCCAGCTTCTTGGGCTGGTTATTGTAGGTATGGGGGTGAGTATTCTTAGCAGATTTCTGACTTCTGTAGGTTGTGGGTGAAAATTCTGTTTTTATATATGGTTTGGCCGTTGTCTACCTATTTGGCCTCTCACTTCCTTTCTTTCTCCTGCATGCTCACTAGCTTTTTCTTTCCTTCTTTCATTCTTTCCTTTTATCTTTCTCTCTTTCTCTCTTCCTTTCTTTCCCCCCTCCCTCCCTCCTTCCTTCCTTTCTTTCTTTCTCTCTTTCTTTCTTTCTTTCCTTCTTTCTTTCTTTTTCTTTCTCTTTTTCTTCCTTCCTTCCTTCTTTCCTTCCTTCCTTTCTCTATTTCTTTCTCAGCCTTTTTTCTTTTCTTCCCTCCATCCTTTCTTTCTTTCCTCCCACTCTCCCTTTCTCTCTTCCTTCCTCCCTCCCTTCTTTCCTCTCTCCCTTCTTCCTTCCTTCCTTCCTTCCTGTTTTTGTTTGTTTTAGCATTTTGCCCCTGAGAAGGAGGGAAGGGAAAGGAAAAAAGAAGAGAGGGAAGTGAAAAGAATAAGAAGAGAAGAATGTTGCGATGTGATGAGTCCGGGAGTTGTGTACTGTCAAAGTGCCCCAAAGGGAGGTAAATGAAGGACATTTGATAGTAAATGTTGAGAAGGAGGAGGTTGAATGTCTACAATGAAGCTGTACACATGCTGCATTGTAAACCCCATATGTGTTCCTCTCTCCCCTCCTCCCTCGTGCTGCAGTTTCCAACTACCAAATCCAGACAACTGAAGTAAAAAGCACATCTGTGAACACTCTGTGTGTTTGTATATGTGTATGTATTTGTGTATATGTTTGTGTGTTTTGTCAAAAATGAGCAAGTAGTTAACAAGAGCACACTAGATGTCTTAGTATTTTAGGTAGATTAATCTTGAGTTAACATTCTCCTTCATGCCTGACACATACAAAACAAAGTTCCTTGTTGACCAAAGAGAAATATAAAGGGAAAGACAAGATTGTTTGATTTGAAAACCTCAGCATTTCCCACTGTAGCTAAAATGAGTAAGCAGGTAACTGTAGCAGATGACCTCAGCCTCACCTTCCTCATTCTCATTTCCAGCGAGTCGTCGTTTTCAGAAGTGCCCCTTTGAGTGATGAAAGCACTTTCTGTGAACATGTGAATTTGCCCTTTAATGTACCTATGACCAAGCAGTTACAGATCACACTCTCTTGGCTGTAATTTGCTCTTTTTTATAGTTCTCAGTCCTGTGTGGCTGCCTCTACTCAACATTCTTTCCCTGCCCCTAGCTTGAGAGATCAATTTCAGATTTACCGTAAAAGGCAACAATACTTTTTATAAAAACAAAACAAAACAGTGAAGGCCTAGAAAGTTTGATCACAAATTTAGTTACACATTTTGGAAAGGAAAAAGTAGAAAAAAAATTACTAAAACCCAATTGGAGGCATGCGGTCTACAGATCATAGGCGGGAGACACTGTCCCTGGCCCTATCTCATGCTTGTAATCCCAGCACTTTGGGAGGTCAAGGTGGGAGGATCACTTGAGCCCAGGAGTTCAAAACAAGCCTGGACAACAGTGGAACCCTGTTTCTACAAAAGTTTTAAAATTAGATGAGCATGATGGTGTGTGCCTGTGGTCCCAGCTATTCAGGAAGCTGAAGTGGGAGGATTGCTTAAGCCTAGGAGTAAGAGGCTGCAGTGAAACATTGCACCACTGCACTCCAGCCTGGGTGACAGAGAGAGACCTTTTCTCAAAATAAAACAAAGTAAAATAAAATAAATGAAACAAAGCACAGATGGTCAGTTTTGATCTTATCTAAATGACTTTTCTCTTTTCACTGCAAGGCAGAAAGGTGATGATTCCTACAATATTTTGGAGTTGTATATTGATCATTGTTTGATTTCTAAATTACACACCACCCTTCTCAAATTGGTGCCTGTTTCACTTATGTGAATTTAAACTCATTTATTAGGAGATTTTATTGGAGGAGAGTGCAGTCATTCCTTCCTGTTCATAGGTCTGCATCCATGGATTCAACCAACAGTGGATTGAAAAAGAAAAAAAAAAATAGTTGCATTTGGACTTAATATGTACAGACATTTTTTCTTATCATTACCCCTAAAGAATATAGTACAGCATCTATTTAGCAAGCATTTACATTGTATTAGGTATTATAAGTAATCTAGAGATGACTTAAAGTATATGAGAGGATGTGCATAAGTTATATGTAAATATTACACTATTTTGTATCAGGGACTTGTGCATTCATGGATTTTGGTATCCAAGGGGAGTCCTAGCACCCATCCTCTACAAATACCGAGGGACAACAGTATACCAATATATTACAGTCAGGTAAGAGCACTGGGGTCACACAATACGGTTTTAAATCCTCGCTCTACCACTTACTAACCATGTGACCCTGAAAAAGTTATTTAATTTATCTGCACCACAGTTTCCTTCATCAGTGAAATGGAATAGCAACGGTGCCTAGCTCATAAGTTTCCTATAGGGTTACGTGAAATTATTTGTAGAAAGTTCTTAGCTCAGTGCTTTTCTAGCTCATAGCAAATTATCAATCAATATTTAAAGTAATAATGGAAGCCAACTGGGGGATGGGGAATCATTCCTTCAAGGAATGTGGTGTTCAAGAAGCAGGTGTCAGGAGAGAGAGTCTCATTCAATAGGTATTGTATTTATTTTGAATTTTCTGATATCGATATTTTTAAAAGCATTCGTTTCTTAATGTATTATTCTTGCCAAAATTTAATATGCTTAAACATATTAAATTTTAAACAATACCCATGCTTAGGGTATTATTGATATTATCTATATTTTCTGTCTTTTCCCCTGGTGTTCGTTATGATGTCAATTATTTTTTTTTTTCATTTTGTGACTCTGATACAGTCTTTAAGCTAAAGGTTATTATGAAGAGTGAATGATATTTAAAAACATTCATTAAAATCATGTTTATCTTCCTCTGGTCATACATTATCATTTGTCTCCTTTGGCAGAGTGCTCCCTAATTTATTAAAATAATTATTGTGAGTGTAGATTGTCTTATTAAGGGACCACTCTAGGTCAGTATTATTCAGTTATTCAGTAAAGTGTTTTGAAAGGCCTGGAAACTCAAACAACAAATAATTAAATGTTACAATAAAATTATTAGACTACCAGCTTTTCTGTTAGCAACTTCATACCAGCAGGTTAAATATCTGTCCTGTTCATTTTCTGTTGTTAGTAGAGACTGGGTTGTCATGTTGGCCAGGCTGGTCTTTAACTCCTGGGCTCAAGTTATCTGCTCCCCTTGACCTCCCAAAGTACCAGGATTACAAGCCTGAGCCACTACCGTGCCCGGCCTTGTCCTGTTCATTTTCATATTCTCACAAACACTGTGACAAATTGTGGATGTGTGATAAATATGTATTAAAGTGAATTAAAATAGATTATCTCAATTCCCTTTTTAACTGTATGGTTATTATTGAATACCAAACATTTGAGTAAAAGGAAGTTATTTTCATTAGACCAAATAATATTTCTTGCCTGCTGTAGAATATTATGAGAATTTTGAATTGTAAAGTAGGTGGTTTGGGAGATGGGAGGTTATTCTAAAATAATGATTTTAATATAAAAAGTCTAGAACTCTCGTAAAAAAAGTTAAAGAATTCAATTTTTTCTTAATTAGAAAAAAATAAGAGATTAAAAGTTCAGTAATAGATTTAGCTTGATTAAAATACAATAAACATGAAAAAGAAAATAGATAGATACTGTATCTTAGTTTATTGCTCACATTTTGAACATGTAATGCACTTTAAATTTCCCTATCCATCCATACTTCCATATGTCTATTCAATCAGTAATATTTATTGAGTTCTTATAAAGGGCAAGTACTAAATACACTCTCCCCAGGTCTCATGGAACATTCAGTCATATGAGATAGGAATGGACCAAATTAAGTAATGATACTCTGTATATGTGGAAATGAGATTGGGGCTTGGAAGAAAAGGAATATTCTAGGGGAAGAAAAGTTCATCTCAGGAAGTGACATGAGTAGAGATCAGGGTGATTATGAGTTTATTCAACAACAAAGAGAGGACAAGTATGCAGACACAGGGAACTGCATCTGTCAAGATCCTGTTGCAGAAGAAAACATGGCACATTTGGGGAACTGCAGCAGAGTGAGTGTGACAGGGCTAGGCAAAGAAGATGTCAAGTAGGGCTTCCAAGGCAGGCAGGAGCTTGACCAAACAATGTCTTGAGTACTGATATGGTTTGGCTGTGTCTCCACCCAAATCTCATCTTGAATTTCCACGTGTTGTGGGAGGGACCCAGTGGGAAGTAATTGAATCATGGGGGCAAGTCTTTCCTATGCTGTTCTTGTGATAATAAATAACTCTCACGAGATCTGATGGTTTTAAAAATGGGAGTTTTTCTGCACAAGCTCTTTTTTTGCCTGCTGCCATCCACATAAGATGTGACTTGCTCCTCCTTGCCTTCAGTCATGGTTATGAGGCTTCCCCAGCCACATGGAACTATATGTCCAATTAAGCCTCTTTCTTTTGTAAATTGCCCAGTCTTGGGTATGTCTTTATCAGCAGCATGAAAATGAACTAATACAAGTACTTTCTGTTTTCTTATCTTTAGAGGAATAGAGAACACTAAAGAGTTTTAGACAGGGGTGAGGTAGGGAGGACATAATCATATTTGTATTTTGAAATAATCAATTTACCATGATATTGGAGAATGAATTATAGTAGATTTGGGGAGACCTCATAATGAACTACTATAAGTCTTCAGGTAGGACAGGTTGGCAGCTTGGGTTAGGTTAGCAACCATGAAGACGGAAAGAAGGAATGAAATTCAACAGATATTTGCAGTAAAAAGTCTTTGATGGGCCTCGAGAATGAATGAGAAATGTAGGCTGAGGAAGAGAGTTTCTGATTTATATAACTGGGTGAATGATGATGCTATTCTACTAGATAAAAGGCACTGAAGGAGAAATGGGTTGTTTTTTCCTGTACATGGATAGATAATCATGCAATTGCTTTTGATTTTGTCATATTTGAAGATATTTGAGGAAGTAGGCAGAAGTATTGGTGGACAGTTATACACATAAATCTGGAACTCAAGAAGAGAGGCCTTTGCTGAATCATTGGTATGATAATAATGCTAAAAGTATGGATTGGAATAAAATCCCTAACCAATATTGTAGAGGGAAAGGAGGGTGAGAATCTGAACTTTAAGAAAATAAAATATTCAATGCCTGTGTAGAGAAGGAATTTTCCAAGAAGCATAGAGAGATTGACCAGGGAGGCAGGAAGAAAACTAGGATGAAAGAGTTCCAGAGGCCAATGGAACAACATATCAAGAAGAAGAAAGGGGTTAACTCTATCAAATGCTGCTGAGAGGTCAATCAATATGATTTCCTTGAATACTCTAATAATAGTCTTTTCTTTGCAATGATTAGGAAACACACTAGATTTTTGTCTGAGTAAAAGATTAAGGATGGAGACATTGAGATTAAAAGTTTGGCTTTGACAGAGAGGAAATGGAGGATGAGGCTTGAGTGTCATTGGGATCCAGGAAGAGTTTTTATGAATATAAGGTGTATATCAACATGTTTAAATATCAGAGGGAAGATTTGACTTAAGGAAGCAATGAAATATCCAGAAGATAAAAAGCTATTAATATTCAAAGTTTCAGGGATTTTAAGAAGTGGTGAGCAGGTGGGATCCAATGAACAGGTAAATGAAATGTCTAGCCTTAGGCAAGTAAATAAATAATATCTCTATTTTATCAGAAAATAATGATGGAATAGTGCAGAAACAGACAGTGCAACAGTTGTTACTGTGAGGGTAAAGACTTTTGTCTGGTTGTTTCTATTGCTCTGATAAAATAGAAAACAATCAACCAACAGCATGAGAGAAGTGCAGGTGGCTTGGAATTCTGAGGACAGTGAAGAAAGTGTGAAATAGTTGTTGTGAAAGTGGGAGAATGAGTTAAGTTGAGACATATGGGGAGCCCATTAGAAGTTGATGATTGTGTCTTCACGGAAGCAGTTTGCCCTTCTGTACCAAGTAGTACTTGGCTATAGGGAGTAGTTGTGGAGAAAGAAGATAGCAGGGGTCTTTCACGGTTGGTGTTTGGCTGAAAAAAGTCATGAACAGCAGTGAGCAAAGGATCTTGCCAAACGGACCGTAGGACCTCAGCTGGATGATGGAGAAAGTGACAAAGTAGAAACTGGAGGTCTAGGAGAAGATAAAGGGTTTAATGTACAAGAAAACTTGATGAGCTGAAAGACATCAGGAAGAACTGAAAAAATAGCTAGAAGGAGGGGAAAATGTAGTTATAGATTAATACTTTTAAATTTGAAATTTTTGACAGGGAACAATTTCAGTAAGTGACCAGGTCCTGGCTGTGTCTATGGGAACAGATAGCAAAACTGGAGTGAAAAAGTCATTGAAGATGAGATCACCAAAGACTGATAAATCCAGGATATGCAATGATATTGAAGCCACCCTGGATGATTTCACAGCTTGGAGTAGTGAGGAGGATTGTGATCAAATAATCAAATCTTCAATAAATGGGCATGAGTGACTGGTAGGTTGGTGTACCCAGTCAGATAGAGCAGAATAATCCAATAGCACAGACCCCAAACTACCAGAGCTTTCAACATGGGAGAAAGACATGCATACTGATCTGCAGTAATGGTGACAAATGTTCCAGTAATGATTGAAAGCACAGTGGGTATTACAGTGGAACGGAGGGAGCTAACTCTACTTGGGAGGTGGGAAGTCTAAAGAGGACTTCCAAAATGACGCGAAATTTTAGCTGTTACTACTAATATGAATCATTGCTGTTAACATATTAATTATGATTCAAATGCCAATTTCTGTAACAAGAAATGTGTTCCTTATAATGTTTAAGCCTAATTTCTGTAATGAAAACAATTATCTCCAAACATATGTCCTTCTTTTGACCCTGGAAGTTTTCTTTTTCTTCCTTTTTTGAGACAAGGTCTCATCACACTGTGACCCAGCTTGGAGTGCAGTGGTGTGAACACATTTCACTACAGTCTTGACCTCCTGGGCTCAAGTTATTCACCTCATCCCCTCATGTAACTAGGACTATAGGCGTGCACTACCACACCCAATTTTTTAATTTTAATTTTTTGTAGAAATAAGATTTCACTATGGTGCTCAGGCTGGTCTCAAACTCCTGGGCTCAAGTGAGCCTCCTGCCTTGGCCTCTCAAAATGCTAAGATTAGAGGCATGAGCCACTGTACCCAGCCTGGACTGTCTTAAACGAACCACATCCTTAACCAGATTGCACCATTTTCAATAGTTTCAAAGCCGTAGGATTTGGATGTTCAGTGCATTATTTCCAACACCATGAAGTAAGATAGCAAAGCTCCTAGAAGGGGCTGGGCATGGCGGCTCACACCTCTAATCCCAGCACTTTGGGAGGCTGAGGTGGGCGGATCACTCGAGGTCATGAGTTCGAGACCAGCTTGGCCAACATGGTGAAACTTTGTCTCTACTAAAAATACAAAACATTAGCCAGGTGTGGTGGCAGGCACCTGTAATCCCAGCTACTTAGGCAGGAGGCTGAGGGACAAGAATTGCTTGAACCCAGGAGGCGGAGGTTGCTGTGAGCCAAGATCACGCCACTGCACTCCAGCCTGGTGACAGAGCGAGACTCCCTCTGTCTCAAAAAATAAACAAACAAAAAACAAATAAAAACAAGCAAGCAAACAAACAAAAAACAAAGCTCCCACAATATTCAGTGTGCATTAGGGGGATTGCTTAGGGAACAGCTGGGGGCATTGTTCTAGGCATGCCTGTCGGAGGGAAAACTGTGTCTTCATCATTATCTAACCCTCACATGAAAGTTCTTTTCAATACCTTGTCTTCATTGGATGCACATGGTTAATGAGGAAATGCTTTTCTTGCTGCATTCTTCCTGCCATCGTTATGGTTTCTGGCAAGTAATAATTTATTTAGTAGCTGTGTTGTTTCTGAGTATTATAGTCTTCTTTACTCACTCTTAATGTGTAAAGTGCTTTAAAAACCTTGCAACCATCAAAGTAAAAGATGCAGCTCAGTGCCTCACTCCCCGGCATTGCCACAGGGCTCAATAATCTATAGATCATGTAATAATTTCATTTAGCAGCACAATAAAAGTCAAATTAGTTTCCATAAGACAGTTATGTATGATAATCTGGATTACTGTGGCCTCCTACTGACTCTATTAGCATTGTAATGTTATTTCTGCTTCTGGGATTCTGGTGGAATTTTTGCTTCAGTTTATATTTATTGAATCATTATGAAAACTGAGTTCTCAATGTCTTGAAGAAAGAGATTTATAAAAAAAATAATGTGCAGTGATAATGATCTTAACTTCCAATGCATCACTTTTCTTTCCTTTAAAGTAGCTACTTTAACTGCTGGGTTTTCAATGTACTTGAAAATGTGGCACTATGAGTTCGAAGCTGAAAACTAATAGCTAAAGCCTGTGCCTCTATCCCTTATGGCTAGCCTTTGCCAGAGGCTTTCTCATCTCCTACAGTGGTATTCTACAGGTATATGGCAATGGAGAGTCCACTATTCTGTCTGCATTTCACAGTACTTGGCCATGATTCCCAGTCTTCTATGTCAGTTCCTCCCGTACTTCATTTTTAGGTTTTGGCATCAAAAAGAAAGAAAGAACATAGGGGTGTTTGTGTGTGTGTGTGTGTGTGTGTGTAATATATATATTTTTAATATATATATAATATATTAAATATATATAATATATTTAAAATATATATTATATATATATTTCACACACACACACATATATATATTTCACACACACACACACATATATATTACACACACACACACACACCACAGTTTCATGGTCAAGTATAGCGCGATGTATCCTACACTACAAATAAGAAACAAGGTCACTTTTAATAGGATTAATCTGCTGTGTCTTGATATTTCTGAAACATCACGTTCATACATCTTCTTAAGACCCTTTGGTAATATATAGTTAGCTGTGTAGCTATCTTTCAACCTGACCTTTCTTTTAAATATTTTCAGGACTTATCAGGATGCAGTTATTGCTAGAGAGGGTGACAATTAGGAGAGCATTCCATCTTAGGAACAAAAAAATCGGTCCTGTGGAGTTTCAGTATCAGACTTATAAAATTCATAAATATAGACTCATATTCCACCCACAGTTAGTTAGTTTGTAATTTGTGAACATCAGGCCATTCTCTCTGCTTCTGCTCTTACCAAGGAGCTCCTGCTGGCTGGATTGCTCATCTCCACGCATCGGTACATCCTTAAAGTGTTTTTTCTTACTTTCAGCTGACTCACTTCAGTTCACTAGACAGCATAGTCGCCATATCCTGTTATCTTAGAGCTGCCGTGTGTGTCCAACTCAGCAAAGTTATGCACCGTAGAACATCATTCAGGCCTGGGAGACAGGGCTTGGTAGCAGGAACCCACTGTGAATGATACTTTTTGGACATTTTTCATTAGGCACAGAGGAAACTAAAGCAGTAAAATACACACTGTGCTTGCTACTCAAGAGATACTTATGTTAGAAATGGAAGGACATAGAAAGTGGTAAAGGAGGGAAGAGAAGACAGAAGCCATGAAGGAAGGAAGGAAGGAATGAGAGGAGAGAATTAAAGAGGGAAAGAGGAACGGGAAAGGAGGGCAAAACAGAACAAATTTACAGCAAGAAACCTGACTTTATTCTTCATTTAAGATTTTACCCTCTTAGAGAACTTAACCTCCCAGAAAGAAAACAGAACACAAAAAACACAAAGCAACACAAGGCAGTGCTTCAGCATGATTCTGGAAAGTGTTTCTTTTATTCACAACGCATAGAGATAATAACAAAATTGATAAGAAAATATGATTGAAATCACATCATGAAATTAGTTATATTCAGTTTACTTAAAATTAAACATGTAAAAGAACATAAATACAAACTATGTATAGTGAGCAGCATTAATGTGAAATGTTGATTTTTTATTTATTTTATTTTTTTTGAGACAGAGTCTCCCTCTGTCACCTAGGCTGGAGTGCAGTGGCATGATCTCAGCTCACTGCAACCTCTGCCTCTTGGGTTCAAGTGATTCTTCTGCCTTGGCCTCCCAAGTAGCTGAGATTACAGGCAACCACCATCACACCTGGTTAATTTTTGTATTTTTGGCAGAGACGGGGTTTCATCATGTTGGCTAGGCTGGTCTCAAACTCCTGACCTCAAGTGATCCACCTGCCTTGGCCTCTGAAAGTGTTGGGATTACAGGAGTGAGCCACCATGCCTGGCCTGAAATCTTGCTTATTAATGACTGGTGAAATCTTTAGTCAGGGGCATTTGTAATGAATTCTCTTTGTTTTAGTCCATTCTAGACCTTATTCTGGTCCAGTTTCATTTGTCAATTATCTGTGCTGTCTTTATTTTTGCTAAAGTGCATTTTAGCAAAATATAAAAGCCATGACTGTGGCTTTTAAAATAAATGCAGAGAATTCTCAATCTGCAATTGAAAAAAAAAATCAGAATTTCAGGATAGCCGTGCTTCATCAATTATAAACTCATAGCCCTACTTATCTCTCTTCTGATTTCTTATTTTATGTCAGAAGCTTTGTTTCTTTCAATGCCCTCACTACAAAATGACTCTTGCAGGTGCTCGTTATTAAATGACAGCTGTCTCTCTGCTTTGCTCTGTGATGTGATGGTTGAAGATATTATACAAACTTCCTTGTCTTTTTACAGGAGGAAAATAATTTTCAACTTTAGTATTAATTGCAAAAAACCCCACACCATTAAGCAGAAGTCAATGACTTGATGCAACTTTCCCTCCTAACTTGCTAAATTGCAAATTAATTATTCTCCTTCCCTTTTAAGATTTCCTTTCCACCTTCCAGTAAGCAGCTCTGTTTGCACCAGTGGTTTTTCTGTTCAGAATTTTTATGCTTCAAATTGTGGATTATCTTGTTTTGGGACAACAGTGATTTAATGTATAAGGCATGATGTGAGGTGCAATCCCATTGGTTTCTTTTAGGTAAAATAAGTTATTCAGAAGTCATAAAATGTGCCATTAATTACCATTAATGACAATTGACGTTGGGTTCTGATGATTTTGAGAAAGGAATGCAACAAATAGTCAGAATAAGGAATTATTTTTGGTGTTACTCTTCCAGCTGACTCAAATTCTGCATTTCTTGTTTTTAATAAAAATGCGAACTTGGTCATGTTAATTTCCTGAAACAATATGCTGAAACAAGGTTAAAGAGCATGTACATTCTAGAAAAAAATTAATTTGTTGTAGATTAATATGAATTCTGGTTTTTAATATTTCTGTCTGCTTCTCCAAAATTCTTAGGGGATAAACACCCTGGATAGGGAAATGTTCTACCCCTGAAAGGAACATGTGAGATATCAAAACTGAATTGTTGTTCTAACCCAACAGTGGTAATTAGTATCACCTAGTATATGAAAAATACACATTCCTGGGATTCTATTTTCAGAGATCCCCATTCAGTAAGTCAAAGGTTGAGCACAAGAGGTTGCATAGTAAAAGAGTTGCACAGTTTATACTGATTCACATACTTCATTGATCATATTGATCATTTCCCTAAGTTTATAGCCCTTACTATGAACAACTTATAGAATGGAAGCCAGGTATATTATATTCCAGTAATTGTTACTGAAGGAAAAATTGTGACTGTATCATCACTCCTGTATTGTCATACCCTCAGGATGAAATATTAAGTCAAAGATAAAGACCCATGCACAGATGAGATGATCTAGATTTGGACAGCGTTGGAGAGTCAAAGGATTTAACTGGTACAATTTAATGTGGTGCAAGTAGCATATATAATCACAGCCTTAATGGGAACACGGATTAGATGGTGAAAAGTGGGTTAACATCCGGGAGAGAGACAGAGAGGTAGAAGTCAAGGAAACTGTGAGGCACAAAATGCTACAGGGAATATCAAGGTGTTTAGATCAATATATGCAAGCAATACCCTTACAGCAAAATTCCATAACATGGGCACTGTTGCTCCATCTGACCTGCATAAGTGCTTGTTGCTAGGGCAGGACCGCCTCCCTATCCCTACCCCCTATTCTTTAAAGGGACCTCAATTTGAGAGATTGCTGCAGAATCAGTATATTAAGTTAGATTTTCACACATCAAACATCACGTTTGATCTCTGTTTACATCTTATAATACAACTAAACAATATTAAGAGTGAAAATTTGGAACAGATGAAGATAATAACATTAACATTGTACAGAAAAGCCTAAAATAAGATTTTATAGTAGATGGTTCTAAAATTGGTAACTTAATCAAAACACATGATACTTTCAAGGAAAATTGGTAAAATTAACTAATAGCCAAAAGTAATGTATAAAAGGCTTAGAAATCAACCATTAAAGGAAAGGAAATGAGAGAGAGAGCAATGTCAGAGAATAGAACCCAACCAAACCACAGGCTCAAGTCCTCTACATTCACCCGTACTAGCCTGACACATCAAACAGGTATTTTTACTAAACTAGAATCCCCTCACAGAAACAAAAATCATAAAATAAACTATTCCGAATCAAGGCCAAAGCTGTGAATTCATTGACTAAAATCTTTTATTATATAAGTCCTATACTAGGTGAAAGAGTTTCTGATTTTATTTTGTTGTTATCCTTATTGGGCTGAAATCAAATGGACAGCTAAAGCAGTTGTATCCAATTCAATTTAGTATATAATTAAATGTGTATCTCTTATATGCCAGTCACTTTGTTCGACATTAGAGAACACAGATGAATAAAATGACATTTCTTCTTTGAGGAGTTCTTAATCTGGAAGAAGAGACGGAATAGTAAACAATTAGCTGTGACATAACATGCAAACTGCACAATAGAAACCTGATCCTAGTGTTGTGGAAATAATTACACATTGTCTAGGGAAGGACAGGGAGGTGGGAAGGGAAGTCCACAGGGAGTGAGTGACATTGGAGACTCTGAAGGATGGAGTTTCTCCAGGTGAGCACAGAGAAGAGAGGGAGGGTGGGAGGGAGGGGAAAACCCCAGGAATGGAGACAGCATGGAGTGAGCAGAGCATTCCAGGAGTAGCGGCCCAGCATCTAGTGTGGTGACAGTGAGGGTTGAAAAGGTAGTTTGCGACCAGGTTGCTGTGGTTCTCTGTCTTCAGTGTGGCCGCGGGGGCAGGGTGTGGGGCACATAGGGGATACAGAGTTGGAGGATTTGGATCTGCATTCTTTCTCACCACTAATAGCACTGTGATCTTTGACAAGTTATTCCTTAATTGTGCCTCAGTGTCCTCATCTGAAAATTGAGAATGATAAAAACAATTTCAAACTCAGGGTATGGTTTTAAAGAGATAGTGAAATGAAGAATTTAGAACAGGGCCTGTCACCTAGAAGTGAGACAGAAATAATATATGGTGGTCATAGAATAACAGATAAATCCAGGCAACAGTTTTACATGATTAGAAAAAAAGAAAAGAAAAAACTGTTGAAATAACTGCACAAGCTAGAGGCTGATAAAACCATGAAAACCAGGGTGTGGACTGTCATGTGCAACCATGTGAAGCGACCACCAAACAGGCTTTGTGTGAGCAATAAAGCTTTTTAATCACCTGGGTGCAGGCGGGCTGAGTCAGAAAAGAGAGTCAGTGAAGGGAGATAAGGGTGGGGCCGTTTTATAGGATTTGGGTAGGTAAAGGAAAATTACAGTCAAAAGGGGGTTGTTCTCTGGCAGGCAGGAGTGAGAGTCACAAGGTGCTCAGTGGGGGAGCTTTTTGAGCCAGGATGAGCCAGGAAAAGGAATTTCACAATGTAATGTCATCACTTAGGGCAAGGACAGGCCATTTTCACTTCTTTTGTGGTGGAATGTCATCAGTTAAGACAGGGGCAGGGCATTTTCACTTCTTTGGTGATTCTTCAGTTACTTCAGGCCATCTGGGCATACACATGCAAGTCACAGGGGATGTGATGGCTTGGCTTGGGCTCAGAGGCCTGACATGGACCAATCTGGCTAAAAACACTGGATGCAACATGGCCCTGGACTTAACCTAGATTTTCACCCAGGACCTCATTATCCACTCATTAACATCCTAGATCACACACCCACCCGTGCCATGACAGCTCTGGGAACATTTTTATTTGGTGTAAAAATGGGTGACAACACAGTTCCGAGAAATCTCCACCCTTTTCCAGGAATCTTCATGAGTAATTTACTCCTTGGTTAAAGAAACCCATAAATCTAGAAGCCCCAGGCCCCATTGCCCAACTCTCTCTTGAGTACACCTACACTCCCTTTTCTTGAGTATGTACTTTTTGCTTTGCAATAAATCTCTGTACTTTCGCTATTTTCCAAGTTGTCCTTGAATGCTTTCCACTGTGGTGTCAAGAGCCTGGACACTGGCTTGGATCAAGGTCCTACTGGTGTCTGGGGACCTTCCCTAGCTCACCAGTATTAGAAGTATACTAAATAATGTTAACTACTGTCAAAATATTTTGGTGGTAAAGAACTTGGAAGGCAAGATGGAATGATGATTAGTGGCCTGGACTCTGGTGTCAGACAGACTGGGAAAGTATTTATCTTTTGCCATCCATAGAACCTTGCAAGTGTTACTTAACTTCTCTGTACTTATAAATTACCAATAATTGTAAAGTATCACAATGTGGTTTTGAGAACCGAGAAAGTCCAACACTTAGCAAGTACTCAGTGAGGTTAGCTGCTGTCCTTTCAGAGTCATGAAAGAAGAGGTGAGGGTCTGTGTGGGTTAGGAAGGAAATTAGATGCATTTGGCTCCTGTAGAAAAACATGATAAGAAAGCAACAATAAGAGTAAAATGTAAATAGTTTAATTTGGCATTTGGAAGCAAATGGCTAATGCTTTGTGGTGGTGATCGATGGTGGTGGTGCTATGTGTGTACATGTGTGTGTGTTTCCTTAGAAAATACAGCTTTTAACTGTTTTTAAAAGAGATGGTCATTTGTGGCATTTGCTTGGTGGATACACTGGCTTCGAGTCTTTCCATTCTTCCAAGCATAATTTCCACAATCAAGCAGAGCCAAAAATCTCTCTCAATGCAGTCAGAAGCAGGACTCCTGACTCTGAGCATTCAAAATACATTTAGCCTATGAAGCTGTTTGGCATAGCCACTGATTTCAAATGGCAGAAGCCACGGTTTGCTAGGATGGGAGAGGCAGCAGCATGAGGAATCTAGCCAGAATGCTATCTAGAAAGAAATCTAACTGGCATGCTAAACCATTGATGTGTTTGTTTGTTAAAAGGCACTTTGAAAATAATATATTTGAACTATCACAAATCATTCTTGATTATGATTAATCTGTTGTTTTTCAAATGAGGAAAAGGAGTTTCAGACATGTTAGGTAAATTTGCCCAAAATTTCACAATAAGTCAATAGTGGAATCTGTTTGGTCTCCGCATTCTCTGTATACATTCTAAAACATCTTTCTGCATGCCAAGTAAGGTAGTTGTTGTGGGCAGAAGTATAACTTGAACCATATGTTTTCCAAATGGAAGTAAACCACAAGGCATCGCTCCACCTTCCTGGTCATAACATTGATTTAAATGAATAACTCTGACTGTGCTTTAGAGATGGCTTTACAGAAGCAACTTTCAGTTCTTGTGTACATTTCCCTGGAACATTATTAGTAAAACTGATCACTTCTCTAATTTGAGGAAACAAAGGCAAGCCATGAACTCATATAAGTAAAGCGGAAGACTGTCACCTTCTTCAGTCCCATAATCCTACCCTATGCTTAGAGGAGCAGGAACTGCCTTTAGGCTCTCAAGACACTGATCAGCATCCTGCCTTGCCATTCTTGAATTGTTTCTATTCCGTCTCAGGGCATCGATCCTTAAATTTGCTTCGATTGTCTTAATATCATAGCAAGACCCACTTCAAGTCCGATACATAAAATTCTTTAAATTAAAAAAATTGAGTTGGAAGATGTAGAAGTCTGTAGATGTGTGATGCGGATGTATATATAGTGATATGGGCAGGGGACAAAGGGGTGAGGGAAGGGCAACTGCAGCTGCAAGCTTAATCTAATCTGCCAGCCCCCATTAAGACTCTTCCTCTTCCTTTCATTTCCAGGACTTGAAGCTTGGAAATATCAGGGTTAAGAGAAGCCAAAAATTTGGTGGCACAGGCGGAACATAAGAAACAGTAAGGAAAGAGAAAGGAAAGCCATTCTTTTTTTTTTTTTTTTTTTTTTTTTTTTTTTTGCAGCGCCTCCCTCTGTCACATAGGCTGGAGTGCAGCGGTGCAATCATAGCTCACGACAATCTCTAATTCTTGAGCTCAAGTGATCCTCCTGCCTTGGCCTCCTAAATAGCTGGGAATATAGGCATGCACCACCATGACCATCTAATATTTTAATTTTTCATAGAGACAATGTCTTGCTTTGTTGCCCAGGCTGGCCTCAAGTGTCCCTGCTGCCTTGATTTCCCAAAGTGCTAGGATTACAGGCGTGAGCCACCACACCTGGCCAAAAATAATTCTATTTGTTGTATTTTCATCCTTAAATTCTGTCTCTCATCTGTAAATATCCTTGTATGATCATGCGATGGCCCACGTGTCCCCAGGCTCATCAACCTATGCAAACTTTGCTTTGATATAAAGCAAATAAGTTCGTTTGGACTCTCATGCTACAGTCTATGGAAGAAAACCTACAATCTCATCTCCTTTTCCTTGGGGATACCAGGTATTTTGGGAGGGTTTACAGTTTCTTTCCCAATTTTTTTCTCTTATCTCTTGTTTCTGATTCATCCTTGTTTAATTTTGACTCATCTTCTCTGTTCCACACCCCTTAGCTCTTCTCAAAGCTACATTTTGGGTGCTTAAAGTTTCTTTTTTTGGAAACGGAGTCTTGCTCTGTCGCCCAGGCTAGAGTAGGGTGCAGTGGCACAATCTTGGCTCACTGCAACCTCCACCACCTGGGTACAAATGAGATTCTCCAGCCTCAGACTCCCAAGTAGCTGGTATTACAGGCGTGTACCACTATGCCAGGATAATTTTTTGTATTTTTAGTAGAGACAGGGTTTCACCATCTTGGCCAGGCTGGTCTCGAACTCCTGACCTCTGGATCCACCTGCCTCGGTCTCTCAAAGTGTTGGGATTATACACGTGACCTAGCGTGCCCAGCCAGGTGCTTAAGGTTTCTTGACTTTTAAAAATGTCACTCACACGTGTGTAGCAGACTTTTTGATGAAGATCAAGAGTAATGAATGGGACTGCACACAGTCATCATAGAGTCAACAACTTGAAATCTAGCATTACCATGCCTTTTCTCATGAAATCCTCAGGCATCCTCACCTCCATCTCCTGGTTGTCTTAGCCCTTCAGATTCCTGGTCTTTGTGCAGGGCTAACCCCGCCTCCTCTCACTGGTTTTCATGTCTTCTCCCCGTTTATAGGTTTTTTCATCCTCTCTTTCCAGCAATGCCTAGAAAAAAATAAATTTTTTTCCCTTTATTTTATTATGCATAGTGCTTTAGCTTTCCCTGGTCTTATTTCCCTTGTCTAGTCACATTTTGAAATCTAAAATCAAAATGGCTTATTGAATCTTTTTGGTAAACAAAAGATTGCTCTTTCCTCAAACTAATTTTCCTGCTTTAAAACAATAAAGTCTTTGGGTGAAATCTTAGTTGGGATAAAATTCAGTAAAAAATCTCTTCACAGCCTGTGGGGTTGAGGGGTAACACATTGGATTTAGCTCAGTAACCAGTGAACTAGCTTGAGCAAAGCATACAAAGAAAATATTGCCTGCTTTATTTTACTTTTTTAAAACAATTTAAATCAGAAAACATTAAAATCCACTGGGGAAATTTATGTAAAGTTGCTTCTCTTATTGTAAGAAACCAAAGGTTCAAAAGTACTTCCAGTGTCTCATGCCTGTAATCCCAGCACTTCGGGAGGCTGTGGCAGGTGGATCATAGGTCAGGAGTTCGAGATCAGCCTATCCAACATGGTGAAACCTCATCTCTACTAAAAATACAAAAATTAGCCGGGCGTGCTGGCACACGCCTGTAGTCCCAGCTCCTCGGGAGGCTGAGGCAGGAGAATTGCTTGAACAGGAGGCAGAGCTTGCAGTAAGCCGAGATTGTGCAGAAGATTGCACCGAATTGAATGTAGACTCAGAGCCACTGATTCAGTGCCACTGCACTCCAGCCTGGGTAACAGTGTGAGACTTCATTTCAAAACAAGAAAAAAGAAAAAAAAAGTGCTTGCTTCCAAGCTTTGTGTGTTTTGAAAGTTTCCATGAAATACATCTTGTCCAGTTTAACATTTTTCTAGGGTTTAGATGTGACATGGGGCCTAAAAAATATTTGCAGCTGCATTTGCCACAAATATATAAGGAATACAAGAACAATGACAGGGCGTGGTGGTTCGAACTTGTAATCCCAGCACTTGGAGAGGCTGAGGCAGGAGGATTGCTGGAGCCCAGGAATTTGAGGCTGCAGTGGGCCAAGATTGTGCCCAGGAATTTGAGGCTGCAGTGGGCCAAGACTGTGCCACTGTAGTCCAGTGTGGGTGACAGAGCAAGACTACTCTGTCTCTTTAAAAACAAGCGCGCGCGCGCGCGCACACACACACACACACACACACACACACACACACACACACACACATATACAGAGGAAGAAGGAAAGAAAAGCGGTTTCAAGCAAATAAGTAGCTCTGAATCTACATTCAATATTCAATTTGGGGCAATCCCCTGCACAGCTGTGCTGCAGACTCCCATTATGACCCAGAAGAGAAGGGAATCTCAACAAGTGATTTGAAAAGGTTGGACAAATAGGAAACATTCACACATACAAGAATGTCCGTTCTTAAGTCAACTAAATATTAGGTTGGTGCAAAAGTAGGCCGGCGCGGTGCCTCATGCCGGTAATCCTAGCACTTTGGTAGGCCAAAGCGGGCGGATCATGAGGTCAGGAAATCCAGACCATCCTAGCGAACACGGTGAAACCCCGTCTCTACTAAAAATACACACACACAAAAAAAAATTAGCCGGGTATGGTGGTGGGCGCCTGTAGTCCCAGCTACTAGGGAGGCTGAGGCAGGAGAATGGCGAGAACCCGGGAGGCAGGGCTTGCAGTGAGCCGAGATTGCTTGACTGCACTCCAGCCTGGGCGACAGAGTGAGACTCTGTCTCAAAAAAAAAAAAAAAAAAAGAGTAATTGCGGTTTTTGCTATTACTTTCAAATGGCAAAAACCACACTTACTTTTGCACCAACCTAATAGATGGGAAAGCAGGAGCTTTTTTATGTCCTAAAAATACCTCAGCACTCACCTTGCCCATGTACTCAGCTACACACAATTCTAGTGGTTCAGAGAGTCCTGCTTTGTGGTGCACTTTCATTCTAAAAGACTTTGGTGAGTCAGAAGAGCAACTTGTTTGAAGCATACTCCAAAAACTCGAGAAATCTTGCTATTCCGAGCATGGATGCCCCTGTAACCTAATATTTCTATTGAATTTATAGACTGATATTATGAATACGTGTTGGGTGGTGGGGCAGGCGTCTGGGTTAAGGGTTCTTTCAACTATTGATCTCAGCACAATAAACAGTAAGTGGTGCCACTGGAAATTGGATTCTGATGTGATGGAAACATGCTGAGTCATCGATTACAGTTATACCCCATGTGTTTCAGGGACACTTATAAAGCTGTGGGGCTAAATCAAATCTGACTTGGAGAATGTACAGAAAATATTTGCAGAAAGCATTGGTGGGGGCAGGGAGATTGTCAAAAATATGACTTTAAAAAGCGGTGTTTAGGGTATTTCTGGAATAATTCTGGGCAAACCACAGAGATGTCTAAAGCTACTTTGAGTGTGCTGAATTAATTGACTTCCTAAAAATTAAATGCAAAATACATAATTTTAGTAATGCAAATTGTAACAAGAACACAAAATAGTTTATGTGCTCTAATGCCTGTAAATAGCTTTTGAAAAAGCCCAAATGCCAGGCAAATAAAATATGCCCCTTATACATATATTGACTCCTATTAAAACTAGGGAGGATTAAAAAAAATGTCATGTTTTGGTAACAAGTAAATTTTTTAAAATCCTTGATATAAACTATGCTAAGCAAGAAACTGGCAGACAAATGCTGAGATACAAAAAAAATCTAAAGATGCATGGGATTCTTTTTTTTTTTTTTTTCGGAGATGGAGTCTCACTCTGTCGCCCAGCCTGGAGTGCAGTGGCCTGGTCTCTGCTCACTGCAAGCTCCGCCTCCCGGGTTCACACCGTTCTCCTGCCTAAGTCTCCCGAGTAGCTGGGACTACAGGCACCCACCACCACGCCTGGCTAAATTTTTTTGTATTTTTAGTAGAGACGGGGTTTCACCGTGTTAGCCAGGATGGTCTCAATCTCCTGACCTCGTGATCCGCCCGCCTGGGCCTCCCAAAGTGTTGGGATTACAGGCGTGAGCCACCGCGCCCGGCCAGATACCTGGAATTCTTAAGTGATTAATGATAAAGATTAGGATTTAGAGCTGGAAATAAAGAAGTATTTGCTAAATGATGTAGATATTGATGATGTAAATTTAACTGAGGCCTCAAATTTGAATGGAACCTCCCACCCACCCCTGCTCCCCGCATGAAGAAATCTGACTTTTGTAAATATTCTGTTACTTACCCTTTCTGGTCTATTAAGCAATAGACCATGATAACTGCAAGCAGTGATCGAAGTGTTGCAATGAATTTGTAAACCTAACCACACTTTATGATTTATCACCACATTTTAAGGCAGTGTGTTTCCTTTCTGTAATGTAAGAAAGGAATGTAAGAAATCCTTGTGGGGTGGCCATTGCAAGTGTAAAGCACTGAACTTTGAATGAAGAAATCCATAGTTTAGACTTTACTTTTCCATAACTAGATGTATGACCTTGGGCAAGCCATTTAATTTCTCAGGATAGTTAGACTAAATAGTGTTAATAATTCCAGTTTATTATATGCCAATACACTGCTAAATACATTCTTACACCATTAATAATCCTTTGAAGTAAATATACTTTCATTGACACACACACACACAGAGCAGAGTTTTAGAGATGTTAAGAATATTGCCCAAAGTTGCAGGGCTAATAAAGAGCAGAAAAAGGATTTTAATGGAGACATTTTCATTCTAAAACTTATGTTCTTACTCAACATGCTGTGGTGCCATTCTAAAAATATATGCATTTTCCAAGTTAGCTTGGTAACATAATGGTTAGGAGCATAGATTGGAATCCGAAAGGCTGAGTTTTAATCCTGGTTATTGACACTTACTAGTTTTATGACTTCAGTAGGCTACTTTCCCTTTGTGTATCTGAATATTCTCATCTGTAAAATGAAGATAATAATAGTATATCCCCCTTACAGTAGTTAGAAATTATAAGTAATACATTTAGAAGAGTGTCTGATGTATACATTATGAATATTACTATTTACTGTTATTTTCCCTCAAACAAAATGGATATATATATATACTGAGAAAAATGTGAAAATACAGTGGGATGACAGAACAAATATTTATTAATATCCTAATACAGTCAACAAACCTGTCCCAGGTTTTAGGAAATGCAACATTAAAAAATATTGACAGGTTCTATTGTAAACAGCAGTCATTCTACAGAGTGAAAATTCTTGCCTTCTTGTTACTTCTCTAAATAAAGTCTCCTGGAAGGTGATTTTTGCTTAGAGAAACTGATATCTATCGCACTGCACTCTCCTTTATCATAGGTGACTAAGATGTCAGGCAAAGCATTTCTTTTTGGAAAATATTAAGTGATAAATTACTGGTAACTTAGTTTTCTGATTATTCCTTTTAAAATGCATTCTTTTATAGATTTAAAGATATTATATTTTATTTATTATGACTCATTTTCTTGTGGCCTGGAGAGGATGTATTAATACTTCATGAGAACTTATTTATATTTATAAAGCTTCAAAGAAAATAAAGCTTCAAAACCAAAGGTTTTCAGTTTGAGACTTTTATGTGGTACAAGAATTGGTGTCTGAATGATGGAAAGATTAATTTCACTAGTGGAAAGTAGTTTGTACTTAAAAAAAAAATAGTAATTTAATAGGTGACATTTTCCACACAATTATTGCTAAGGTATGATTAGAAGTTATGATATTTGAATACTTGGTGAAACTTATATATTTTACAGAAACCCAAAGTATTCTCTGATAATGGTATGTTGGAGATATAGAACTTAACTGCCTGATTAAATCAAGTGAAGCATTTCTGAATTTGCCTAAGGTTACAACCTGAAACAGAGATAAAATCTGGAAATCATTTCTGGATCAAAGTCTAGTAAATCACTAAAATCCAACTGCGTATCACACATCGTATATAGTGTGAGGGTAGAAAGAGAAATTCAATAAGCCAGCAAATACTTATTGAATGCCAATGTATGTCAAGCATTTTCTTTCCACTTGTCACAAAGCAACCTCAGAGTTCTGCATGTTATCACTACTTTTAGTTTGCAGGAAATGAATCCTATTGGGGTTTGGATTCAGCAAATAGTCACCCTTTCTCTGTTCTACTGTGGGTGGTTTATTTTCCTACTTCATTGATGACAGTGGGCTGGGCCATGGACTTGATTTGGCCAAAAGGTGTTGTAAAACATGATTCAATCTGAGACTTGAAATGTGCTTCTCCATTAGAGCCATCTTTCTGTGTTTCTGCCATTGCTACAAAAACAATGTGACCTTGGCAGCTCATTTGTCCACAAAGAATTGGAGATATTTTGAGCAGAGTGCCTTAGGTGACTGTCTCTGGAATCCTTGGTAACTGAGACAATCTAAGTAATCTGCAGATCTGCAATTTGAAACAGACTCACCCCAATTTACCAAAAGACTTTTGAGAATAATAACCAGTGTTTACTGGTGCATATCACTGAGTTTTGGGGTATTTTTTATGCAGCAATAGTTGACAGATACAATTATGCTGACTGAAGTCACATAGTTAATAACTGGGGAAAGAAGATTCTTGCTTTCACATTGCTTAACAATCTAGTCAGTAGAGGAAGATAAATCCAGAACAATAGACAGTAATTGATAATCTAGATCATACATTTTAGGCAATATTATCTCTTAGAATTTCCACAGATGAAAGATTAGTGAGAACTGGAATGTAGTAGATACAACATTCAAAATGGTGAAGTAGCCCAATGTCTCTACTGAGGACACTAGGATTGTCACTTTAACATAGGTTTAAAAGTTCTAAAGGGCAAGTATTTTTGACAATTAGCATCATGCCAAAATCCTGAACCAATGACATGGGCCCTAAGGCCATTAAGATGCTCTTTTCTGCAGTGCCTGGAAGAAATCTCAACAGTCCTTGTTAAAGCAGTACTCTAGGGAGTGACGATCAATTGATAAAAGTTGGCATGTAAGCCAAAATCTGTGTCTCCCTTGATCTTGGCAGAAAATCTATCAAGAGATATTAATACGTTGGGGCTCATGGCACAATACCCAAAGTATGGTGCTCTGGCCTGCTAAATATTTAAAATGAAAAGAGATTTAGAAGGGCTGAGACCTCTCTGACTTTCTCTTGCCCTCCTATCTCTGACCCCTCATTCTCTCCGAAGCCAGTTATAGAAACCAGAGTCCCTCTTCCCCAAGTTAGGTCAAAGAGACTAGAACCTTTTCCTCCAAAGGAAATCATAAACCTAGAAAGGCCATTCTCTTCCTTCTCCATTCTCCCTTGAATCTGTCATTCTAGAGAGGTCCTGCCCTGTACCCAGGAGGAAAGAATGCTACATATAGCAGCCAAGAAGAATCTGAACAGACAGGCCTTGGTGGGGTTCCCCACTACCTCCATCTGTTACCATTAGGTCATATTGATTTTTCCAATCACATTTTTACATCACTGCTAGGCAGTTTTGCTTTGGTCTATGGGTATTCATTTCTGAAAGCTCTCGTGTCACATAAAATTTTGCTTAAATAAATTTGTTATGCTTTTCTCTTGAGAACCTGTCTTTTGTAATATACCTGCTGGCTGTGACACTTATGATGGGTGAGGAAAGGGATCACATCTTTCTAACCTGCAGTTTTGGCACACAACCCAGGGTGGCTGAGACAACTGACTTGCTCTAGAGCCTGCAGATGAGAATCTGGAACAACTGACAAATAGCCAGGTAAGAGAAGGTAAGAACTTTGTACTAAGGTCAGCTCTCCTGGATCTCGGACTGTAGTGCCTGGTTGAGAATAGAAAGTAAACATTTCTCTTTATCCTTCCCCTTCTAAATTCAGGTTAGCTTGAGAAAATCATTTGTTTGGATCATGAGTCTTTTGTAAACCTGGTTTTGGTTTGGGGATACCCATTTCTTATTGGTCCTTTACCTCTCAGGGACAGCTTTTTCTTTCTTGTCTCATTTTGTGTCCTGAGAGTTTGACTTTGTGACCAGTGAGAACACACTCTGATTTCTACCAGTTGGAGGACAATATTTTACACAGTATCTATTTAAAAATTGTTTCAAAAATATATTTGGTAACTTAAAACCAAATATTTTTTATCTGTTAAGGGAAATTAACAGATACTCATTATCGGGGTCATTTCTAAGTAAGTTAAAATAATGAAACATAAATTGCTAAGCATAAATTTAAGTTTATATATGTTGGCATCTCTTCTTTTCACATGGTATAGGGAAGCTAAATACATTTGGTTCTATTAATAAAAATTGAGATAAAGTGAGTTTCTAAAAATTATAAAATAGTGAATGCAGATGTAATACAGTTCAAAATGCTTGCTAGATTTCACTAGAAGTAAAGATAACTAAGTTAAGTATTATAATTAAGTAATGTGACTACATTACTAGAAATTATAAGGGAAATAATTATGTATGTGAGAAAAGTAAGGTGTATTTGATAAGGAGAAGTATGAGGAATTAGTTTTTCTTCAAAATACAAAGCTAAGCATATGAAAAAAGGTTATAAAAGGTTTGTGTAAATCTTATATTGTGTGATTAAAACTTACTGAGATTGAATGAATTTATTTAAAAGATTTCATTAAAAATTAGCTTTAGTATTAATATTACACAGATGCAGAAGTCAAACTTAGTCTGTTAAAACAGAATATTGGTCTGAAAATTTAGTTTTCTTTTTTTACAAGCTGTTGCTTAGGAAACAAATATTATGTGTTTTATTAAGATTTTTTTGTAATTATTGTTGTCTTTTATTAGGCCTTTGATTACTTAAGAAAAGTGAGTCTTCTTAATGTTAAAAGAGGTAAGTTGTTTTTTGCAACTACGTGACCTTCTGTTTTTGCCTTTAAAATATTTTGTTGTTGCTTCGATTAAACAGATAAACAAGAAGACCTTATTCAATTGTTTAAACCTATTTACATTTTTGACAAACTTCCCTTAATAAGTTCTAAATTTAGTCTTTTGACCTTGAATTAACTTTGGAATTTCCCAGTTTTGCTACTGAAAAACTGAAAGGATGTGTGCCTCACCTTGTACAAGAGCAATAGTAAATGAATTTGGCTTATTTATATGTTAAATTATGTGAGAAGCATTGCCAAATAAGTGATGCCTGCCATTGATATGAGTGATTCAAAGTTTATATAAAATTCCTGGGAATCTGATATGTTATCAATCATAATTTTGGTAATTATGTTAAAATGTTATTATATGCCATGAAAATAACCAAATTTCCTCAAGAGTTGCACCATTAACTTAATGAACTCATCAGATTTTCAACCATAGTCATTTTAAATATTTGTAATTCAGTTATTGTTTTGATTCTTTTTAAAAAGTATTCCTAGTCAGCTGCAGTATGAAATAGTTTGATGATCAGTTTTGGGCTTGACTTCCTATCCTTGAGAGGCTTCTTAAAAGTTTAATCTGAAATTCCTTATGAAAATTTTCACCAAAGCAAACTTAAAGAGATCCTGTGTGGTCAATCACTATTCTTGCTGTACTTATATAAATGATCAAGGTTTAATGAGTTTAGACTTATTTTGCAAACAAATTGATGTCACTTTGATTATCTTTGGCAGAAATGGAGGTAACTGTAGAGAGAAAAATTACATTAAAAAAAACTGCAGCACACTGATTATTAGATTGTAGCTCATTATTTCTGAGGATTTGTTATCTACCTGAAATCTGGACTGGATCTTAAATTCTTCCAGTTTCCTCTTATATCTGGCTATGATCCTTTAAACTAATATTTGTAATTTTTCTCTCACCCTTCTAGCTTGGCCATTGAAATTAAGACTGCCTTCTTCCTGAAGTCCCACAAACTGAAGCTAAATGACTGATACAGACTTCCAAGAAGTCACTACAACCCCACTTATATTGAACAGCTTTTGTACTTGTTGCTATATGAACTACTCAGAATGTTTACTGGGACACCAGAAACAAATTGCAAATCAGAAAACTCTGTCAGAATATCACTGTCTATCCTCACTCTGACTAAGAATGCTTTGAGCCTAACATATAGAAATCTTAACTGGTTGCCCTCTAGACCCCAAAACTGAGTTCATAGTTTGTTCTAACCATTAACCTTTTTTTTCTTTTCTTTTCTTTTTTTTTTTCATAGAAATGCTTCTCATGAAATACCCAATTGTTCAAACTATATACAGGCCTGACTTTGGTAGAAGCCCATGTGCCACACCACCTCCTAAAATGAGACACAAGTGCTGTTAACTGTCGAACTTGACTTAGCTCTCTCAGGACTGAGAGACTGGTTCAATGGCTTATGAGACACAACAGCATCCCAATTTCTTGACTGTAAGATTTTTGGGTAAGTTTCATTCAGGGGAATGTTGAGGCTCAGAACATGACATCCTAAAGAATGGTATTTGTTCATATTGAGCATTTTGAAGACAAGGACATTGGAAGGGCCTCAGAAACAAGATCACTCTGACCTTTTCCTGCCTTCCTGAATTCCACTCCTCTTTCTTCCACTGAAGGCAATCATGGAAACCACAATTCCTCTTCCTTAAGGCAGGTTGCAGAAAAGAGAACTGCTTCCCCCAAAGCAAGCCATACAACTTAGAAAGGTCACTTTCTCCCTTCTCCCTCCTCCCTTGAGAAGGACCCTCATTTCAGAGTCCCGCCCACTATCTGGGAGGAGAAATGGTACACAGAGAGGCCAAGGAGAATCTGAACAGAGAGGCCTTGCTGGGTTCCCCTCCCCTCAGCTACTACCCTTAGATCACATTTTGTCCAATGACATTTCTACATGGCTGTGCATTCTTCATCAAACTTAAGCCTAAAAATAGAAAGTTTTCTGTAGGTTTTGGATTTCACTTTTGGGGGCTCCCATGTCAGGTAATACTCTTTGATTGAAAGATTTTTTATGCTTTTCTCTTTTTAACTGTCTTAAAGTGTGAACCATCCTGGCTGGTGTTTCTCTTTACTCCTTTTTGCCTTTCTTTTCCTGGTCATGTCTTGTACCTTATGAAGAGCTGTTT
>NW_012107642.1:1695255-1696505 GCF_000951045.1 Mandrillus leucophaeus
CAGGTGTCCACCACCACACCTGGCTAATTTTTGTATTTTGAGTAGAGATGGAGTTTTGCCATATTGGTCAGGATGATCTGGAACTCCTGACCTCAGATGATCCACCCACCTCAACCTCCCAATGTACTGGGATTACAGGGGTGAGCCACCGTGCCCGGCCAAGAATGCTCATTTTAAACCATCTCCCCATGTGATGACTCTGACACATGCTACAGTTTGATGTTCCTGTGGTTTGACAAAGGGAGAGTTGAGATAGAGTAGACCTTAGCTGAGGCTGTGCCTGTCACCTAGGGAAAAGCTAGATTAATTCATAAGTGTGGCTTATACTATAAATAGAATAATAGTGGCTAACATGTAACACTTATTAAGTGCTTAACACATGCCAGACACTGTGTTAAATATACTTATACATGCTACGTCATTAATTTTTTACAATATGACCATGAAACAGATGCTATTATCACCCCTAAAGAATGAATTAGACCTTTTTCAGGGTTGAAGATGTTACATAACTTTGGTAAAGTCACATGACTACTGACACCTAACACTCAAAATCATTTTATCTAACCATTCTCACCATAGTATCTCCCAGAAAGAAATAAGCAAAGATTTGGTATGTAATGGTCAAGTCCTCTACAGACCGTTGAGATTACATAATCCTTGCTCTTGTTTAGTTATACAGAGAAAATAAGATGGACATAGCCTCTTAAATGTGATTGTAACTTTCTAACTTTTCTAGATTATCTCTTAACTGTAGGTCTGATTCTTCTTGTATACTCTAAAGAAAACACCATACATCAAAATTTCCTGGTTTGAGGGATCTCCTCCTTCTTTCTCTCTAATAGTATTCCTTCCTACATTTTTCCCTATATAATAGCTCTTTTTTTTTTTGCAATTCATTGATATAACAGGTATTTATTCATTATCTACTATGTATCAGCCATTGTGGTAATGTTAAGGACACAGTTATAGACAGCAGTTTTAGTCTATGCCTTCGAATAAATAAGCCATATAAACACTTAACATATATGCTTAGTGTTAAGAAGGAAACATAAAGGCATGAGATATAAAATCTCTGGAGAAACTAATTTTATTATTTATTTATTTGTTAACTTCACCAGGACCAGCTGAAAAAGAAATCAATTTTAATTAAGATTATCCAAACCTTTTTTTTTTTTTTTTTTTCTGAAAAAGAAATCAATTTTAATTAAGATTATCCAAACCTTTTTTTTTTTTTTTTTTTGGAAGAG
>NW_012107642.1:1697643-1700223 GCF_000951045.1 Mandrillus leucophaeus
AACTGCTTCCCCCAAAGCAAGCCATACAACTTAGAAAGGTCACTTTCTCCCTTCTCCCTCCTCCCTTGAGAAGGACCCTCATTTCAGAGTCCCGCCCACTATCTGGGAGGAGAAATGGTACACAGAGAGGCCAAGGAGAATCTGAACAGAGAGGCCTTGCTGGGTTCCCCTCCCCTCAGCTACTACCCTTAGATCACATTTTGTCCAATCACATTTCTACATGGCTGTGCATTCTTCATCAAACTTAAGCCTAAAAATAGAAAGTTTTCTGTAGGTTTTGGATTTCACTTTTGGGGGCTCCCATGTCAGGTAATACTCTTTGATTGAAAGATTTTTTATGCTTTTCTCTTTTTAACTGTCTTAAAGTGTGAACCATCCAGCCTACCTGGCTGGTGTTTCTCTTTACTCCTTTTTGCCTTTCTTTTCCTGGTCATGTCTTGTACCTTATGAAGAGCTGTTTTTGAACTTATGGAGTTAGCCATCTCTGTCTTGCTTAGTTACTGCTGTCAGTCTACCTGTTCTTTAGTCATAGCAGGATTTTAAGCTCACTACATGCTTCTACCCCTTGTCTCTCAGCCTCCTCATAGATTTCTTTTCTTTATTCAATTTTGAGTCAACTAATTCAACAAGTCTTTTAAAAGTACCCTAAATTCTCATGACCCTTTCATTTTGTCCTAATAAATTTGTAGTCTCATTGCCTCTAATGCAGATGGGGCACGCACCAGTCTAGGCCACTTTGAGGCAATGGCAGAGAGAAGAGGAGAAAGAAGTGGGGACAGAGGAGTGGAAGTACAAGTGCAAGTAGGGATGGCACTTACCTCCCTTCCACAATGCCTGGTTGGCTGAAGATTCTATGACCATTCTAACTTTAATGGACTAAGCCATTCACATATTAGGCACAGAATCTTTATTGCTCTACTTGAAAATTGTCATTTTGTTGCACTCAATGACAAAGTATCATTCAAATGCATTCATTTTTTCTAGTACTCACTTGCTGTCATCCTTTTCAGGGATCTCTTTGGCTCTCGTTTGGTTAATGGCATCAATCCCTAGCAAGCCTCTCAGATTTAGTCTTGTTTTCTTACAGGTCACCCACTATGTTGTTTTCAGGGTGAACATTTTAATATTTAGAAAATGATAATTTGATTATTCCTATTTAAAACCCTCCTACAGCTTTCCATTGCTCTTGGAATGCAACTGAAACTTTGTGGGAGTATTTCTCCCATAATCTATGTTATACCTAACTCTATATTCTTTTACCAAGCTCCATGACTCTTATATTTTACACTTTATCATGTTGTATTCATTTTGACATTCAAATGTTCTATACTTCCTTATTTCATGGCAGTTGAACATGTGTTTTTTTTCTTACCCTGAAGTTACATTACTTTTTTCTTTTCTCAGTTCCTCAAGCCAGCTTCAATCTAAGCCCCACTGCCCTTAGAATGCCATTTCTAATGACTAGATAAGAGGAGTTGCCCTTTTAACTTTTCTAATTGTTCCTTATATACTTGCTAAGTAGTAGTTATCAGAATTTATTATCATTGATTGTTTAATTATGTCTCATTTCTACTAGACTGAAAGTTCATGCAGTAGTTATCACAGATGTCTTACTCATCCCTCTATCTCCAGTGCTTAGCATAATACTTGGAACATGATGGAACAAAAAACAATTCATCAAATAAGCAATTACATTATTATAGCCTTGGTTAGATGTACCTCTATAGACTCAGTGACTCAGTACATTCTGGGACAGGTTAGGCTGATTCATTGTGAGTCATCAGGTCCATAGGAAACATCAGTAGTGAGGAAGCAAGGAAGATAATTTGAGGATATGTATTTGAGGGACTTGAATCCTACTGTAGTTGCTGCAGGCAATAAGGGGATACCGCCTTTCCTAAGGTACCTTCACCTGAGTGCCCTCTGGTCAGTTTATTGGCAACTTTCTAGCAAGGAAAGTTAGGATAGCTAGCAATTACTTCTAATCATTTTTGATTCTGTGGCATCCAGACACAGCATATCATCTGCAATTACGCTGGTAGCTAAATGGCAAAAATTGAGGTAAGATTTGATGTAAATAGAACAAAGAAACCTTGATCTTTATTGAAGATGCATATTCCATTGCACTTAAAAAGAAAGTATTCATTACTCTCAAACACAAAAGAGGTGGCAGAAATTCATATTAAAAGTGGAAGGTTAAAATTTGATGGGTTGTTTGTGTCACCCTCAAACATCTTTGTGATCATAGACAACTAAAGAAGTATCAACAGGCAGATCTCTTCCTTAAGAAAGCTGGAGAACAAAGAGTTTCCTATATTACTTTGCTTTCAAATTTAGGTGTCATATTTAACATCTAAACATATGGAGAAATGCTCACCAAATCTGATCTTTTTTGTTGTTGCTGCTGCTGTTGTTGTTGTTAAATAAAGTCAATTCAGAAAAAAATGTCATTCAACCCATAAGATAAAAGCAAGTCTGTCTGTGAATAAATTAGAAGTAAATGAACTTGAGGAGAGAATACACTGATTCATACCTCAAAAGGCATGATTTAAAGGCTGTTGTGTAATGAACGTTATGTTT
>NW_012107642.1:1702370-1704166 GCF_000951045.1 Mandrillus leucophaeus
TTTTTTTTTTTTTTTTTTGGAAGAGCTGACGTTTATGCTGAAACCTACAGCAAAGTGAAGAGAGGAAAATGATCCTATAGAGAAAGAATGACAAATTCAAAGTTTCTGAGATGACAAAGATCTTGCATGTCAGAGGACTTTAGAGAAGGCCTGTGGAGCTAGCATTCAGTGAAAAATGAGGCTAGTGGCCCAGTTCTGAGTCAGTATCCTGCAGGGAGGGCTCAGGAAATTGGGTTATCTTCTGAGTTGAAAGGGAAGCCACTGAGGGGTTTCGTGCAAGGGAGTGACATTGTTATTTAATTTATTTCTTAAGAGGCTCTCTTTTGCTAACATGTGAAGAAAAGATTGGAGGGGAATGAGTCACTGAAAGACCAGTCTGTTGTCTATTGCACTATTTTGGATAAGAGATGATGGTGGTCTAAGGGGATGATTTTGGAAATAATGGATGTGGATGATTTTGAAATATTACATGCACATGTAATTAACAGGATATGCACATGTGTTAAATAGAGGGCAAAGGGAGAGAAAAGAATCAAAGTTGACCCTCAGTTTCTAGATCTAACACCCTTGAGAAAGCTGAGACGAAAAATTTAGAAATAGGGGATATTTCTGGGATTAGGTAGGGAAAAGAGTGGGAAAACAAGATTGATTGTAACAAAACTTTGTTTTAATAAAACTTGAGATGTCTATGAGAAAAATTAAGTGTGGATGGCTACTGGCTATACAACCTTAAGACTCAAAAGAGAATTCTGTAATAGAAAGATAAATGTAAGAATAATTAGCATAGATATGCTATTTAAATTCATAGAAGTAAATGAGATGATGTAGGCAAAGAAAAGTATTTAGAATAGAACCCTGTGAGGCTCTAACGTTTAGAGGTCAGATGAAAGAGGCTGAGAAATCAAAGAAACTTAAGAAAGAATGGCCTTAGAGGAAAGAAGAAAACAAATAGAGCATGTTGTCATGGAAGCCAAGAGAAGAGTGTATTAGAAATAAGAGAATGTGGTCAAGTATATTGAATGCAGGTCAAGTAAGATGAAGACAAATAATTTGTACATTCAATTTAGCACTATGGTTATCATCAGTGACCTTAACAAAAGCAGTTTCAGTGAAGTGAGAGAGAGTTAAACCAGATTATAGAGGGTGAAAGAGTAATGGAAACAGAGCATGGTTTCAAGAAACCCTACCATAATCCAATGAACTTGGTCCAAAAATTTCAATTGTATAAAATGTGGAGGGCTGTTATTTCAAGGTTAATAAAATGACCTGTGCAGCAATCATGCTGGTAGTTGTAAGGGTCCAGCTGTGTGATCCACATTCATCCAAGTTCTGGCTGTAATTTGCAACCACATAACAGTTGTCCACTCTCGTTCAAATATAGACAGGGATGATTCTGGATCCTGCAGCCGTCTGGACTCCCATGACATCTGCAGTGATTGTGATGTCTCCTGATATTAGAGTGATTGAAATTGTGCTGGAAAAATTCTAGGGATTTAGTGTCTACTCCCTGCAATCCAAATTCAATCCTGCCATTCCTCAGCCTAAACACTCTTCTTATTCTTCATTCCAAAGTAAAGAACTTTAACCTACCCCATCTTGAGACTGTAGGTTGGTCAGAGAACTGAATCAAAGTGCCAATTGTTTTATATCAAAATTTGAGCTGTAGATTTTTATTATGTCTAAAAACTTTTTGCTGCAAAGAAAAGTAAAAAAAAAAAAAAAAAAAAAAAAAAAAAAAAAAAAAAAAGAGTGATATATGAGGTGGAGTTGAGAGGGGTTTTGTTTGTTTAATGTTG
>NW_012107642.1:1706201-1707168 GCF_000951045.1 Mandrillus leucophaeus
TGTTGTTGTTGTTAAATAAAGTCAATTCAGAAAAAAATGTCATTCAACCCATAAGATAAAAGCAAGTCTGTCTGTGAATAAATTAGAAGTAAATGAACTTGAGGAGAGAATACACTGATTCATACCTCAAAAGGCATGATTTAAAGGCTGTTGTGTAATGAACGTTATGTTTTGTATTTTTAAAAATTGGTATATCACTATGAGATATTTTTAACATGGTTAATGTTATGTTTAATATGTAATTGTTATGTTTACCATTGTCATTTACTTCGCTGTAGCCACCCAGTAGTACAGAAAAAGAAAGGGCAAAATATAGATAGTAATGCTAGTGCAATTAAATAGACATCTCTCATGTTTTCAAGATTCATTTGCAGCACAGCATATTCATGATTCATGTAACTGTTGCTCCCACTAGAATGAAGAACCCTACAAACACGCTCAGCCTCAACAAATGAACTAAGAATCCCTTGGGCTGCCTTTCAACATGGAGAGATTGTTCTTTGTGTTCAAGGTGATGCTACTGGTGTATTAAATACTTATTTCCCACTAAACAAATATCAGCAAAGAGACCAAAGCGTAATCAAAAACTGAAATAGAAAAAAAGTATTAAGGTTTGTTTTGAGAAAGCTCTAATGCTCAGATGTTCAGTGAGTCTCCCTAGTGGACTTCCCTGTCTCATGGCCCTCTCAAGTCCTCTTTTCATACATTTAAAGTTTTTCTTTAAGAAATCTCCTCCCTATTTGCTTGCTTTCAACTTCAACTGGCAAACAATATATCTTTTCAACTCCACAATACTAGCCGTCTAAAAGGAGAAAATAGAACTATCTATTCCATGTCAGCTTATCCCAAAATGAGGTCCCAGAACAGCTTCTTCATGAAGAATAGCCTGGAATATTTTGTATAAGCACTTATTTCTGGATCTTACCCCAAACTTAGTATGAAAGAATCTCTGGGGTGCATCTCATGA
>NW_012107642.1:1710222-1714347 GCF_000951045.1 Mandrillus leucophaeus
GGTGGAGTTGAGAGGGGTTTTGTTTGTTTAATGTTGTTTAAGATGGAGCTAGTTAAATATGTGAGATGCTAATGGAAATAATATAGTAGATGAGCTTTCTTAGGAAAACAAAACTGCTAACGGTAAGGTGGACAGCGAGGACTGTCAACACATGGAAAGATGAGAGCCTACTTGTTTGGGTTTAGTGCAGGATATCTGATCCTGAAAGGGCAAAAGGAGAAGGAAGTAAAATTGCTGATTTAGGAAAACATGAGACTCCTGCGAGAAATTAGAGCAAGGGGTTGGGCTCACATCATAAGAAGACTCAAGTTACTGGAACTGGGACACGAAGCAAAAAATTGTTTTAGAAATGAAGCACAAGTTTAGAGGCAAAAGATCAGAGCAATAGCAGCAAAAGTTCCAGCTCAACGTTAAATTTTAGGACTACCAATTCTGATTCCAGTCAAGAGACAGCTTAAGAGACCTATACCCAAGACAGGGCTAAGTCAATACCTGGTGATTCAGTTCGTATCACAGAGCTGGACATTAGAGGGATATATGGCCAAAACCATTAGATATAACTCCTTAATTGAATATTTCTTTCTCTGAAGACTCAAAACATCACTTAAAAATTATCTATCAACTCTACTTTCATTTCAGATTACTCAACATTTAACATACTTTTCTATATTACATTTTATAATACATTTCCTGCCTCACTTTTTATATTTCTATTGCAAAATGTCATAAAACAGAAGAATACAGGTTTTATAATCCTACACACCTAGTTTTAAATCTTCAGTCTGCTACTTACTACATATGTAATATTTTACAACTTAAACCTAAGTACTGATTTGCTTTTTGTAAAACAGTGTTAATACCTGATAATTTTAAAGTATTTTTAAAAAATAAAATGGCATAGTGTATGTAAAATATCTAGTGTGATGGAATACATAGTAAGTACTCAATAAATATAAGTTTCCTTTTCCTTTCACAATTTATTCAGCATAGATTAGAAAAATATGTGATCAAATGCTCCCTGTTCTGTTTGCATTCTTTGGCTGCTTTATTCTTTTGACAATAACTTTGACTACGTTCATATCCCTAAAATACACTTAGTCAAATGCTTAATAGATTTTCTTTATCAACAACACAATCTCTATATTTAGATCTTCAACTATCTCTTACGTAAATTCTCAAATTCCGAGTCAGACTTGGCCACTTAATGGCTGCTTAAAAATATGCTTCTTCAGACCAGTGTTTCTCTCTGCTGATTCTGTTTAGAATGTTCTTTCTAATTCTCTCGACCTAACAAAGCTCTATCCATCAAGGCCCAGATCTAGTAGTGTCTTTCATCCACAAAACCTTATGGTATCCCTGAGCCCTTAATGAATGTTTCTCATCCAAAATCAGCACTTATTGTTTTTACCCCTCATGTGGCAATTAATCTTATATAAGAATTGCCATCTGCAATGCTCCCCAGCAGTGTTAATTCTTGGTTCATTCAGTGCTAGATAACTAAGAATTGTGCTTTCCTTTGCTAGACTTTAGTTAGTACTATACTACTTTCTGAAACTAGAGCTGGATAAGACACTGGACAGGAGCAATACTAGTAGGTACACTTCATTCATTTTAGTACCTGAAGATCCTTTCCATGGAATCTGACAAATATCTGGCTATCTGCCAACATTTCAAGGCTCCTGATGGCCCTTCTCATTCTCCTTACACATATATTCTTTGACTCTCCATTGGGAGTTATTTTTTCTTTCAAGAAAAAGTGGTTTTGATGTTGAGAAGGAATAGAAAAAAGTAGAAGAAAGGAAAACAGAGAAAACATCTGTCCACATACATATAATTCAAGTAATGAACCATCAAATATTTTCATACTTCTATGCCTTTTATAAAATAATATTATCCAATTTTAAGTTTAGTTTTAAAGCAAATAAAATAAATCTAAAAGCCTCAGCAGGTTATAAAAGATTTCTTGGAGGAAAACATAAAAATGAAAGAAAAGAGGATAGCTGAAATTTATGTGGATGATATTTATAAGAGATAAATTAACTTAGGCAGTTATTCATTTATCCATTCAATATATATTTACTGAACATGAACTAGATGCAAAGCAACTTGGCTCCAACCTAGGCACAAAGATGAATAACCCATTTGCTTCCTGGCTATTAGGAGAGATACATGTTAATCAACTTATCTTATTAAAAAACATGAAATTGGTGGCCAGGTGCTGTGGCTCATGCCTGTAATCCCAACACTTTGGGAGGTCAAGGAGGGCAGATCACCTGAGGTCAGGAGTCTGAGACAGCCTGGCCAACATGGTGAAACTTCATCTCTACTAAAAATACAAAAATTAGCTAGATGTGATGGTGGATGCCTGTAATCCCAGCTACTCAGGAGGCTGAGGCAGGAGAATCACTTGAACCTGAGAGGCAGAGGTTATAGTGACCCGAGATCGCACCATTGCACTCCAGCCTGGGTAACAGAGTAAGACTCTGTCTCAAAACAAAAACAAAAACATGAATTCGTGATAATGTCAAGAGCTGTAAAAGGTGCCCAGCACTATGGCAGCCCTAAGGACTTTGTCCTAGAACAGAAGCACATAGAATGCTTTCTTAAACAAAATAGTAATTACCTAGGTAAGGAAGTGGAGATTTTCTAGGTAGAGAAAATTACATGTGCAAAGGTCTATGCTATGAGGAAATGTGAAAATTACGATGAATCAAAAGAAGGTCAGTGGCATGGGTGAGAATGATTGTGAAGAACAGCAAAGGGCAAGAGGAACCTGGAGAAGTCAATGCCAATGACAAGCCTTCCTGGCCATGAGGAGGCACTTGCTGTTATCCCAAGATCATGGAACTATTTTTAATTGTGTAAGATATGAGGAAGAGTGACACAAATTAATTTTAATTTTCAAAAGGTCACTCCAGCTGCAAAGTTGCAAGAAGAAGAAGAGCTTTTGGGATAAATGGTTAGGACACTGTTGCCATAATTTAGGCAAAAGAAGATGGGGGAATTAAAGACTGATATAGAGATAGAGGGATTTAAAATATTTTTTAACGGGTAAATTAATAAACAACAATTATCAAAGAAGACTATGAGGTTTTTGACTTGTATAGCTCGATGGTAGGTGGTAGCTCTCACTGAAACAGAAACATTGGAGAAAAACCGTATTGGTGGCAGAGAACATACATGTGATTTGTTTTGAACATACAGTTTGAGATACCTCTGATACATCCAAAAGAAGGCATCATCCGTGCAGTTGTACATACAATAAAAATAATTGCTAATACTTATAAAGCATTTAACATGTTCCATGTTCAAGTGATTGAATATATCAACTCAAATGTGTTCTGGAAATCCAAGGAGAGCTTAGCTAGATATACAACTGTATGAATTACCTGCATTTAGATGGTAAATTTATCTAAGATTTTGTATAATATTACCTAGAAAGAAAATATGGAATGAAAAGAGAAAGATTAGGATTGAGTCTTGAACAACTCCAATTTTTAATGCCTCATGGATGAATTTTAAAAAAAACAAGGAAAGAGGAGAGGAGTTGCCAAAAATGTAGAAAGGAAAACAGGATAATGTTGCTTTAGAAAAACTAAGGGAAAAGAATGCTTCAAAAAAGGCAAACTGGTTATCAACACCCAGTGCTACCAGGAAGTCAAGTAAAATGAGGACTGAGGAATATTTGTTGATTGCAGTGAGACACAGCCCGTGGTATCAGTAGTAAGAGCTCATTCGGAGGCATGGTAGATGAGATTCTTTTTTTATTGTGTAGATATGTGAGAGAAAGGTGAGAAATAAAAGAATGTAAGAATAGGTAGCTCCTTTGAGAAACTTTACTCCAAACTGAAGGAAATATGTAGAGGAGAAGAGAGAAAAAGGAATAGATACACAAATGAGAAGCTGAGTGAGCATGTTTTCTTTTTTAAAAGGAGAAAAATTTGAATGAGTAAAACAACAGCAACAGTAATCATATTCAAAACAACAACAACACAAACATTGGAAAAAAATCTATTAGAGATTGAGAGGCTGACTATAAAATAGAGAAGCAATAATTGATTGTGAAATTGTTCTTGAGAAATCAACTGAATAAAGTTAGGCTTGTATAGAAGAGTGACAGAGAAC
>NW_012107642.1:1714767-1716710 GCF_000951045.1 Mandrillus leucophaeus
GGATTGTATTTTTTTTGGTAAAACAGGAAGGTGAGAAAACTAAATGGAGAGTTTGAGGAGACATAGTCTAAGAGGTAGAGGGTGGTAGAGTGAGTAAACAGAAATGTGGTAGGACTTTTGAGTAGTGTTGAAAGATCATTTGAGATTGAATCACAAATTTACAATGCATGCCATCTTCTGTGTTGTCTGTCTCTTACTAGCAAGATCAATGAGCTACTAAGAGATAGGCATGGAGGAGTGGATAATTGATATATTGGCTATCATAAGGTTCAACTGTGAGTAACCAAAAAACAAACAAAAAAAAACCCAAACCAAACCACAACAACAATCTATGATAACAATAACAGTAGCTTAAGAAAAAGAGAAATTTTCTCTCCCTGAACATTCACTGACTTTGGGGATGTTCTATCTTTCAATGTTGGTGGTGCTCCAGTGTTCTATCTAGTTCATTTGCTGTGTATGGCTTTTTTCCACATTCACATCATGAAGCAAAAGAGTTTCTGAATTCCAGTTGTTACGTCTAAATTTTAACAAGCTTGAAAGGGGAAGGAGTGAGCAGAGCATGTGCTCTTTCTCCAATGATACTTCCTGAAATTTCACACAATGTAGTCACATGGTCACCACTAGCTGAAACAGATGTTGACATCTTTGGTGTTTATTCCAGACTTCCATGTACCAAAACAACATTCAAATGTTCTGTTACTGAGTACAAAGGGAAGATTAGCTATTAGATGGAACCTAGAAGTCTTTCTTAGAGTTGGGATAATCCAGGAAAAAAAGTTTGTCAAGGTGGATGGTGGTAGTAGTTGCAAAAGAAGCATCTGGATAACACAAAGGCTGTGGCTGAAGTGAGATGCTTAGATTGGGATTTGGTAGGTGAGGCAATGATAAATAATGAAGTAGCCAAAGCATGCCAGAGGATGTCCATGGACATGAGGTGAGAAGCTGAGACACGTGTGATTAAGTCTCAGAAATTCATGTTAATGCTGTTCCAAATGACAGCAGAGTTTGGAGCAGGGAAAGAAGCACATTCCAGGTATTGAACCTATTCATGAATTAGAAGTTATCAGAGGCATGGAAAATTATAACAGTAGAGGACAGGAGAGAAGGATATGGCTGAATATCATGAGCTTAAGAGAGATAGACTTTTAAGATTATATTGGTGGGGTGATGATCTGAAAGCAGCAATGAGTAGCAAAGATAAATCTAGATCAATTTCTAGTTTGAAGATATAAGCTTGGGGAAAATAAACTGCCGCCATCTCAGAGAGTCTAGAGGAATCATTACCCTCTGAAGATCAGCAGGTGTCAGTTAAGGCAATGAGAAAAGAAATTAAAGACTGAGATGTTTGTTGGTCCATGAGGTGCAATTTCATAGAAAGTTTAGGAAGTCAGAGAGGCTAGGATGAGGGAGGGTTTCAGAGCAATATGGAGATGATCATGGGGGAAAGGATGAATGGGAACGGTAGGAAAACAGAGAACAAGGGAAGGGACATTTTGTTTCTACAGCCACCTTGACTTGGATGGACCCTGGACATAATGGCCTGGGAACTTCTCACTCTTATGAGGTGATGGCAGATCCTGAAGGTAGAGACTCCACATGTATCAGAGACTGGATGAAGAGAGAATCATAGCTGGAGTTTCGCTGGTTAGTTGTCTTGATGATGGTGATTCCAGGAACTTGGAGGCATCACTCACTATCAGTGGGCTGATATTAGACCCACTCAAATCATTCCATGCTAAAATACATATTTAAAAATAAATACAGTTTAAAATGTTTAGTCTTATGTCTAAATTAAATATATATTTTATAAAATATAGACATGCATCAAGAAGAAATTTTTAATCACTGGTATTTTAATCTTTCCAAGCAAGTATCTTTTAAAGAACAGGGAAAATACTGTATATTAAGTATATAATGCGTGTAGAAATTAATGCTTTTGT
>NW_012107642.1:1717380-1720231 GCF_000951045.1 Mandrillus leucophaeus
TCTGAGTGTCTATTCAAGAACAGGGGAGGCAGCCATCCCCTGTGCTGATTGGTGACATCTTTTGTGCCACCAAATAATTGGTGACATTTTTAAAGTATCCCTGTATATAAAGTTGCCCTTCCTCTTACATGTCATCTTCAGTGTAAGTTGCCTATGGGCAGAGATATGATCTGGTTCACCCCATATTCCCTCAGCACTAAGCACACTATTGCAGACAGATTGGACCTTCAATAGTGTTTGCTGGATGAACACATGGCCAAGTAATCCTACTTTTTCTCCTTAGGTAGGGTGGGATAGGAATTTTTAATAATGTGCAATATTTGCTTTGACAGAGGAGTAAATAAAGAACATCTGAGTGAGAAGCAGTGTTGCTCCATCAGAGGCACAGAGTGAGCCGCCTATATGGTGGCCCAGCCAAGAAAAATAGGTTGTTTACGGTAGGGGATGTGTCCTGAGGGGGCGACTCCCTGGTGAGGCAGAAGCTGGTTTGGGGAGGGATCATCTCATTTATACAGAGATGGGAACAGTCAGGTTAGTTTGACGTATCTTTGAATGTTTTTATTATCTTTGTAAACCAAAGTTCTGAAGTGTATCAGGGCTCAAAGCCAGGCTCTCACTGTGAATAATGAACTTAAATGAGGCCTTTTGTGTTGATTATCTGATGATTCATTCTAATGCAGCCGTCATTTTGGGCTATACTGAGAAAAAAATAGAGGATGTGTTCAGGTGGCATTTTTGATTCATGGCCTTTCTTTTATAATTTATTATTCTGAGGTATTCAGTTTGAAAAGCAAATAGTTTGATACCAAGTGATAGATTATTTTTCTTCAGTGTGAAGAAAGCCACGTTGACAAGACCGGAGGAGGGACTAACAGTGGGAGGGGAGAAATTTCTGTCCTCATGATCCATCAGGAAGTGGGGCTGACTCTGAAAATGAGACACTCTTTGTATAAAAGGATCATTTGTTGAAGCCTTTTATTCCTTTAATAAATAATTTTGAACACAAGCCTAATTTAATGTCAAGGCCTTTACTAAGCACAGTGGAGGAGTAACAAAGTGGAAAACCGGCATAGGCTCTTAGGGAGAGACAAAACATGTTACAGGAAATGACTCAAGGGTGGTGAAAAGGTCTCATAACAAATGCACACTAGAGGTAAGCAAAAAAATGAAGAAGGAAAAAGGGCAAGGAAGTGATCATAGTGAGATAGAATTTATCAGGAAAGGCTTTGAAAGAAAACCAAAGACGTTAAAATCAAACTGAATTCAGGCATTTGCAGAAAGCTGAGCTCTGGAAGATCAGGTGTGTAGATGTGGTTGCAGAATCTCTGCTGTCTTGAGAATACTTTAAGAATTCTTAGCAGAGAATAGGATAGAGAAAATAATTATGAAACTGTACTAAGGGGCAGGAGTGGTGGCTCACACCTGTAATCCCAGCAGGGGGATTTGGGAGGCTGAGGCGAGTAGATCACTAGAGGTCCAGAGTTCAAGACCAGTCTGACCAAAATGGTGAAACCTCATCTCTACTAAAAATACAAAAATTAGCCAGGTGTGTTGACGAGTGCCTGTAATCCCGGCTACTCGGGAGGCTGAGGCAGGAGAATCACGAACCTGGGAGACACAGGTTGCAGTGAGCCGAGAATGCGCCATTGCACTCCAGCTTGGGTGACAAGAATGAGACTCTGTCTCAAAAAACAAAAAACACACAAACAAAACTGTACTAAGGATATTTTAAAAGATCAAAATAAATGCAAAATATATATTATTTTATGGAGAAGAATATTGTGATAATATAAATGCTACCCAAGTTTATCTATATATTCAAACCAATTCTAAAAAATTCCCAAAAGTCTTTTATGAACTGGATTCTACGATTGTTAAATTTATCTGGAAGAGCAAAGTGCCAACGATAGCTAAGAACTTGCTATTCTTTTCAAAAAGAAGTAGAAAAAGGTTCTTGTTTTTAGGACTTTTCATAAAGCATTTGTAATAGCCTAAGGTTGTCAGCCTAGGAATAAATAAATTAGGCAGAAAGATAGACAATAGAGCTGAGATCCGATCCACATCTTTCTGTGTCCATGTTAGAGAAAGAATATAAAACTAATTTGGAGCGAAAATCTAATTTCAACTAGCAACTTTTACAAAATGTTGTTAGAATTTTTAAAAAGTTGTAAGTACTTGGCTAGCTAAAATGGATCTCTTTAATCTTGAGTTCTATTCTCCAGTGAATGTCACAGATGTGGGTGCCATTTATTTGGTCAGTGTTTTTTAAAACACATATTTTTGATTTTTAAAACTGAAAATTTAATTTTTAATCATTTCTTTATTTTAAGTATATAATTTTCAAAAAAAGTTAAGTTGTATAATGGCCTTATTTGGACCCCTTTAAATGTTGATTCCTTGGTGAAGCAGCTCCTGACTCCCTTTGACCAAATAAATTGCTGTGTTCTTTGAGTTTTCCCAGCTATCTGAACAAATTCTCATTATAATGTATTTTATTTAAAAAAAAAAAAAAATCTGTCTTCCCTTCTATACAGTGAGCTCATCAAGGGAAAAGGCAATGTCTTTTCATCTTTGTGTCACTTGGGCTGAACAGGGCAGTTAGTTTACGGTTAAGCATTAAATAAATATTTATTGAAAGAATAAAAGAATGAATGGATCTTTCCAAGATGGTTTACATAAAGTACTTTCTGAATGCAAGGACAGGGCCTGGAACACTACTTAGGGAATCATTTCCAGCATTGTTTTACAAGTCACTGATGAAACAGGAATGGGGATGTTAAAGACCCAGAAGTAAAAACAAATGAAAATTCAATTTCTCCAGAAAACGTTCTCTTTTCCATTGCAAGCACTT
>NW_012107642.1:1720281-1731852 GCF_000951045.1 Mandrillus leucophaeus
AAATTAGCCAGGTGTGTTGACGAGTGCCTGTAATCCCGGCTACTCGGGAGGCTGAGGCAGGAGAATCACGAACCTGGGAGACACAGGTTGCAGTGAGCCGAGAATGCGCCATTGCACTCCAGCTTGGGTGACAAGAATGAGACTCTGTCTCAAAAAACAAAAAACACACAAACAAAACTGTACTAAGGATATTTTAAAAGATCAAAATAAATGCAAAATATATATTATTTTATGGAGAAGAATATTGTGATAATATAAATGCTACCCAAGTTTATCTATATATTCAAACCAATTCTAAAAAATTCCCAAAAGTCTTTTATGAACTGGATTCTACGATTGTTAAATTTATCTGGAAGAGCAAAGTGCCAACGATAGCTAAGAACTTGCTATTCTTTTCAAAAAGAAGTAGAAAAAGGTTCTTGTTTTTAGGACTTTTCATAAAGCATTTGTAATAGCCTAAGGTTGTCAGCCTAGGAATAAATAAATTAGGCAGAAAGATAGACAATAGAGCTGAGATCCGATCCACATCTTTCTGTGTCCATGTTAGAGAAAGAATATAAAACTAATTTGGAGCGAAAATCTAATTTCAACTAGCAACTTTTACAAAATGTTGTTAGAATTTTTAAAAAGTTGTAAGTACTTGGCTAGCTAAAATGGATCTCTTTAATCTTGAGTTCTATTCTCCAGTGAATGTCACAGATGTGGGTGCCATTTATTTGGTCAGTGTTTTTTAAAACACATATTTTTGATTTTTAAAACTGAAAATTTAATTTTTAATCATTTCTTTATTTTAAGTATATAATTTTCAAAAAAAGTTAAGTTGTATAATGGCCTTATTTGGACCCCTTTAAATGTTGATTCCTTGGTGAAGCAGCTCCTGACTCCCTTTGACCAAATAAATTGCTGTGTTCTTTGAGTTTTCCCAGCTATCTGAACAAATTCTCATTATAATGTATTTTATTTAAAAAAAAAAAAAAATCTGTCTTCCCTTCTATACAGTGAGCTCATCAAGGGAAAAGGCAATGTCTTTTCATCTTTGTGTCACTTGGGCTGAACAGGACAGTTAGTTTACGGTTAAGCATTAAATAAATATTTATTGAAAGAATAAAAGAATGAATGGATCTTTCCAAGATGGTTTACATAAAGTACTTTCTGAATGCAAGGACAGGGCCTGGAACACTACTTAGGGAATCATTTCCAGCATTGTTTTACAAGTCACTGATGAAACAGGAATGGGGATGTTAAAGACCCAGAAGTAAAAACAAATGAAAATTCAATTTCTCCAGAAAACGTTCTCTTTTCCATTGCAAGCACTTTAAAGTTACATAATTTATTCTCACTACTAAACTAGTAATTTCAGAGCAGCAAAAACAGTTATATTTTATGCTGCTGCATGAGAACAAAAGGTATTAATTATATTTGTGTGAGAAAGAATAAAAGGTGCTTTAAAATTCTAAACAAAAGTGATTTCTCAATGACAAGAGGCGAACCTATTAAAATCCGATACAGAAAAGAAAAGTTTGGCAACTGCATTGTAATAGACATTTTTGAGAATGCTGCAGGGACAATGATGCTTGTCTACCATTTATTTCAACCTAAATAAGACAAGGAGCAAAAGAGACCTGTCAGGAATATTGCATAAATTGAGTTAGGAACTAGCCCAGTGCATTGGTTTAGGATACACTTGTGAATTTCCAGAAGAGGTTTCTATATCCCTCTTCACATAGTTAATCACTAGTTTAGTCGTTTGTTCATATATACACATTTCTACCCCACTGTATGTTTTTATTAATACAGGGAATATGACAAAAAATAATTATGCATCTTCTCTAAGTTAAAGCCCCAATTTTCCTTCTTAGAAGGCTTTATTAGGCAGAACTTGCCATATCGCCAAAAATCAGTAGTTTATTTTTATAATTTGAAACTGTGAGCTCTAGATATATCTTTAAAATCAGTAATTTGGGTAATTGGTATAGTTTGGGTTCTGATTTCATTATGAAGATCTTTTTAAATAGCAATTCTCATTTGCTCTATTCTACTTGCATTTGTTGAAGCATGTTTGTCATCAGAACATACTGTTTCATAGCCATTCCGTAGACTTCAAAAATTAAAATAGCATTGTATAGGGGTTACGAACAGAGACTCTGGAGCCAGACTATCTGGCTTTGAACTTCAGCTGTCACTCACCCACTTCATGATCTTGGGCCCATGGCATAACCCGTCTGTGCCTCTATTCCATCATTTGTAAAATAGTAGTGATGACAATGAAAGTACCTACTCATGAAGTTATTTTAAGATTTGAGAAATTACTCTCTATATTAAATCATTTACTTATTTTTTTCTTTTTTTATAGACAAGGTCTCACTCTGTGCAGTGGTGCCATCTCGGCTCACTGAATTCTTAACCTCCCAGGTTGAAGTGATTCTCCCACCTCAGCCTCCTGAGTAGCTGGAACCATAGGAGTATGCCACCAAATCTGGAATTTTTTTTTTTTTTTTTTGTAGAGATGGGATTTTACCATGTTGCCCAGGCTGGTCTCAAACTCCTGGGCTCAAGTAACCTGCCCATCTTGGCCTCCCAAAGTGTTAAAACATTTAGAATAAAGCCTAGCACACAGGAAACATTGTGTGTGCTTATTATTGCTATTATTATTTTTGTTGTTATTGTTGTAGGTTTCTGCCAGGATACCATACTATTTTAACCATAGCATCTTCCAACCTACTCACTACTTAAACAATCCCCAGAAAGGCAAAGTGAAGGACTAGTGTGGAATCCAACATGTATAGACTGGCATTGTAATGTATTTGCTTGAAAATAAAGCAAATATTGTCTATGAGTCACAGAAGTACCATCCACCCCTTTCATAGCACCACTACCCCTGGATACAATTTGAGAAACTTCACATTATTTACTTTTGTGCATCAGTGAAGAGCATGGGTTAGCAAACTTTTCCGTAACAGTCAAGAGATCATGTATATTCAGCTTTGTTGGTTAGACAGTCTCTGTAGTCATCTAATAGTGCATTATGAAAACAGCCACAAGCCAAAAGGTAAACAAGTAGATGCGACTGTGTTCCAGTAAGGTTTATTCAGAAAAATAAACCTGGGCTGGATTTTGCCCATAGGCTATAGTTTGGTGACCCCTGATTCAAAGCATCAAAAACACTGATTTTAGTTTTTAGCAACTCTGTTGACTGCACAAGTTATGATTTGGTGCAGAGTAAAGGGTGGCTAATATCAGCTTCTGCTTTCTTTTCTGCCTCTACGTTTTCTAGCTCTATCCATGGAGGATTAAGTTATGAATCCTAACTATAGATTTGGACACTTGTCGACTCCCTTTCTTTTGCCCTCCAGATCAACTCTTCACACTTCAACAATCTTGTTGGGTTAGTGTATTAGTCTGTTCTCACAATGCTGTAAAGAAATACCTGAGACTGAGTAATCTATAAAAAGGAGAGGTTTAATTGGCTCACAGTTCCACAGAATGTACAGGAAGCGTGGTCAGGAGGCCTCAGGAAATTTACAATCATGATGGAAGGCAGAGGGGAAGCAGATATTTCTTACATGACCAGAGCACAAGGAAGAGAGCGAAGAAGGAGGTGCTACACACTTTTAAACAACAAGATCTCATGAGAACTCACTCACAATCATGAGGACAGCAAGAAGGTAGTTCACCCCATGATCTCATCACCTCCCACAAGACCCCTCCTTAAACACTGGGAATTACAACTCGACATGAGATTTGGGTAGGGACACAAATCCAAACCATATCATTCTGCCCCTGGCACATCCCATATCTTATGTCCTTCTCACATTACAAAATACAATCATCCCTTCTCAACAGTCTCCCAAGTTCTATTTTTTTTTTTTTTTTTTTGAGATGGAGTTTCATTCTTGTTGCCCAGGCTGTTGTGCAATGGTGCTATCTCAGCTCACTGCAACCTCTGCCTCCCAGGTTCAAGTGATTCTCCTGCCTCAGCCTCCTGAGTAGCTGGTATTATAGGCATGCACCATGACACTCAGCTAATTTTGTATTTTTTTTTTAGTAGAGATGGGGTTTCTCCATGTTGGTAAGGCTGGTCTCGAACTCCCAACCTCAGATGATCCACCCACCTTGGCATTACAGGTGTGATCCACCGTATCCAGCCCCAAATTCTTAACTCTTTCCAGCATTAACTCAAAAGTCCACAGTCCAAAGTATCATCTGAGACAAGGCAAGTCCCTTCCACCTATGAACCAAAATAAAAAACAAGTTAGTTACTTCCAAGATACAATGGGAGTACAGGAATTGGGTAAATACTCCCATTCCAAAAGGGAGAAATCGGCTAAAAGAAATGGGATGCAGACCCTGTGCAAGTCTGAAACCCAGTAATTAAATTAAATCTTAACGTTCCAAAATAATCTCCCTTAACTCAATGTCTCACATCCAGGCAACACTGATGCAAGGGCTGGGTTCCCAAGGCTTCAGCCAGCTCTGCCTCTGTGGCTTTGCAGGGCTCAGTCCCAAAGGCTGCTCTCAAGGGCTGGCTGGCATTGAGTGCTTATGGCTTTTTCAGGTGCATACTGCAAGCTGTCTGTGTATCTACCATTCTGGGGTATAGAGGATGGTGGCCCACTTCTCATAGCTCCACTTGACAGTGACACAGTGGGGACTCTGTGTGGGGACAGCAACCCCACATTTTCCCTCTGTACTGAACTAATAGATGTTCTCTGTGAGGGCTCTGTCTCTGCAGCAGATTTCTGCCTGGACATCCAGGGTTTTCCATACATCTTCTGATATCTAGGCAGAAGCTCCCAAGCCTCAACTCTTGCACTCTGCCTACCTGCAGGCTTAATTCCACCATGGCTTAGGGCTTGCACCCTCTGGAGCAGCAACCTGAAAACCTGGGCCCCTTTGAGCCATGAATGGAGCTGGAGTAGCTGGGATGCAGGGAGAAGTGTCCTGAAGCTGTACAGGGTACTGCATGGGGCCCTGGACCTGGCCTACAAAGTCATTCTTCCCTTCTAGGCCTACGGGTCTGTGACGGGAGGGACTGCTTTGAAAGTCTCTGAAATGCCTTTATAGCCTTTTTCCCATTGTCTTCGGTATTATTGCTCCTTTACTTTCATTCAGTTGTGCAAATTCCTGCAGCCTGCCTCAATTCCTCCCCTGAAAAGGGGTTTTTCTTTTCTCCCACATGAGCAGCCTGCACATTTTCCAAACTTTTACACTCTGCTTCCCTTTTAAATATAACTTCCAGTTTTAGGTCATTTATTTGTTCACCCATATGAGCATAGGTTTTAGAAGCAGCCAGACCACATCTTGAATGCTTTGCTGCTTAGAAATTTCTTCCACTGGATACCCTAAATCATCTTTCTCAAGTTCAGAGTTCCACTGATCCCTTAAGCAGTGGCACAATGCCACCAGGTTTTTGGTAACATAAAGCAAAAGTGTTCCCAACAAGTTCCTCATTTCCATCTCAGACCTCATCAGCCTGGACTTCATTGTCCATAGTACTATGAGCATTTTGGACACAACTTAACAAGTTTCTAAGACGTTCCAAAGTTTCCCTCATTTTTGTCTTCTTCTGAGCCCTCCACACCCCTCCAACCTCTGCCTGTTACACAGTTCTGAAGTTGCTTCCAAATTTTCAGGTACCTTTATAGCAACACTCCACTTCTGGTCAATTTTTGGTAACAGTTTATTCTCACACTGCTACAAAGACATACCTGAGACTGAGTATTTTATGAAGAAGAGATATTTAATTGGCTCACAGTTCCACAGGAGGTATAGGAAGCATGACTGGGAAAGTCTCAGGAAACTTACAATTATGGTGGAAGACGAAGGGGAAGCAGTCACATCTTACACAGTCAGTGCAGAAGAAAGAGAGAAAAGGGGGAGGTGCTACACACTTTTAAACAATCAGATCTCATGAGAACTCATTCACTATCATGAGAACAGCAAGGGGGAAATCCACCCTCATGATCCAGTCACCTCCCACCAGGCCCTTCCTCTGACATTGAAGATTACAAGTCAACATGAGATTTGGGCAGGAACACAGACAGGAACACAGACTGAAATCACATCTGTTGGCGTGATGAGAGTGGTGAGGTTGGATGCTAGCCCATGGGGACTATATGACTGGGTTTCCACATCCTCTAGCTTTCAGTTACGTTCATCCAATATGGATCCTAGTTAGAGATCAAAGGAAAAAGAGAATTGAGGTCAGGGTACTTCTTTCTCTATGCCCTCTAACTCCCTTCCTGTGACTACCCCAGGGTGACTGTGTTCTTCCACAGAAGTACTATTCTTCTCAAAATGAGCAACATACTACAGCACTCTTTTCCTCTTTGGTTTTATGCACTCCTTTTTGACCTCATACTTTTGAGCTTATGAGAAATAAACTCTGGATGACCAAACTCTTTCTTGTGATTCCCTACCCCATCTATGGAGGTAATATTTTGGGAATGAATCCTTATTGACATGTCCTAATTTGAGTGTTTGATCAGTTTCCTGTTGACACCTAGGCTAACGAAGACTTGGTCTCTCAGAATAAACCCTACAGGAACAGAACTGGCATCAGCAGGCTCAAAATCAATGTCTTATGAATCTTAGCATTTGTTTTATTATTGATTAGTCCTGCAATGTAAGGCTGGAGTTTACAATAAAGAGTAGTCAATGTTGACTGTACAGTTCTCTGAGTCACACAGCATGTTGGGAAATGTTTCTCAAGAAGTTCTGAAGAGAAGGAGTTATCAGAAAGTTAGCATAGTATCAGAGAAATGAAGGCAGAGGTGAAATCTCTGAGAGATACAACTGGCAATCCAAGGATCAATACAAATAGATCAACTTTGGTTTTAGGCCAAGCACCAGATGAGGAGGAAGTTGATCTGGTGAATCAGAGAAGAGCGCAATTTTTGTGCTAAGACAGAAAGAAGTGGGTCCTGAGTGTAAGAATTTCAGGTCCAATGTAACATGTCTGTTTTGCTGGATCTGAGTTAACCCATAGGTCTGCTTCTGCCTTGCCTTGGGTGTGGCACTGAAGTATACATATCTAAAACTGTCTTCTTGAGATTCTTTCAGGTCATTGGAAGAAATTCCATCTAAGTCCATAGTATCCACCAGACACTATACCAATCCCTTCTATTTCCCTATCCCACTGTGTTGAGTCCTCATTCTTTGTATTCTAAACTACTGGTTGAAGTCCTATTATATCACAACATCCAATAACTAAAATGCAACAACTCCTATATAGTCAGAGTTCTGAGAAATAGAATCAATAGGATATATGTGTGTATATATATATATGGAGAGAGAGGGAGAGAGAGAGAGAGAGAGAGAGAGAGAGAGAGTTTTCTTTTAGAAAAACTCTTAGGAAAACGCTTGTCTGATTATGGAGGCTGAAGTTCCAGTGATGTCATCTGAAAGCTAGAGATCCAGAAAAGCCAGGGGTGTAATTCTAGTTTGAGTCTAAAGACCTAGAAACCAAGGGTGTTGATGGTGTAAAGCTTAACTCAAGGGCAGAAGAAGATCAATGTCTAATCTAAAACAGGCAGGCAAGAAACAAAAGAGGGTAATTCCTTCTTCCTTTGCCTTTTGTTCTATTTGGGGCCTCAATGAGTTAAATAATGGCCATTCACATTGGGGAAGGCAATCTACTTATGGAGATCACTAATTCAAATATTAATCTCATCCAGAAACACCCTTACAGACACACAGACATATTCAATCTGAGTACACGTTGGTTCCAGTAGTTATCACATAAAATTTACCATCATGCTTTATTTTGTAAATTCTTGCCTTCTATCTGTGATTGGTATGTTTTCTTATCAGAATTGAATCTCCTGGAACAAACTAATTGTATAGGACCTTCTAGCTGTACTTGTGTAGACCAATCTCTATAGCCAGGTTAATTGTCTCAGAATCATGTCATAAAATTCAGAGAAAAGGACTGACCAACAGGCTCCACCTTGATTCACTGAGTGCTGCCCATTCTAAATGCTCTGCTACTCTAACTCCTTTCTATTTTGAAGTTGGCCTGTCTGAAAATTCACTGTGTTTCTTGACCTTGAAACGTCCACACATTTATACACGCGTGCACATTCAGGGAATGCAAAATGACCTTTGATTTCAAACTGCATTTGGTTAAAAGCAACAAAATCTAAGTGTGAAGTATCGAGGAATCAGAAAACGCATCTACTGAGAGTACAGGATGCAGAGATAGTCATAGTTTGCATCTTTACAAGAAAAAAGCCAGGCCAAAAATGATATATGGAGAGTGAGAAAAGTGCAAACTAATGGGTGGCTGGCTAAATTCATCTTCAATAATTCATTTAGATATAAGTTGCAGAATAGAGCTGAGAAATCTGAAAATGTCAAGAAGAGAGACCTATTAAATGACTTTCCAACTGTTATCCAAGGTCAGGAGAAACATTAGCTTGAAACCGTGAATGTCCTGGTTCCTAGGTTCCAATTTTAATAACTAGATGATGTATCCTGTTCTTCCAGGTGCAATCTTCATTCACCGAGGAATGAAAAGGAAACAAACCCAGAGATAAACAAACTTATTCCAGATTATCCTGACTTTATCTGTTAAAAGGCATTTGTTTAGTAGAAGTAGCAGTGAGTGTGAATTATTCAATGCCCATATCCTTCCGAACTTTAAGGATTTTTTAAAATCCAGGTATAAAGACCATTAAAAATTGATAAAGCATTTGTAAACCCTTAGCAAATGAACCGTCAAGGGACACATTAATAAAACATCTTTTAAAATCTCCGTCTCTGAGCTGATTCTCATCATGCTGTCCCAAGGCAGAGTAAACCACGCTGCTTATCTTGCAGCTCTTGGTACTACCCAGCATGTCTAGCAAGGTGAGACAGAAGACAGAGGGCAGGGCCTTTTAGGAAACCAGTGCCATCTTTCACACAGGTATCCACACTCCTCCAGCTGATTCACAGCTTAGAACGATTCCCTAAGTAAATAAATCCTTAGCCAGAATTTTTCACTGGGTCACTAATATAAATTTATAGATGGGCCTTTCGACATTTCTATTTGCAAAGCAAAACATTCAAGATCCTAGGGGAATTGAAGTGTTAGGAATTTAGGAGGAGCCAATGAAAGTTTTCACCTTGAGGTCACTGTTCACATTCAGCCCAGGCTAAAGGAGCAGTCAGGGTCACTGAACAGCACAGCTTTGAGGCAGTTAAGCGACTTGGCTCATCTTATTCTCACTGGCTAATGCAAAAGATATAAAAATGTATTTTACTGACATGGCATCTTTCTTCTTCGCAATGAAGAGCAATGCAGGCACAAGAAGAAACCAGCTATTAACATATCAACCTGTCACTGCCCTTGGACAGAGCAGAGGTTGTCAAGAAAGCTTAGTGTAAACAAGATCAACAACAAGGATCTGGAATCAGGAGCAGGAAGAATTTTCTACAATCCTATAAAAAGAACTACCGACCTGGGGTGTGACTAGAGATTACCTAGTAAGCACGTATTCATCAAGAAATTTGTCCCCATGTCAAGGCACAGAATAGTCATTTTAGGGATGGTGAACAATTTTGTCATTAGTAACACCCCAAATACTTACTGAAGTCTAACTATATGAATGACTTTGTTGGCACTGAGTGTATAATGATATCATAAGACCCAGTCTGTGTTTTCCTGAGGATATCACTCCATTTTTGAAGGTAAAATTCATAGGTAAACAGGAAAATAATTTTTCTAGGTGGCACAAAATTTCCAGGTATCAGAGAAAAATCGATTTTACAGAAGTACTGAGATGAGATGGGCGTTTTAAGAGTCTACAACTGATATAATTAAGGACATTATAGGATAATAAAACAGAAATTTTCTTGATTCTTATACATTTTGGCCTAATTTACTTAACACTGTGCCCACTTAGAATCCCACTTCAGTTCAGTTCTGCTTCATCCAAATGAAGGAGGTGAACCTCTCATTTGCAAGAATACTAGTTGAGACACAGAGTTTAGATTTATTGCTCTGAAGGAAGTCCAGAGTCTTTGTTCATCTTTAAAAAGTACAACTTTACCAAACTTATATCAAAATTTCCAAAAGAGAATAAAGCCGTTTCTCTGTATAATTTCCCCCTGATAATCCCGTTAGCTTGTGTTAGGGTTAGAGTTTGGGTTAGGTGAGGATTGGAATTCATGTTGCCCCACATTTTCCTGATTTACAAGTAGAGGTTGCCAAAATAAAGACATATGGTCATTCCAGGAGGACTTCCTCTTTGTTTCATTTAATTGCCTACATATTTTGTCCTCAACAACCCCAGGGTGAAATGATATAATCCACCCTCATTCAAGATGCATTCACTCTCACCTGGACTAATGCATCCTCCTTGTAACTGGTCTTCCTCTTGCCATTCTGGCACGCTTATAATCCTGTTCTACACAACATTCAGAAGGGTCTTTAGCAATGAAACTTAGTCTATATTACCCACCTGCTTAAGATGCTCCTTTTCACAGCCCACTAGAGCTTTATGATGGTTTCCCCAACTTCTATCCATCCCTTAATGTTGACCGAGAACACATACCCACATACTAGCCACTTTTTCTTTACCGTGCCTTCTAAGGTCATAACTATCTAAGAAAGAGACTTGCTCTCTGTTGCTTGTCCATAAAACACTCTAGTAAGAGATATTTGCATCTTCAGTTCTTTCTTTTCCTTCAGGCCTCAGCTTGAACATCCCAGAGGCTTTTTCTGATTATTCAACTCCTCTACTATCTACCTCCTCATGCATAACAACGCACCCCACCTCCACTGCCTGGTCACTCTCTACCACATGACTGTTTTATTTCTTTTAAAAATGATTATAGTGTTAATATGTTTACCTTATTATTTTATTTGCTTCTTTTTTTTTAATTTTCTCTACCCCTACCTTCAATTAGAAATGCATCAGGAAAACAAGACTATGTTTAATGTTCACATTTATGTGACAGTGCACTTAAGATATAGTCCCTACTCTTAAGAAAGATATGTAGTAAAGAAAATAGGGAATACACCTAAATAGGTATGAAAGACAAGTGCAAGAAGTACTATAAGTGAAGGTGAGTCACAGATTGGAAGAGGTCAAGGGAAGACAACTTCTAGTTACAATTAATAAGGAAAGCATTGTGATCGAGGTGATTCTTTAATTGACAAAGGATCTGGGATTGAGGGTGATTTTAGGTGACTATTCCACTCAGGCTAAAGCATAGGCAAATATTTTTCAAGACATATAGAAAATGAACCCCAAGCTGCCATCCAAGATTGATGGAACAAAGACCAGGTGACGCAGCCAAGGCCCTCCAAAGAATTTTATTATTTCTTTCATTATGTGGCAAAAATATTTCCCATCATTCAAACTAAGAAATTCAAGGCAGTTTTTCTTAAAGATTTGAAAACAGTAAATAAATAACTTATTTTAAATAATTATATTGCCTGGCACGGTGACTCATGCCTGTAATTCCAGCACTTTGGTAGGCCAAGGCAGGTGAATCACCTGAGGTCAGGAGTTCAAGATCAGCCTGGCCAACATGGTGAAACCCTGACTCTACTAAAAATACAAAAATTAGCCAGGCGTGATG
>NW_012107642.1:1732212-1737182 GCF_000951045.1 Mandrillus leucophaeus
GCGTGGTAGTGGGCACCTGTAATCCCATCTATCTGGGAGGCTGAGGAAAGAGAATTGCTTGAACCCGGGAGGCAGAGGTTGCAGTGAACCAAGATCCGGCCACTGTACTCCAGCCTGGGTGACAGAGTGAGACTCTCTTTCAAAAAAAAAAAAAAAAAGCAAAAATAAATTATATTCTTTTGTAAAAGGAGCGTATTCACATAGCTTATGTATAGCATATAATCAAATACTTGGCTACCTATAATAAACCATGCTTTACTTCCCTTGAACAGGAGATTTTTGCTTAAATAATAGAAGAGATAATCTCAAAGAATCTTAAATCCAATGTTTCTTCTTCCCAATTATTGTCTCCTCAACGACAAGATACACACTATTTTTGAATATATAAACAAACTAACTGTCTAAAATAAAAAAAAAGCTGTGACTGTAGATGCAAAAGGCCTGAAAATTATTCTTTGTTACCAAAAATGGTACTCTCTTCTCCCAGATGATATTTAAGCCCACGAGCACCCCAATCACTCACTCCTTGTTCCTCACCCAGATATTTGCTCTTGTAATAGTCTTGTTCTTCTTACAGCAACACAATTCTCTCCAACAACCTCCTATATCCTTATAGGCAATGGGCTGTGTCCATCCCTATTAACACAAAGGATACAGTGAAATAGATCTTGAGGTACCATGTAGTGCAAAGCCCAGGAAAGAGGTTTTGACTATGACACGGCCCTAGTTGCTTATGAGCACTGTCCGATAAATCACCCAGTTAGACCCCTACTGCCACTTGGCTTCTGTGCTGCTGTAGTCTGATCTTTTTCAAAGCAAAGTCCACCCAGCCATTAAAATAAATAAGGAGACCATTACTGACTTTCAATCTCTTCACAGAAAAATAAGTTAAGAACAACCACACACAAACACATATATACATAACACACTCCAAGACTAGTGTCACTGAAGATTTCATCAGCTGTCTGACAAGAAGATATTTAATTAACTCTCCTACCTGTCTCTCTCTGCATGATACAAACAAATCAAGGAGCTTTGGAAGAATAATTAATTCAAGATGTAAAAGCAGCGTCAGATTAAAAAAAAAGAGAGAGACGGAAGCAGGAGGATTCTGGAGTGCTTAATTTTTATTAAATAGCACCCTTGCTAAGAATTTTGCCACCAAACATGCCTCTGAGGTCAGGACTTAGCATGTCCTGATCCACCAAATGTATACAATAAACCTGAGGGTCCTAACAGAGGGCCACATCAGAAGGTGAAAGTATGCCTTTGGAAATGAGTGCATCCAGAGTATTAAAGTAGCTCTCCAATCTCATCTTTGGAAGTGTGTAGGTTGGGAGTTCTCAATGGTGAGGGTGGGTGGTGGCTCACACCTGTAATCCCAGCACTTTAGGAGACTGAGGTTGGCAGATCACCTGAAGTTGGGAGTTCAAGACCAGCCTGACCAACATGGTGAAACCCAATCTCTACTAAAAATACAAAATTAGTCGAGCGTGGTGGCACATGCCTGTAATCCCAGCTACTCAGGAGGCTTAGGCAGGAGAATCGCTGGAACCCGGGACGTAGAGGTTGCAGTGAGCCGAGATCACATCACTGCACTCTAGCCTAGGCAACAGGAGCGAAACTCTATCTCAAAAAAATTTAAAAAATAAAAAAAAGTCAACTATATCCTGGCTGGGTACGGTGGCTCATGCCTGTAATCCCAGTGTTTTGGGAGGCTGAGGTGGGAGCATCACTTGAGGCCAGGAGTTCACAGCTGCAGTGAGTTGTGATTGTGCCCCTGTACTCCATACAGCCTGGGTGACAGAGCAAGACTCAATCTCAAAAAAAAAAAAAAAAAAAAAAAATTATTTCCCTTCTGTCAACTTATGGGTGCAGAGGAACTCTAGCCTCTCCTCCTATATATAACCACCCCTACCCAATGGGAAGAGATGTAACTTTCTTAATTGATGAATTTGGAAGAAGTGCTTGAGTGTTCTTGGTTCTGCTCTTCCTGCTCTCCACTTTGGGGCTGATCTTGTCAACAAGAAACTTCCATTTTCTGATAGACAGTTCCTCACAAGCGAACTTTGATTTTCCTGTTTTTCCTGTCATGGGAATAAAGCATGAACAAGATCAGTGTATCACAGGTATTACATCACTTTCTCCAGATTTGCACTGTTCTGTAGTAATGAAGCTACTATTTTGTTCTCTATCTCTCTGGTGTCTCCTTCTCTCAGTGATTTTGGAATTTGGAAAAGGAGGATGGATGTATTTATTGATACCACAACACCTCTTTCACCTTGTGGAAGGAATGTTTAGATACCTGTTATGATTTAAATGTGTCCTCCAGAGTTCAGGTGCTGGAAACTTCATCCCCAATGCAACAGTGCTGGGAGGTGTGGCCTGATGGGCATTTAGGTCCTGAGGGATCTACCCTCATGCAGAGATTAATGCTGATTATGAAAGAACAAAGTCTGTGGTATTCCTTTACAGAAACACAAAATGAACAAAGACAATACCATAAAGATAATTTCAATGATTTTCTGTTTTCTTTTGCTACATTAATAGAGTCTTAATAACTTTTTGACTTCAGGCAAACCAGGATAAAATTAAAAGGAACAGTCACACAATCAGAAATTGTTCTTTTTAATATGTTTTGATTTGAAGTTATGAAAGTTAGAAAATGGTCTTAGAAAAGAATTCTCAAATGGAGGGATGCGGGTCAGGAAACCCTACATGCATTTATAAGAAATGTAAGACTGAGAAAAAACTGTCATTTACTTCCTATAGCCTCTGTCTACTACATTTTCATTAATAACAGTTTGAAGAAATTTACATTTTTTTTAAAAAGTAGCCACACTTGCCAGGCTTTCTGCAAGGAGAGTCATTTGCTTCCCTCGTTACATCTTTAACACTAGTTGGTTCTTCATGCACTGAAAACAATCCTGTTCCTGGTGGCCTCAGGCCCTCTCTTCTGACTCTGATTTTCCTCTTCCAAAACTTCTTGATTAGCTGACTGTACAGATCCCTTATGTCAGGTCAAGTTTTGTCCAGCTCTTTCTTCCCAATACACTTGGTGCTTTCAACCATCTCCTGATTTTCAAGCGTTATCAGTCAGAGGCTTTTTCTTCCTCTTTGTATACCAGACATGTACAGTCAATAATAACCTCCTCCTAACATTGATACCTCAAACACTTCTGGATATCAGCCTAGGCGCTCTGCAAATTTGGAAGGATTAGTGACTACTTTTGCTATATACCCAACACTTTAAAAATGTTATGATACTTATACCAATACAAAAGTACATAGGCACAAGGTTATTCACTGCAGCATTCTTTGTAAATGCAAAATATTAGAAACAACCCAAGTGCCATACATAGAAGAGTGTTTGAATAAACTAAAGTATAGCCACACAATAGAGAAGTATGCAGCAATAAAAAAAAATAAGAAGATATCTCATTAAGTAAGATGGATGAATTTCTTGGATGTATTGTTAAGTAAAAAAAATCAAAACACATATAAATATCTACGGTATGCTACTTCTACTTAAGAGAGAGGAATACAAGAAAATATATATATACCTGATAATATATGCAAAAATAAATACAGGAAAGATAAACCAGAGACTAATGACATAACTTACCTAGGTGGGGAAGATGACATTAAGGTAAAAAGGATGAGTAAATGAAAATGGGATAAAAGGATTGGCAGGAGTCATACTTTGCTGAGTACAACTTTTGTTATAGCTTTGACCTGGGGAACATATCAAAAAATGAATGAATGAAATGTACTCATTGCTGGAGAAATCATATAACCATATGTGTGTGTATATGTGTGTGTGTGTGTATATATATAGCCATGTGTATATGTGCATGTGCATATGTATGTGTTTGTATTATACACATATTTCCTAAGAGTATTTATTGCAAGCACCTAGAAGCAATAATATTTTAGTAGGCATCAGCTCACCTAGCATCTAGATATTGATTTCTAAATGCAATTTCCCAATAAAGAAACTAGGACTCCTTGGAGAAATAGTTGATTCCAAAGTTGAGCAGGAAAAGTACAAGTTAAGCATGGAATTTTTGTGGTTCCGGAAAGTCAACAACTACTCAGAAAATGATGGGACCATGTTCAAACAACTCAGAGTCTAATTTGACATACCTCTCAATGGTCAAATCTAGGAAGAGTCAAGCAAAGGATATACACTGATGGAAAGAGATTATAACCCATACAATAAAATAGATATAAATGAGTCCATATTGATGGAAGTAAACAATTAAATATATAGGGAAGAAGAGATAGCTCTTCTTTACAGTAAAATTCCAATTAATTTGCAGGAATAATGAATAACAAGTGACCATTAGGTAATCAACACATATGGATTGCAGGCAGGAATCATGGGTAGATAATAAAATTAGTAAACAGAAGTATGAGAAAAGGGACACTTGTATGGTCACAAAATATCTCACCATAAGACATTCATTACAAGGAATAAATGGTCGCCTTACAGTGATAAAATCTAGCAGGCCTATCTTCATCAAGTGATCAAAATTAATATCACTAATAACAAGCCATAACATCATGTTCTCACTGCTTTGTTGTACTGAGGAGGACTCATCACACAATCATCACAATGCTACACATTGGGCTGCATTCTTGACAGAAATGTGTAATCTTAACCTAATTATAAAAATAAATCAGCCAAGTCCAAATGGAAGGAGAGTCTAAAAGATAAATTGTTAGTACCATACAAGACAAAAGTGTTAAGGTCATGAATGACAAAGAAAGACTGAGAAACTACCACAGACCGGAAATCACGAAACAGACTTGAAAACTAAATGCACTACCAAATTTGGAATTGGATCTTGGACCAGAAAAAAGGACATTAATAAGAAAATTGATGAAATTTGTATAATACACATACATTAGTTAACAATCTCTAAATTTGAATGATATCAATGCTAGCTTCCAGGTTTTGATAATTG
>NW_012107642.1:1738147-1741252 GCF_000951045.1 Mandrillus leucophaeus
TTATGACTGCTGGTTTCTTGAAAAGGTCAGGCAGTGTCCCTGAAGGTGCATTTTTCCATCACACACCATGCAAGCATATCTCTTCCAGCTCTGTCATTTATTGTTATGGATTTCCTATATTTTCAATTATGTTCTTTTTTTTCAGCAGATTAAATCAGATTTGAGGACAATAAAGGGTTAATGAAATGATCTTGGTGTAATTACTCATTATAAAACATCTCCCTCTTGGTTGAGGCCTTATTTGGAGGGGGAAAAAAAAAAAAAAAACCCTCCTGGGGCAGCAGCAACAAAGGAAGCTGATAAAGGAAGGGAGAGCCGCCTGTTCTTTAGTGAGTTTTATTGCAAATGGAAAAAGCATGTTACTTGTCAAAGGCGTTATTAGGAAACTCACTGAAAGATAAAAAGTGGAACCAAAAAAAAGAAACCCCTTCAAAAAATAATAATAATAATAATAACAGCCTGCTTTGCTTCTTCTCATTGCTCAGGAATGTTTGTATTTGCTTGTTTAAAATGACAGTTTGAAATGTAAGATGGAAAATGACTGGTTGACACGAGCCTTTGTTTTCTACTCTGTGCCTATTGTACCTGCGTGCACTGTATATGTATAAATCTTGCCAACCCTCCCTCCTCCCCTCTCCAAAGTGTCTGGATAATGACACGATTGGAATGCTTAGTACTCAAAGTTGTATCTTCATTGAAAGAGAAAGAAAAGGAAAACATTAAAAAAGACAGCAATAATAAATATCTGGGGTTGTCTTTTACCTAAAGTGAAATGGATTTACTCTATACTTAATCTTTATTACCTAGTCATTTTGTGGAAGGTGTTTTGGTTGATGCCTGACTTTTTTTTTTTTTTTTTTCTACAGCAAAAAGCATTTATATAACTCAAGCTGTTAAAATCATGGATAGAAATGCCAAGGTTTTGAGGTTTTGCCTCCCTCCGGTGTGGAAGCATGGTACATCGCCATCTACGAACCTGAAGTCATCAAATCCCCTTTTCCAGTGATTCACTGGTGCTAAATGAAGCTAAATAAAAAAGCAAAGATCAAAGCAGAAAATCTCAAGAGATCTGTGTGCTTCATATTTTAGACAGCTTCCTACATGAAACTACTAAGGAGTAGATGGCAGAAAAACATTGGATTCCAGTTCTATCTCAGCCCTCATCTGGTCTGAACACTAGAAAAGCTTCTCGCTAACACCTTTACCATGAGTCTCATTGCATTTTAGTTTTTAGTTGTATAGGTGTCTTCCTAAAAAGCAAAGTTAATCATGGCATTTCCCCATACAAAAGAACATTTTAATTACCTCAAAACAAAGAATAAAATTAAAATTGTTCAGATAGACATTTAAGGCCCTTCACAACTGTAGCCTTTTCTAGAGTCTTACCACTTGTTTGTCATCTTTGTCATCTTTGACAGGCTTTGAAAAGTGGAATAGGAGGGACAGTAGCCTCTGACAGGGCTTGGTAGATTACTAGGTGAGTCAATATGATTCTTTCCCTGGAGTTTGTGTTAGGAAATCTGGAGGAGAATCATCAAATTGTTAACAGAAAAGTATGTGGACAGATATAGAGATAGATTTGAATTAATAGTAAAGAGTTAGAATAAAAATTGAGAAGCTTTGCTGCAGATATTTCTAGAGCTGTTTAGGATTCAAACGACTAACTTGTCCAAGCTCAGAGACTAGTTTTGCTACTGTTTCTGCTCCTTCTTAGCTTGGATGCTTTGCTTTGCCTGGCTTCCCTTGAAATCTATGCATATGGCTGAAATCCTTGTTTACTTATCTACATGTCTATCCTTAAAATAAACTCTACAAATTTAAGATAGCCACAGTTGATCCTTGAACAACAACAAGGTCAGGGTTGCTGAACCCCACACCCTGTGCAGTCAAAAATCTGCATATAATTTTTGACTCCCCAAACACTTAACTACTAATAGTCTATTGTTGACTGGAAACCTTATTGATTACATAAACAGCCAATTGACACATATTTTATATATGTATTATATCCTATATTCTTACAGTAAAGTAAGCTAGAGAATAGCAGAATGTTATTAAGAAAATCATAAAGTAGAGAAAATATATTTACTATTTATTAACTGGAAGTGGATCATCATAAAGGTCTTCATCCTTGTGATGAAGGTTGAGTAGGCTGAGGAGGAGAAGGAAGGGGAGGGGATGGTCTTGCTGTTTCAGAAGTGGCAGAAGAAGAAGACAATCTGTGTAAGTGGGCCCTTGTAGTTCAAATCTGTTTTGTTCAAAGGTCAACTGCATAGTGAGCTTATCATTCCCAAACATCACCAGCATGACCAAATTAAGCTCTGCCAACAGGAATGAAACGGTAGATTGGCCCTAAACTAACTTCACCTGGAAAATACTAACACTTTTTTAAAGTTCTGGGTCTGATATCATGTCCCTTGTAAAACCACATTGCCCCACAGAGAGCTTGGTTCTACACTGTTTCCCCACATATTTTGCTTCTATCTCTGTTACAGCAGGTAGGGAGTTCCTTGGGCTGCCCCAACAAACCACCACTTACTAATTGGAGACAGAGGACATTTCTATTCTCACACTTTTTAGGTCTGAACTCCAAAATCAGTGTTGGTAGGACTACGCTCCCTCTGAAGGCTCTAGGCAGGAATACTTTATTGTTCCTTTTGGTTTCCAGGGATTCCTGGTATTCTTTAGATTGGGAAGCATAGCCCCAGTCTCTGCCTGTCTTCACGTGGCCTTCTTCCCTTATCTTTGTGTGTTTCCTATTCTGTCATTCTTTTTTATTATTATTATACTTTAAGTTCTAGGGTACATGTGCACAACGTGCAGGTTTGTTACATATGTATACATGTGCCATGTTACTGTGCTGCACCCATTAACTCGTCATTTACATTAGGTATATCTCCTAATGCTATCCCTCCCACCCCTCCCCACAATACAACCCAGTGTGTGATATTCCCCTTCCTGTGTCCAAGTGATCTCGTTGTTCATTTCCCACCTATGAGTGAGAACATGTGGTATTTGATTTACTGTTCTTGCGATAGTTTGCTGAGAATGATGGTTTCCAGCTACATCCATGTCCCTACAAAGGACACAAACTCATCCTTTTTT
>NW_012107642.1:1741302-1742839 GCF_000951045.1 Mandrillus leucophaeus
GGGAATCCTCCCTAACTCATTTTACGAAGCCAACATCATCCTATTCTGTCTTTTTAAAGTGCATTCATCATTGAATTTAGGCACTGTCAAAACCAAAAAGATCTCATATGAAGATCCTGAATTAAGTACATCGGCAAACATTCTTATTTCAAATAAAGTCACATCCTGTTGATATTGGTGATCATATCTTTGGGGGACCACAATTCAACCTAATACAGTTCAGTTATTACATTATTTTATAATTCACTTGACTTTTCTTTGAGACTACAGTCCCTCAACTGCAAGACTCACTGCTTACTTTTTTATATCCTGGTATTTAGCAGTATCTGGCACATAGTTGAAATTCAATGAATAACACATTGAATAGACACACGAATAAAAATACTAAGCATTTCTCTCTATATTTCTAGGCTTTACTTTCCTAATATTTAAAATGAAAGCCTTACTTTATTTTTAGCCACTTTTAGCATTTGATTAGTAGAACAAACAGGCAGAACACTAAAGTTTGGACCTCTCGACCTTCCAGAGAGTCTTTCTGGAAAGATCGTCCCTTACGGTCTTTGATAATTTAAAATAACTAGCTCTGAAAATAAGTCTTTTTTTAAAAAAGGTTATTCTATGCAATGCTTGCTTTGGAGGTAAACCTACATACAGGATTAGCATTAAGTATATACTTAATGCCCTTATGGAGACACATCTATTTTATAAGTCAAAAAACTGGGACTATGGATAGGTAAGAACATCTTTATGGCAATAAAGTAAAATAATATTTTAAATCAATCATAATTGATACTATGCTGTACAGCCCAGATTACTCCTTCAGGACTGAGACAAACATTTCACGCACATCTGGGAGTAGCTGTGCAGATGACCGTTCACAGATGAGTCACTTTCAATGCCCTCTGTGGAAGAGAACTTTCTTGCCTAAATCATGATCTTCACTGGGGCCAAAGTTCAACCAATGGCAGGTCAATTGTGGGGAACCATAACGGGTCTAAAGACCCAGCCCCTATTCCACCAGGATAGGATGCTTCTGAAGGGCCACCTTGGCACCAGAGATCTAATGGGATCAACATTTCAGTTAAAATTCTCCTTTGGCTTAATCCTATTTACAGACAGACATCAGTCCTGAGGGCACCCTCCAATAATTTTGGGTACACGTCTCTATCCTACAGTCTCTTTCCCTTGGGCCTACACCTAAGGTACCACACCTGTTCCAGAAGATAATTTAGCATATATTCTGTTTAACTTTAGTCTTTTTAAATTTAGTTTTTAATTTTTTAAACTGAGACATTGTAATTGTTCATATCGAGGGGGTAAAATTTGATGTTTCAATGCATATCTATGTTGTACAATGATCAGAATTTATTTGTGCTATCTACTTGCAACTTTGTACCCATTGACCAACCGCTTTCCATCCTCTCCCTAACCTGTCCCCTTGCAAGTCTCTGGTAACTACTCTTGTACTCTCTGTTTCTATTCTCTCTTTCCTTCTTTCTTTCTTTCTTTCTTTCTTTCTTTCTTTCTTTCTTTCTTT
>NW_012107642.1:1743899-1753879 GCF_000951045.1 Mandrillus leucophaeus
CCGCCACCACGCCCAGCTAATTTTTTGTATTTTTAGTAGAGACTGGATTTCACCATGTTAGCCAGGATGGTCTTGATCTCCTGACCTCGTGATCCACCCTCCTCGGCCTCCGAAAGTGCTGGGATTACCGACGTGAGCCACCACGCCCAGCCTCCATGTCTGTTTTTATGCCATGGTTATTATATATTGGTAGTATATTTTAAAGTCAGGTAGTTTGATGTCTCCAGCTTTGTTCCTTTTTGATGAGGATAGCTTTGGCTGCTCAGAGTCTTTCGTGGTTTTATATAAATTTTAGAATTTTTTTTTTCTATTTCTGTGAAGAGTGTTCTTAGAATTTTGATAGGGTTTGCATTATATTTGTAGATCTTTTGGTGTAGTTTTAACTACCATTATATTGGCTATTTTAACAATACTAATTGTTTCAATCCATTCCTGTGGGACATCTTTCCATGTTTTTCTGTCTTTTTAAATTTCTTGCATTAATGTTTAATAGTTTTCGGTGTAGAAATCTTTAACCTGTTTATTTCTAGGTAGCTTATTTTTTGTGGCTATTGTAAATGAAATTATTATTATTTATTTATTTTTCAGATAGCTCACTGTTGGCATATAATGAATTTGATATTTTGATTTTGTATCCTGAAACTTATCTGAATTTGTTTATTAGTTCTAACAGTTTAGTTGTTGTTGAAATCCTTAGTGTTTTCTTATATAAAATCATGTCATTTGCAAAAGGGACAATTTGACTTCCTCTTCCCAATTTGGATGAATATATATATATATTTTTCTCTCTCTCTCTCAGCTAATTTCTCTGGCCAGCACTTCCAATACTATGTTGAATAGCAGTGGTAAAAGTGGGCATTCTCATTTGTTCTTGATCTCAGAGGAAATGTGTTCACCTTTTCTCCATTCACAGTTAAGTTAACTTAATTCACAGTTAAGATGTTAACTGTGAGTGTGGCATATATAGTCTTTACTGTGTTGAAGTACACACCTTTTATGCCTAATTTGTTATAATTTTTATCATGAAGGGATATTGAGTTTTGTCAAAGGACTTTTTTGCATCTATTGAAATAAACATATAATTTTTATCTTTCTCTCTACTAATGTGTTCCATCACGTTTATCAATTTCTGTAAATCATCCTTGCATCCCTGCGATGACTCCCAGTTGATCATAGTGAATGATCTCTTTAATGTGATGATGGCTTTGGTTTGCTAGTGTCTTGTTGGGAATTTTTGAATCTGAGGTCATCAGAGCTACTGGCCTATACATTTTTGTTTTATTTAGTTGTGTGTGTGTGTGTTTGTGTCCTTTTCTGGTTTTGCATACAGGGTAATCCCAGCCTCATGAATAAGTTTGGAAGTATTCCTTCTTCCTCAATTTTTTGGAATAGTTTATGGATCATTGATATTATTATTATTTGAATATTTAATAGAGTTCAGCAGTGAAGTCATCATATCCTGAGCTTTTCTTTGATAAAAGACTTTTTATTAGATTCAGTTTCCTCACTCATTACTGGTCTGTTTAGATTTCTGTTTCCCTATAATTTAATCTTCATAGGTTGTATATATCCAGGAGTTTATCCATTTCTTCTGTTATTAAATGATTTGACATTTAGGTTTCTATAATAGTCTTTTATGATTCATTGTATTTCTGTGATATCAATTGTAATGTCTCCTTTTAAACTGTTTTTGAGTATTCTTTCATTTTTTCTTAATTAATCTAGGTAAAGGTTTGTTAATATTGTTTATCTTTTCAATAAACCAACTCTTCATTTTGTTTAGTCTTTATTTTATTTATTTCTACTCTGAGTTTTAGCATTTCTTTCTTCTACCAATTTTGTGTTTAGTTTGAGCTTGTTTTTCTGGTTCCTTGAGTTGAATCATTAGCTTATTTATTATAAATCTTTCTTCTTTTTTGATGTAGGCATTTATTGTTATACATTTTCTACTTAGAATTGTTTTTGCTGTGGCCCGTAGATTTGGTATGATGTGTTTCCATTCTTGTTTGTCTCAAATTTTTCAATTTTTAAAAAATGTATTAACTCCTTGATCTTTCAGAAGTATGTTGTATAATTTTTATGTTTTCATAAAGTTTAGAAAGTTTTATTTATTGTTAATTTATATAGTTTAACATCATTGTGATTGGAGAAGATACCTGATATTATCTCTGTCTTATTAAATTTAAGACTTGTTTTGTGGCATAAAATGTGATCTATCCTGGAGAATGTTCCATATGCAGTTGAGAAAAACAAGTATTCTGATGCTGTTGGATGAAATGTCCTGAATGTTCTGTAAATGTCTGTTAGGTTCATTTTCTCTATCATATGATTTATATCTAATATTTCTTTGTCTATTTTTTTGTGAACAGATGACCTGTTCATTGTTGAAAGTTAGGTGGTAAAGTCTCATACTTTTGTGACATTGCTGTCCTTCTCTCTGCTTAGGTCTATTAATATTTGCTTTAGTAGCTGAGTGCCTCAGTGTTGGGTGCACATTTATTTATAATTGTTATAGTCTTTTCTTGAATTGATGTCTTTACCATTCTATAATGACTTCTATGTCTCTTTATACAATATTTGACTTAAAGTCTAATTTACCTAATATAAAGGTGGCTACTCTTTTTCTCTTTTGGTTTCCATTTGTATGAAATGTTTTTTTTCATTTCTTCACATTCAGTTTGTTTGTCTGTAACAGTGAGATGAATCTCTTACAGGCATCATATAGTTGGGTCTTCTGTCTTTTTGTTTGTTTTTGTTGCTGTTTTTATCCATTCAGCTACTCTATATATTTTTATTTGAGAATTTGGTCCACTTACGTTCCAGGTTATTATGGATAGATAAGAACTTAAGGATTTACTCCTTCCTTTTTGTTAATTTTTTTCTGAATATTTTGTAGATCCTTTATTTCTTTCTTCCTCTCTTTATTTTTTATTCTGTGGTTTGGTGGTTTTCTGTCATGCTGAGCCTTGTTTTCTTTTTTGGATTATTTGTATATCTGCTACACTTTGTTTCTTTGCGGTTACCATAAAGATAACATAAAAAGTCTTGTGGTTGTAATAACCTATTTTAAGTTGAGAGCAATTTAACTTTGGTGACATAAAAATACTCGACATTTTCTCTCCTCTCTACAATTTATATTTTTGTTGTCTTAATTTACTTTGTTAAAAATCTATTATGTGTTCCTTAGCTGCTAATGATACCTTACTGTTTTTGACTATTTTGACTTGAACCTTCCATACTAAAGGATTGAGAGATTTACATTACACTGTTACATCACTGGGGTATTCTGAGTTCAATTTATGGATTTACTTCTACTGGCAACTTTTCTATTTTATTGTATTTTCATGATGGCAATTATTGTCCTTTTGTTTCCAGTTGTAGCACTCTCTTAAGCAGTTCTTGTAAGGCTGATTTAGTAGTCATAAATTTTCTCAGATTATATTTGTCTGGGGAAGTCTTTCTTCTATATTTCTGAAGTATAGCTTTGTTGAAAGTAGTATTCTTAGTTGACAGTTTTTTATTCTTTCAGAATTTGAATATATTGCTTTATTCTCTCCTGGCCTGCAAGATTTCTGCTGAGAAGTCTGCAGGTAGTCTAATAGAGATTCCCTTCTATGTGACTTGATGCTATTCTCTTTCATGTTTTAGAATTCTCTCTGTTTTGAATTTGGTAGTGAGTATAAAATGCCTTCAAGCAGTTCCTTTTGGGTTAAATGTAATTGGGGACATTTGAGATTTCTGAATCTGGATGATCATATCTCTCCCCATATTTGGGAAGATTTCAGCTATTATTTTATAAAATAGGTTTTCTGGGCCTTTATCCCTCTCTTCTCCCACTGTAACTCCTGTTTATTTTATGGTGTCTCATGAGTCCTGTAGGCATCCTTTAGTTTTTATTACTTTTATTTATTTTTAATATTCTGAGTGGGTTATTTCAAAACTACCTAACTTCAACTTTAAACACTTTTTTCTTCTGCTTCTGCTTGATCTATTCTGTTGTTGAAGCACTCAATTGTGTTTTTCATTTTATTTACTGCATTATTTAGCCCCAAGGTGCCTGTTTAATTCTTTTTTATAATTATGACTGTTGATATTCATTCAGACCATGAATTGTTTTCTTAATTTCATTGAATTATTTGTGTGTATTTCCTTGTATTTCAATGAGTTTCCTTATGATCATTATTTTAAATTAATTTTCAGGCATTTTGTTAGTGTTCTTTTCTTCGGGGTCTGTTACTGGAGACTTACTGTGTTCTTTGGAGGTGTCATGTTTCCTTGATTATTCCTGTTTCTTGTGTCCTTACATTGATATCTGCATATCTGTTGGAATAAAAACTTTTTACAATTTTATGCAGTACCTTTAAAAAGTTTACCTATTTATTTAATTTAGAATGGGATTTTGCTCTGTTACCCAGGTTGCAGTGCAGTGGTGTGATCTTTATGGAGTAGCTTTTATGAGAAGGCTCTTTGCTGTAGATGGGTTCTGGGGTTTTATTTGGTTATGTTGCATTCAGTTTGGTTTTGAGTAGACTCAGTAGCATAATGCAGTCTCTTTAGCTGTAATCTGTGTCAACATCTTTTGTGTCAGCAATGTCTGCAATTGCCTCAGTGGCCTAGGTTGTGAGAATTTGTGATGACAGTGCTATGGTTATCTTATGCTGAGGACCAGCTTAGCATGTATGGGCACAGCTAGGCAAGTATCTGTCTCTCTGAAGAGATGAGGCTGCTGTTGGGTCACCTTTCATGCTGGGTGACTCTGCAGTGGTCTGTCAGTGGGACATGGTCACTGCAGGACCAGCTCTTAGGGCAGATGTGAGTATGTATGGGAATGATGCGACCAGGCAGCTATACTGCAGTCTTCTTTGGGGGACAAATTGCAACAATACTGTGTTTTGTTGTACAGCTGCACTGTCCAATATGGTAAGCACTAGCCAAATACAACTAAACAAATTTTAATTAAATGTAATTGAATAAAATTAACAATTCAATTCTTCATCCACATTACCCAAATGTGACTAGTTACAGTAATATTGAACATCACAGATATATAACATTTTCATCATCACCACAAAAATTTCTACTGGGTGGTGTCTTAGTCTGCTTGGGCTATCATAACAAAATACCATAGACTGGTGACTTAAACAGCAGAAATTTATTTCTCACAGTTCCAGAGGCAAGATCCCTCTTCTTGGCTTGAGGACTGCTGCCTTCTTGAGTCTACACATGGAGGAGAAACAGAGAGAAAGTAAGCTCTCTGGTGTGTCTTCTTATAAAGGTACTAATCTCATCATGAGAGCCTCACTCTTATAAAGCTAATAACATCTCAAAAGACTAATTTCCAAGTACCTTCACATTGGAGGTTAGAGCTTTACTATGTGAATGTCATGGCAACACAATTCAGTTCACAGTCGTCATTGATATGTGAGGGTACAGAATCATTTTACTTACACTTCTCAGTCTTTCCTCCATTCCTAACTTAACCAAGAACCATTTCTATAGTCTTTGATAGATGGGAGAATAGAAATGTAGGAACCAGGGTATCTTGTTTCCTTATATAAATAGTGTTCTGTTGATCCTCTCCAATTGCTTTTTGGAAAGGAATGCTGATGCCTATGGCCTGGGGGAATATGCACAGTCACTGCCTTGTATGCTGAGCATCTTTCCCTACGCATATGGACATTCCCCCCAATTCTTCAGAATGTGACATCTGTGAAAAGCAACCAGTGGTATTTTAGAAATCTCTGGGGAAAAAAAAAAGAAAACATAAAGTGAAGGGGCTCATTGGAAGACCTAAAATTATAAATACTGTAGAGATATGAATGGAAAATGAGATGGAGATAAGAAAGAAACAATGCACTAAGTTGCTTTTAGTGACAAACTTCTCATCTATTTCAGTGGGAACTGGAAAGTATGAGGCATAAGGTACTAGATTTGAATCTTGCCTCTGTCATGTATACTCTATATAACCCTGAGTCATTTCCTTTGTGTCTTTGAGCCTCACTGCTTTGCTTGCACAATAGATCTAAATTGTATTCTGATAATTAAATAAGAAAATATGTAAATTCAATTTTACCTTTTACCTAATAGAGTGTAAGCTGGCACCAAATATTTGTTCTTTCTTCATCATATTCCATAAGATTCCACAGGGTATAATTTTGTTAGACATTGTTTTTAGACATTGCTTCCATTTACTTTTGTTTACCTTTATTCGAAAGTATAAACAGTGAATTGTATACTATCATGGCCTGAATTAGACTGAAATAATGCAGTATGAGAAGATGGCTTGAATTTGGGCTCTGAAATCAGTTAGATTCAGCTCTGAATCCCAGTTCCATAACTTACTTTATTTGTAACCTTTGGCAAGTTTGACTCTCTAAGTCTCAGTTTCTTCATTTATAATATAAAGATAATAATTGTAGTACTTGTTCTTTGGCTATTGCTAAAATAAGACAAAATAATGTGTGTATAATGTTTATCTAGATGTCTGACCAATAAAGTGAAAGAAGTGGAAGATAGAAAGGGAGAACGAAGAGAGAAGATGAGCGTTTGAAAGTCATAGAAAACTTTAGAGTAAAATCATTTCCATGGCTTCAAACTTCCTTTGGTCCCACTTCATTCCTGAGAAGTGGAGGCAGTGTGCCACAGGAGAAGGAACACGGGTTCAGGGGATTACATTCATTTTCTAGAGCTGCAATAACAAAGTATCATGGACTGAGTGTATTAAAACAATGGACTTTTTAAAATCTCACTACTTGTTTTGTCCTTGTATGTCTGTTTCTGTGTCCCTTGTTGTCTTCTTATAAAGATACCAGTCATATTGCATTAATGGTCCACCCTACTCCATTATGACCTCATCTTAATTAATTAATCTAACTCATTTACAATGAACCTATTTCTTTTCTTTCTTTTTTTTTTTCTTTTGAGGCAGAGTTTTGCTCTTGTTGCCCAGGCTGGAGTGCAATGGCACGATCTCAGCTCACTTCAACCTCCACCTCCCAGGTTGAAGTGATTCTCCTGCCTCAGCTTCCCGAGTAGCTGGGATTATAGGCATGAGCCACCGCACCCTGCCAATGAACCTATTTCCATATGAGTTCACATTCTCAGGCACTGGGGATTAGGACATCAACATCTGTTTTTGGGAAGCACAGTTTAACCCATAACAAGGGCCAAAATTCCTGGGTACAAATTGCATATCACCTTCATCAACCTCTAGCTGTGTTCATTGAGTCTAATTTTAACCAAATCTCCCTTCCTTCTTCTCTGAATTAGGAATTGTAATACCCATTTAACTGGTTTATTGTAAAGAGTAAATGAAATATTTGATATCTGTTGTTATGTATATCAGGTACCCCAAAACTTTGGTGAACAAATATACACATAATTATTCACCCACGGAAATCCATATGTGTATGTTTAGCAATATATTCTGATTATATAAAATATAATTGAAAGTACTGGAATAAAAAAGGTTATTCTGGTTCAGAGAATTTTTTCATATTCTAGTTTTTGTCCGAGTGAATTGTTTTAGAAACTATATCAGAACTCTGTTCTGATCACATTGTTTCATAATTCTCAGTAGAAGAAAAAAACAAAAGTAAGCAAAATTAAAAATTCTACAAGCTCAATTTTGGAGTCGTAATACTCATACAGCTTGTTATCATTTTTAGTTGACAATTTAGCCCTATTCAAGTCCCCAGTAATTATTACAGTCCTCTTGGTTTGTGTAAAGGATGAGTGGTTTTCCTGTTATAGAGTGGTTATTTATTTGCTCTATTACTTAGAGAGACTTGTGGGTGTAGCAGTAAATTGAAATCAAAATGATAATTTAAAATGTCCTCTTTGTTGTTGATTCATCTTCTGCTTCCAATGAACTGTGACAAGCTCAGCAAACCCATTCATGCCTACTACACTTGTGTATGTCCTCACAAGACATGAATGCCTCTGCATTCAGCTAGATGCTTATAAATTGTATCTCCATGTCACCCTTAAATGAGAAGGTAGGAACACAATATAGCTTAACATAAGAGCAGACTTGTACTAAATGCCTGAGTGAAGCTAAAATAGTAAAAACTCTGTCCTGTTTTCAACGAGATGTGTGCGCATTGTACATACAGCATTTTATTTTTAACAAAAGATCATTGATGAAAGTCTTTGCATTACAGAAAGTAAATAGCATAATTGAAGGAAAACAAACCTACCTGAAGTACTAACATCTATTTTGTCCCTTTGAGACACAACAAGAAAGTTCATGTGGCGGAGTCTTGGACCAATGAGAACTGGGAATCAATGCTAATTTTATAACAGGTCAAAATTTTAGGAATCAACTTTTTACAAAGATTCAAAATTAGCTTTTTTAATTCTCTTATTCTTGTATAATGTAAGTCAAGATATTATTTAAAAATATTTCACACTGGACTTTCTCATTCATTTGCTTGCATTCCCTGTCTCTCTATGTGTATTTATATCATGTTTAGTAGTTTCCCTTTGACTCTTTAGGTCCACTGGTACTTTAATTTTGGAATTTTATATTCATTACTTCCTTAGGTTTCTCCTGCTATAGATAACAATCTCTTTCCTTAGCTTTTTAAAACTTATTATTTCTAAATGGATCTTTTCTCATTTTTCATACTCATCACCACACTTATAATTGCTTGTTTTCCATCTGTCTCCCTTCTTTCTTGCCTCTTGGGGCTTCTTAAAATCTCATCGGAAGCTCATCAATGAACCACACTATTAGGAATCAAAGTGGAGTGCTCATAGATAACTATTTACATCGAATAAAAGAAATATGGGAGATTATCAGGGCTTCTGGCTAATTCTGCTCTTTTCCAGGACAAAGACCCATAAATCATGTGCTAAGAAAGATTGTCTCATAGCTTCCCAGATACTGGGGATGGCTCTTAACAGAAAGACAGGAAACGGAGATTAAGAGGATAGGTTCCTCAGGTAAAAAAGTGCTTAGTGCATGGAGAACCATAAACTAGGGGGAATAGTATGAGCTAAGGCTATGGGGGAAGGGTACCTTGCAGGTCATTTCAGACCGGTTAGTACAATGGTGGAATCAAATTGAAGTATAATTGAAAGTTATTGAAATGGTTCAGATAGGACAATAGTATTAGCCAATTCATTATACGTTGGATTTTTCTGAGCACTATGAGGGTAATGAATGGAGAGGGATGGTGAGGATAGATGAGAAAAGGCGTATGTTCAAAGAAAGTTAGGGGTCGCTTCAGCAAGATGAGAGAAGAAAGTGCGAATATTTTGTAGGCATTAGTAACACAGTCCAAAAACTTCTACAAATCAGAAAGCAAAAGTATGAGGTTGGTGTTTCCAGGTTTTTTTTTTTTTTGAAGGACTGCTATTTTTGAAGAGAGAAATCCTTGGAAAAATAAGAAAGTTAAATTGGTTGTGATATAATTATGCCCTTTTAATATTAATATTCCCCAAGGTTTAGTGTCCTGTAGTAATTTGTGTTGGAGGGATATACTAACTACCAGATTATTTCTTATTTTAATATATACTTTATTATATTATTATATATTATATATACAATGTGTTATATTTGATACCAAACACCAGGTTTTTTTTGAAAGGACTACTATTTTGAAGAGAGAAATTCTCAGAAAAATAAGAAAGTTACATTGGTTGTGATACAGTTATGCTCTTTTAATATTAATATTCCCCAAGGCTTAGTGTCCTATAGTAATTTGGGATATACTATTCACCAGACTTCATCTGCATACCCAGTCCCTGGACCTTGCCACTTTACTAACTGCTGTGTTTATGTAATTTAGATTTGGTCACATAGTCTTACTGTCATAGTGTTTTGATCAAATTAAACTGTGATATAACATTAAATCATGATTGTAAGAAAGAGTTGTATTGAGTGTGCTTTACTGCTGGGTAGCTGCTTCCTGTGGAGCAGGGTGTGCACCATACACCCATATTTAATGACCTTGCATCCACACTGATGACCTCTT
>NW_012107642.1:1753929-1759353 GCF_000951045.1 Mandrillus leucophaeus
ATCTCCATGTCACCCTTAAATGAGAAGGTAGGAACACAATATAGCTTAACATAAGAGCAGACTTGTACTAAATGCCTGAGTGAAGCTAAAATAGTAAAAACTCTGTCCTGTTTTAAACGAGATGTGTGCGCATTGTACATACAGCATTTTATTTTTAACAAAAGATCATTGATGAAAGTCTTTGCATTACAGAAAGTAAATAGCATAATTGAAGGAAAACAAACCTACCTGAAGTACTAACATCTATTTTGTCCCTTTGAGACACAACAAGAAAGTTCATGTGGCGGAGTCTTGGACCAATGAGAACTGGGAATCAATGCTAATTTTATAACAGGTCAAAATTTTAGGAATCAACTTTTTACAAAGATTCAAAATTAGCTTTTTTAATTCTCTTATTCTTGTATAATGTAAGTCAAGATATTATTTAAAAATATTTCACACTGGACTTTCTCATTCATTTGCTTGCATTCCCTGTCTCTCTATGTGTATTTATATCATGTTTAGTAGTTTCCCTTTGACTCTTTAGGTCCACTGGTACTTTAATTTTGGAATTTTATATTCATTACTTCCTTAGGTTTCTCCTGCTATAGATAACAATCTCTTTCCTTAGCTTTTTAAAACTTATTATTTCTAAATGGATCTTTTCTCATTTTTCATACTCATCACCACACTTATAATTGCTTGTTTTCCATCTGTCTCCCTTCTTTCTTGCCTCTTGGGGCTTCTTAAAATCTCATCGGAAGCTCATCAATGAACCACACTATTAGGAATCAAAGTGGAGTGCTCATAGATAACTATTTACATCGAATAAAAGAAATATGGGAGATTATCAGGGCTTCTGGCTAATTCTGCTCTTTTCCAGGACAAAGACCCATAAATCATGTGCTAAGAAAGATTGTCTCATAGCTTCCCAGATACTGGGGATGGCTCTTAACAGAAAGACAGGAAACGGAGATTAAGAGGATAGGTTCCTCAGGTAAAAAAGTGCTTAGTGCATGGAGAACCATAAACTAGGGGGAATAGTATGAGCTAAGGCTATGGGGGAAGGGTACCTTGCAGGTCATTTCAGACCGGTTAGTACAATGGTGGAATCAAATTGAAGTATAATTGAAAGTTATTGAAATGGTTCAGATAGGACAATAGTATTAGCCAATTCATTATACGTTGGATTTTTCTGAGCACTATGAGGGTAATGAATGGAGAGGGATGGTGAGGATAGATGAGAAAAGGCGTATGTTCAAAGAAAGTTAGGGGTCGCTTCAGCAAGATGAGAGAAGAAAGTGCGAATATTTTGTAGGCATTAGTAACACAGTCCAAAAACTTCTACAAATCAGAAAGCAAAAGTATGAGGTTGGTGTTTCCAGGTTTTTTTTTTTTTTGAAGGACTGCTATTTTTGAAGAGAGAAATCCTTGGAAAAATAAGAAAGTTAAATTGGTTGTGATATAATTATGCCCTTTTAATATTAATATTCCCCAAGGTTTAGTGTCCTGTAGTAATTTGTGTTGGAGGGATATACTAACTACCAGATTATTTCTTATTTTAATATATACTTTATTATATTATTATATATTATATATACAATGTGTTATATTTGATACCAAACACCAGGTTTTTTTTGAAAGGACTACTATTTTGAAGAGAGAAATTCTCAGAAAAATAAGAAAGTTACATTGGTTGTGATACAGTTATGCTCTTTTAATATTAATATTCCCCAAGGCTTAGTGTCCTATAGTAATTTGGGATATACTATTCACCAGACTTCATCTGCATACCCAGTCCCTGGACCTTGCCACTTTACTAACTGCTGTGTTTATGTAATTTAGATTTGGTCACATAGTCTTACTGTCATAGTGTTTTGATCAAATTAAACTGTGATATAACATTAAATCATGATTGTAAGAAAGAGTTGTATTGAGTGTGCTTTACTGCTGGGTAGCTGCTTCCTGTGGAGCAGGGTGTGCACCATACACCCATATTTAATGACCTTGCATCCACACTGATGACCTCTTATTGTGCCAATGAGATCTCCACCCCAGCCTCCATCTCTCTCTACTGCAGCTCCTCATGCGCCTTTGCAAGTGCTTCTCTGGCTTCCACTGCCAGTACTGTCCTTAGTGTAACTCACCCCATCTTGATTCTAACAATGCTGAATGAACATTCCCTCTGTACTACTGCAATTTTGTTCTCCTGGAAGTATTGGTCTAAAGCATCCACCATAGGTTTTGAAATGCATCAAAGAGAAAAATGAGAATGCCCATCACAAAGCAGCCAGCATGTGAGATGTGGGATGCATACACATAGCTGGATTGACATGCACTGCACCAGAAGGTAAATCCTTTTTTCTGTTCATTCAAACAAACCATTTGGTTCTTTACAGGTGCACGCTCATTTCTTATCACTTATATTTAGTATGCCTCCTGCTATAGTTTGCCTTTTTTCCTTACTATCATTCCATTGGACACAGACCATAGTTCTTCATGAAAACCACAGACTGTAAAATATTTCATTTCTTAGAACATTCCTATAAGGTACCCATTTATATCCCACTTGTGTCCTTCTTGGTTTTGTTTCCATGTTTTTCCTATCATTTGTTAGATCTTGATTAACTTAATAAAACATCAGTAGAAAGGTTTAGATATATCTTTTTTTTTCTCAGCTTCCTGACCTAGGATATTTCTGACTTATTTTCAAAGCCCTTTCTATGTTGTTTCTAAAAGGTTTCAAATTCAATATAATGCAATTAGCTGTTTCCCTGTCGTTATTTTTTAAAAGAATGGCAGGTATAAATCTTGAAGTCCATCACCATCAATGTTGTCATTTCTATCCATTTGTCTAATTGCTATTGACCATGGAAAAGTAGTTTTTGATTGAGGTACAATGTAAAGTAATATTGATTATAGTAAATGAACTTTTCAGCAGTTGCTGAATCAATTAGGGAAAAAATATCTAGAGTTGCTTCTAATGTAACAAAGTCCAATTTTCATGTCACTGACTCGTAGCCCTTGTTCCTTGCTTGGTTTAGGCCTAGATATTTAAAATAAATCCCTTCTTTTGTTTAATGTCAAAATCCCATTGCCCTAAAAAGAAGGATAGTAAAAATAAGTCTGTACTCCTGCTGTTCGAATAGAACAGAAGGAAATGAGAACAAAACCAGATTTTACTTTTAATCCTTCAAATAAGAAGCTTTTCTGCATGCATTTAATATCAAAGCAATATACATTGCATTCTAGGTTAACAATCAAGAAATCCATATCAAGAAGATATCAGCAGTTTTCAGCTGCTATCACACAGGAAGGAGGCTCAGCTCTGATTTTTCTGAGATGACTGATAATGATAGCATTGTAGGTGGATGAAGCACCTTTCACCCTGAAATGCTTTATAGAAATCACTCGTGACAGCTGTGACTACTGATGCTTAGGCCTCTAGGGACTTATATGCAGCAACAGAAATGCCCCATGGAGGGAAAATGGAGAGAGAAAAAAGAAAAGGCTACATTACAGGGATAACCTTATGGCTAAAGACCCATTCAGGAGCAGGGAGGACCTCTTCAGGTGTACAGTACTCTCAAGATATGAAGATGGGGGTCTGAAGGTTTACAGCCTTGTGATCTGTTGTTTTAATGTAACTATTGAAATTCATGCTAGCCTTTGATCTCAGGGCCTCAGTGTCTCTGGGGTGTAAAAATTAGCAAGTTCAAATGTAATATTAGAACAGCCATTATTCCATGTAATTTTTATTGAATTTTCATAGCAATCTCTGCTGTATCATAAATGGGTTGGATTATTTCTGTGCATATGGGTGCTCAATGTCTAGCAAATCTGTGTATCATTATTACCTAAAATTCATAGCTCACCTTTAATAAAGCATTGCAACTTACAATATTATATCATATGTTTTTTCATTTGAGCCCCCACCTTTCATAAGTGATAGGAAGGAACTTTTTTTGTTGTTGTTTTGTTTTTGTGTTATAGAAGGAGATATTAAGGCTTTCAGAATTTAACAGACTCATACAAAACAGTGAAGGCACCAACTGATTATCTAACACCAGATCCACTAATGTCTTCCTCTAGACAATATTACTAAATGATGATTGAGGTCACATTTTTTTACATTTGTCAAGAAAATATTCCCTAATAAAACCTTCCACTCCTATGCCAATGATTCTGGAACTCCTAATCCACTAAATAGCCCTTCTTTGAGAGTACACATTTTCTTGGTAATCTATATACCTATGACTGTAGTCACTTCATTTGTTTTAGAGTTTAGAGGGTCTTTTTAGAGTTAAAATTCACGTTGTATATTTGAGTGATTCATACTGGTGTTAATGACCAGTTTTTTCTTATGCCAACATTAGCTAGGTATGCTTTTAGAAAAAAATACTGAATATGTCTGTTTTACAGATTGCTCAATGAATTTCACTCCTCTGGTTCCCAGACTAAAAGGACTGAACATCTTCATTACAAAACTTGATTGCTACTAATTTATTATAAGACAATAATTAGTGTAATTATATTATCCTCCTGAATAAATCAACTACTCATCTCCCACCCTGCCTTTCTGCAAATATAATACTTGCCACGGTTCTAATATGAGAGTGATCAAGACTTTTGCCAAGGTAATAAATAATGTAATCTTGAGCATATGGGGAAAATGAATTAAAATGAAAATTTTCCACTCACCCCTTATATATGGCTCTATAACATTCTTAAGATTGTTAAATCATGATTATAAGGAAGAGTTTTATTTGGTGTACTTTACTTCTGAGGAGCTGCCTCCTGAGAATGGTTGAGCAGGTTCTGCACTGTGCTCCCATGTGTAATGACCTTGCATCCACACTGATGACAATAATTATTTAACTCAAACATTAAGTGCTTATTTTGTGCCTTTTTTCCTAAAAGTTAGGAACATCATTAAACCAGATGGCCTAGGTGTCTGCTTTCATAGAACAAGTATTTCAGCATATGTGTGTGTGTGTTGTGCATGTGTGCCAGAGGGATACACATAAACAAACAAGAAAGTATATCAGCTATTTATGTGATATGAATAAAATAAAATGGTATGATGTGTAAGTGATTCAAGGACTCTTTTAGACTAAGTGGTCAAGAATTGTATTCCTGAAAATGTGACATTTAAGCTAAGATCTGAATGATAAGAAGTATACAAGCAAGCAATGTTCTGGAAAGGAGTATTTTAAGTAGAAGAAACAGGAAGTCCCAAGGCTGTATGAAGAGAACATGTGTGGCTGGAGTTTAGTAAACAAGGGAAAAGTGATACCAGATAAAGTCATAGAATTAAAGAGATGAAGAGCAAGTTGTGCAGTAACTAACTAACAAGATTAAAGAGTTAAGATTTTATTTTAAACACTGTATAAAGGGATAAGAGTGTTTTGAGCAGTGGAATGACATGATCTGACAGATGTTTTT
>NW_012107642.1:1765303-1766705 GCF_000951045.1 Mandrillus leucophaeus
TCAAGGAAGATATAATAGGTGGGAGCAAAGTTGTATTAGGCTGAGGAAATGACTCCAGATGGCAACTTTAAAATCCACAAGAAGTAATGAAGATAACTAGAAATATTAAATAAGAATGTTTACATATAAAAATCTCTAACTTGTAGCTCTTACTAAGTTTTTTTTTTTATTTTCTCTTTCCTCCTCTCAGCTTCTTTGAGACATAAAATTATACACAGTAATAATTATAACAATACATTGTCGGATCTGTACCATTATTAGATATAATGTGTGTAACAATAATACCATAGAAGTAAGAAAATACATAGAAATATATAGCAGTAATATTTATATGTCTTCATGGAAATAAGGTAGTGTAAACCTGAAACTGGTTCTGATAAGTTATGATGTATGTGGGAAGTTATAGAATATCTACAAAGAAGCTACTTTTAAAATAAAGAGAGAGTAAATTTTTTAAAACTACTATAGAAATTTAGTGCCTTATTAGAAATTATTTGCTTAAGGAAAAGGAAAGCAATAGGGGGAAGAAGAACAAAACAGATATGAAAGACATGTAAAGCAATAATTAAAATGGCAGTTGTAAATCAAACTATGTAAAAAATAACAAGTGTGAATGGATTAAACAATTCAATTAAAAGGCAGAGTTCATCAGATTTGATTTAAAAAACTATATACTATTTACAGGAGACACACTTTAGATTCAAAGATATAAGTAAAAGGATAGAAAAAATTTTATCATGCAAAAAGTAATTACAGATAGCTATCGCAACTACAATAGTATAAATCAAAATAGACTTTAAAACAAAAAGTCACTAGAGATAAATATTATCCTTTTATAATGATAAAAGGATAAAGTGATCAGGAAGGTATAACAATTGAAAACATGCATGTATTGAAGAATGAATAATCAAAATACATAAAGCAAATACGTTACCAAAGTAAACGGAAAAATGGGAAATTTACCACAATATTTAGACTTTAATACATTACTTTCATTAATGGATAGAACAACTGCCCTAAATATCAACAAGGAAATTGAAGATTAAAACAGCAACATGAATTTACTACACTTAATGATGTCTTTAGAACACTCTACCCAATAAAAATCAGAAAAGGAAAAGAAGGAAAGAAAGAAAAAGCTCAATAAATTTAAAATAATAATAATATTACAAAGTATGCTCTCCATTCACAACATAATGAAATTAGAAATCAATAACAGAAAAAGATTTTGGAAACTCACAAATATGTGGAAATTAAATAGCAGATCCCTAAATAGCCAATGAGTCAAAGAAAAAAGTCAAAAGGGAAATCAAAATACTCTTAATGAAAATAAAGATGCAATACAGCAAAATGTGTAGAGTGCAGCTAAATAGGTGCTTAGAGGTAAATTTACAGTTCTACA
>NW_012107642.1:1771952-1773985 GCF_000951045.1 Mandrillus leucophaeus
TTTTAGTAGAGGCGGGATTTCTCCATGTTAGCCAGTCTCAAACTCCTGATCTCAGATGATCCACCCGCCTCAGTCTCCCAAAGTGCTCGGATTACAGGCATGAGCCACTGCACCCAGCACCCTTTGTTTTTATCTTAAGCACCTAAAAAAACTTTGTTGTCATTTACTGACATGGAAAAGTCCAGTGTATAAGCAGGTTTGTGGTGTTGAATGGGTAGAATACAGAGTTATTTTCTAGATATACTAAGCCTAATATGCTGTTTTTAGATACATACTCAAGTGAGTTGCTGAGTAAGCTGTTTGATAAGCATATTTGGGGCTCAAGGGGTGATTGAGGCTATAATTAATTTTTTTCAGTATTTGATTAATATATATTAAACATTCAATGGAAACTTATTGAACATCTATTGAGGTCAGGCGCTATACTAGTAATTAAAACACGGAGAAATATCTGTTCTTAGTCTGATTGTAGTAACAACAGAAAATCTGAACACAATATTTTGTGTTATGATATAGATACGTAAAGGATGCTATGGGTATTATGAAGTTTAGAAGAGATCATGAGTAAACTGAGCCTTTAGAAAAAAGTGAGAGCCAGTTGAAGCAGGCAGGATAAAGATATTTTAGGTGCAGTCATATGGAGGTAAATGAGAGCTTAACTTTACCATGTGATTTTAGCATAGGTGACATGTGGTAAGGCCTTGGATATTACACTGTTTAAATTTTCTTTTAAAGCTAATGGGAAACAGGGAAGGATTACAATCAGATTTTGTTTTTAGAAAGAATTCTCTAACAGCAGCTTGGAGAATAGATTAGAAGAGAATAGTATTGAAGACTGGTTAATCATTGCATTCATTTTCTGTTAATGGATGAGAAATAACTACTAATGCACAAGGGACTTAAACAAAACCCATGTATTAGCTCACAGTTCTGCAAGTAAGAAATTGCGATGGGTTTGGCCGGTGTATTAGTCTGTTTTCATGCTGCCAATAAAGACATACCTGAAACTGAGCAATTTACAAAAGAAAGAGGCTCAATTGGACTCACAGCTCCACATAGCTGGGGAGACCTCACAATCATGGTCGAAGGCAAAGAGGAGCAAGTCACACCTTACATGGATGGCAGCAGGCAAAAAAATAGCTTGTGCAGAGAAACTCCACCTTATAAAACCATCAGATCTCGTGAGACTATCATGAGAACAGCACAGGAAAGATCTGCCCCCATGTTTCAATTACCTCTCACAACACGTGGGAATTCAAGACAAGATTTGGCTGGAGACACCGACAAACCGTAACAGCTGGATTCATTGTTTAAGGTCCCACAAGGTTGACAGCAAGGTTTGGCTGGGAAATACTTTTATTTGGAAACTCTGAGACCTGTCCTAAGCTGCATCTCACTGAGGAGCATCATCAGAAGCTTAACACTGTGGAAGGAAAAGCTATGTCACTAAAATAATGAGTCATGAAAAAATAATTAAGCAAACAAAAATAATAAGCCTCAGGGAGAGGTAATGCCCAGAGTTGTCAAAATAATATATTTTAGACAGGGTGTAGTGGCTCACTCCTATAATCCTAGCACTTTGGGAGGCTGAGGCAGGTGGATCATAGGCGGATCATTTGAGGTCAGGAGTTCGAGAAGAGCCTTGCCAACATGGTGAAATCTCATCTCTATTAAAAACACAAAAATTAGCTGGCCATGTTGGTGGGCACCTGTAATCTCAGCTACTCATGAGGCTGAAGTGGGAGAATTGCTTGAACCCAGGAGGCGAAGGTTGCAGTGAGCCGAGATCCACCACTGCACTCCAGCCTGGGTGACAGAGCTAGGCTCTGCCTCAAAAACAAAAACAAAAACAAAATATGTACATATATATGTGTATACATATATATACATACACACACATATATGTGTATATATACACATATATATATAATACACACATATATATAGAGAGAGAGTCCGGTTTCCAAAAACAAAAATTATGAGCTATGCAACTATAAAACTATGACCTATATACGAGAACAAAAAAAAAAAAA
>NW_012107642.1:1775195-1779431 GCF_000951045.1 Mandrillus leucophaeus
CCCTAAATAGCCAATGAGTCAAAGAAAAAAGTCAAAAGGGAAATCAAAATACTCTTAATGAAAATAAAGATGCAATACAGCAAAATGTGTAGAGTGCAGCTAAATAGGTGCTTAGAGGTAAATTTACAGTTCTACACGCCTTTCCTAAGAAAGAGGAAATATTTCACATTAATAACCCAACCTTCAACTTCAAGACATTGGAAAAAGAGGAGCAAAAAAACCCTACAGCAAGCAAAAAGAAGGAAATGGTAAGAACTAATGTGGAAATAAAGTGAAGAATATTAAAAATTAAACAGACAAAATCAGTGAACCTACACTCTTGTTCTTTGAAAACATGAACAAAATGGACAAACCTTGAGAAGTGGGAGGTGGGGAGGATAAAAAAGCATGTAAAACTAATGGAATCATAAATGAAAGATGGGACATTGTCGAAAATTACACAGAAATAAAAGCAATAATAAAGTAATATTTTGAACAACTGCATGGCAATAAATTAGATGACTTAGATAAAATACACAAATACCACAAAATAAACAAATATTCAAAATGACTTTTGAAGAAGTAGGCAATATAGAATATAAGTGATGTAGAATGTAGGATAGACCAAGAACAAGTATTCAAAAGCTGCCAACAAAGAAAAGCTCTGGACTTAGATGGCTTCACCTGTGAACCCTATCAAACATTTAAAGAATTAAAATCAATTCTTCACAAACTTTTCCAAGAATGTAAGAGGAGAAACTCTTCTCAACACATTCTATGAAGTCAGTATTATTCTGATACCAAAACCAGAGAAAAACAAACATCTAAAGAAAAAAAAAAAGCTACAGACCACCATTGTTTATAAATATGAACACAAAAATACTCAAGGAAATATAGTCAAATTAATTCCAGAAACACATAAAACAATTATTATTCCTGACAAAGTGGGATTTATCCCTGGAATGCAAAGTAGATGTAACATTCAAAAATCAATTAATGTAATACACCATAACAACAGAACAAAGAACAGACACGATATGATCATCTTAATAGACATAATAAATTTAATAATATGTAATACAATTTTATGGTAAAAACATACAACATATTATAAATTAAAGGGAACTTCCTCAACCCGATAAAAGTCATATAAGAAAAACTCATAGACAATATTATACTTAATGGTGAAAGACTGCATGCTTTCTCCCCAAAATCGGATGACATAATCTTGTATGCAGAAAAATATTAAGGAATGCACTACAAATATATTAGAACTAATAAACAAGTTCATCAAGATTACAGTGTACAAAATCAGCATGTGAAAATCAATTATATATTTATACACATGCAATGAGCAATCTGGAAATGGAATTGAGGAAACAATAGAATAAAATGCTTAGGGATAAATTTAATGAAAAAAGTGCAAACTTACTCTGAAAACTACAAAACATTTTTGAAAGAAATTAAAGAAGATCTAAATAAATAAAGAAAATATTCCATGTTCATGATGGAAAGACTCCATATTGTCAAAATAGAAGATTTCATATTGTCAAAATGGCAATACTTCTCATATTGACCTACTTATTCAATCAGATCTCTGTCAAAACAAGAGATATATGATAAAAGTGTTCTAAATTTTATTGAGGTAATGGTGAATGCCTCTGAATACACTAAAAAAATTGAATTATCCGCTTTACATGGGTAAGTTGTATGGCATATTAATTATATCTGAATGAAGCTGTTTAAAACGGAAACTTAACAAAGAAAGAGAGGAAAGAGTTAACACTGATTCCCATAAATGCTTAGTTCTAATATTTAAAATTATAGAGAAATTTACATTTTAAAAGTAATAATCTCTAAAAAATAGCAGAACATCAACAATTTGATTAAGCTATTCCTTCTCTTACAATGTTGCTTTGAACATGCTCACTATCTTGATATTCTATTTTGAGTCACCTCCAGGTTATCACACTAAAGAGATGGTGCCCCAGAGTGAATTTATGGCCCAGGATGGAGTGTTTCTCTCTCTTCCCGTGTCCTAGTCTTCTTCTACAGATACATTCAAATAGCTTGGTAAATCCTGCTTTCCTCTCTAAATGCTCACAGAACACTCTTTCATCGGTGAGTTCTAAACTGTGGACCAGAATGGGTATCAAACTCACTTTTAATAATTTCAACAATTTACCTTTTTCTACTCCTTGAAATTGTGTTACCTCAACTTCATTCTCTCCCAGTCATGACGATGCATTTTCAAAGTTTCCTGCTCATATTTTAGGGATCTCAGTACTTTGAGCTCAACTCCTTACTTCTCTTAGACTCCAATTTCCTCTTAATGATGTTTCTTGTATATCTATCTATCTATCTATCTATCTATCTATCTATCTATCTATCTATCTATCTATTAATCTATTATCTATCTATCTATTATCTATCTATCTATCTATCTATCTATCTTGAAGCTCACCCTGTTTTAAAGCCAAAGAGGGGTTGACAAATTTGTCCAGATAGCTTTCATTCATTCATTATCACTGTGCCATCAATACCAAGCTAAAAGTCTATCTTTTATCTTTTCCTTCAGAAAATGTCTTTCAAAACTTCTTTTTTTTTCAAAGTTGAATTTAACTTTATTTTATTTTATTTTATTTTATTTTATTTTATTTTATTTTATTTTTTGAGACAGGGTCTTACTCTGTTGCCCAGGCTGGAATGCAGTGGCTTGATCATAGCTCCCAGCAGCCTCAAACTCCTGAGCTCAAGCTATATTCCTGCTTCAACCTCTCGAGTAGCTGGGACTACAGGTGTGTGCCTCTAGGCCTGGCTAATTTTTTCAAAATTTTTAAATTTCTAATTCTGGTGGGTACAGAGTAGGTGTAAATATTTACCAGGTACATGAGATGTTTTGATACAGGCACGCGATGTGAAATAATCAGATGATGGAGGACAGGGTATCCATCTCTCCAAGCATTTATCCTTTATGTTACATACAATTCAATCACTGGCTAATTATATTCTTTTTCGTAGAGACAAGGTCTTTGTCGCCCAGGCTAGTCTTGAACTCCTTTGCTCCAGCAAACCCCCTGCCTTGGTCTTCCAAAGTGCTGGAATTACAGGCACGAGTCACTGCGCCCAGTATTAGCTTTTTTTTTCTCTTTTTCTTTTTTAATATTAATTCACAGGGTGCCCTTTCTGTCATATACCATTTTATAATGATAAATTATTTTCAGCATATTAGTTTGAAAATTGTATTTCTCCAAAAAGTTTCTGTATGATTTCCTCGTTTTTTTGTTGTCTAAGATCTGAATTTTATCAGACTAGCTTGTTCCATAGCAAGTCATTCTTTTACTGATCTTTGGCTATCTAATGAGTAATGAAAATACTAGATGATACTGATTTAAAGTTTACTACGTGTCAACTTCTTTCCATCAGTTTGATATGGATTATCATATTTAACCATTACAACAATATGCAGGAGGTATCCTCTTTAGATGAGGAAACTAAAGCACAGAGGGTGGCATAACTCGCCTAATCTTATCTGGCAGGAGAGTGGTGGAGTTAGAATTGAATTCTGAAAGTCTGACCTTAGAGATTGTTATCTTGATCATTGTTATAGTCTTCCTTCAGCCCCCTGACCTCTGTCCTTGGTTCCCGGATGTCCCAGGAGTTCTGTGAATTTTTTTGTCTGTTTGATATTTTTATATGTGCACAGGATCAAGTACCTTCTTTTCTTAGTATTCATTGCACTGGATAACATTTTGTGTCTGCTCCATCCTCATCACACGAGCTTACTCTAGGATATGTTAAAACAAATATAGATGAGGTTTAGAAGTAGAAAGATTTGGTGTGTATATGTTTTATACCACTTGTTATGTTATGTAGGTGTCACTTAAGTTTTGAAAGGTATGCTGAATACCGTGGGAAAGAATGTTTCTAGTAAAAGGAGCAGCCCACGCAAAGGCATTGCTAGTGGTTTGGTAGGTAAGAGGACAGAGCACCTGGGAGGTGGGCAGAAGTGAGGCTAGAGAGGAGGAAGTAGAGGGGAGAAAGATCATGATAGGGTGGTAAGTTATGTGAGTTTATGATGTTGGTCGGGCACGGTGGCTCACAACTGTAATCCCAGCACTTTGGGAGGCCAAGGCAGGTGGATCACTAGGTCAAGAGATCGAGACCATCCTAGCCAACATGGTGAAATGCCATCTCTACTAAAAATACAAAACTTAGCTGGGCGTGGTGGCGCATGCCTGTAATCCCAGCTACTCA
>NW_012107642.1:1780916-1781785 GCF_000951045.1 Mandrillus leucophaeus
GAAGGAAGGAAGGAAGGAAGGAAGGAAGGAAGGAAGGAAGGAAGGAAGGAAGGAAGGAAGGAAGGAAAGATAGAAGGGTGTTTAAAGAGAAAAAATAAAATGAGATGTCAAATATTCAGATCAGTATGTATGGGTTAAAGGTCAAAGTTGGCATCTTTCTCACTCAGAATCTAAATTTCAGATAGTAGCTAAAGATGTGGGAGTATATGATATGGCCAAGGAAGACAGTGTAGAATAAGAGGAGGAAAGGGAGCACGAAGTGTCTAACTGTGGAAAATATCACATTTAAGCGGCAAGAAGAAGCAGATACGCTCAGCTTAGAGTATTTGAGAAGGTTTTTTTTTTTTTTTTCCATGACTGTATTGTTGACCTAATTTTCGGAGTGAAGACCTTATACCTGTACCTTAAACCATTCAGCCTCTTGGTAGTGAGCCAAAATGTGTTCTCTCAAGTATACCTGAGTTATGTGCTGTTTCCTTTCCACCTGGAGGCTGACCCAGATTGTGTCTGAAAGTGACCCTGCACTTGTTTATTGCCTGTTCTACATTACTCATCCCTGATTTTTAAGATACAATATTCCTGCTAAGTTTCGTTGAAGTAAGGTACAATTCCGAGATTTTTTTATTCATCATTCCAGTATATTTGCCCATTTTCCTGCCCCCATTTTAGTTATATTAAATAAAGTATGAAGATATTTTTAGTCGATTACTAGGAAGAATTCATCTACTTGCTTCTATTTGCTTAGGATTAGAACTTCTTGATTGCAATATGAAGATTGATAAAGTGACAAGCAACTTTGTCTACTACACTATATTGTTTACTGCAGCAATATAACAACTGAAATTAAAAACCATGCTCATTTGAGTCCT
>NW_012107643.1:0-1196 GCF_000951045.1 Mandrillus leucophaeus
TCCGCCCGCCTCAGCCTCCCAAAGTGCTGGGATTACGGGTGGATCACGAGGTCAGGAGATCGAGACCATCCTGGCTAATATGGTGAAACCCCGTGTCTACTAAAAAATACAAAAAATTAGCCGGACGTGGTGGCGGGCACCCGGAAGGCAGAGCTTGCAGTGAGCCGAGATTGCGCCACTGCACTCCAGCCTGGGCGACAGAGTGAGATTCCGTCTCAAAAAAGAAAGAAAGAAAAGAAAGAAATTCTAAGTGAGCACGTTGAAGTCCAAACCCACCAGGTGGTCAGAATCGCCCAGGAAACTAAAAATCAGGATGCCCAGCTTCCGCCCCAGACCCCCAGATCGGGGAGCAGGGAGACTGGGATTCAGAATCTGCACTTTTTTTTTTTTTTTTTGGCAGTTTTTACAGTTTTATTTAAACACCAAACACGCACATGTGTCTACTCATTTTCTTCGCTGCGCAGCCTGGCATGGGGGACAGTGACTCTGACGGCCAGCTGGGCGGCTCTTTCCACGATGGCTTCGCGGTTCCTGGAGGAACGCTGTGAGCGATCTCAGCGCAGTAAGCTTTGTTGCACATCAGCAGCAAGCTCCCTGACGTTGTAGACCGTGAACTTCCGGAAGCCAGTGGGCAGCATGGGCTTTGGTTTTTGTTGCTCCCATAACCAATGTTGGACATCAAGATCGGACCCTTGGCCAGGCGCAGTGGCTCACGCCTGTAATCCCAGCACTTTGGGAGGCCGAGGCGGGTGGATTACCTTAAGTCAGGAGTCCGAGACCAGCCTGGATGGTAAAACCCCGTCTCTACTAAAAATACAAAAATTATCTGTGCGTGGTGGCGCACACCTGTAGTCCCAGCTACTCGGGAGGCTGAGGTAGGAGAATCGCTTGAACCGGGGAGGCAGAGGTTGCAGTGAGCTAAGATCAGGCCACTGCACTCCAGCCTGGGAGACTGAGCAAGACTCTTCAGATGAAGAAGGGTCCGAAGCAAGATTCGATGAAAAAAAAAATTCATCGAATACAATTCTTTGTTTAATCGGTTTCGTTTGCTGAGCAGTTTATCCTTTGTAAATTTCTTTTCTCCTGTCTCAGCCTCCCGTACCACCACGCCCGGCTAATTTTTTGTATTTTTAGTAGAGACGGGGTTTCACCGTGTCAGCCAGGATGGTCTCGATCTCCTGACCTCGTGATCCGCC
>NW_012107644.1:0-1245 GCF_000951045.1 Mandrillus leucophaeus
TGTTAGCCAGGATGGTCTCGATCTCCTGACCTCGTGATCCGCCCATCTCGGCCTCCCAAAGTGCTGGAATTACAGGCTTGAGCCACCGTGCCCGGCCATATACAGTTTTATAATCTGTTTTTTCACATATAATATGCAATTTCTCCTAATTTGAATTCTGTATACACATTTTTAACGGTTACATGCCCATGAAAATGATGAAAGAAGGTACTTAAATGTTCTTCTCTTGTTGTAGATGACAGTGTTTATATATATAAAAAATATACATAAATATATAAATATATATGTAAATATATATAAATATACATATATGGCTGGGCACAGTGGCTCACACCTATAATCCCAGCACTTTGGGAGGCCAAGGCAGGTGGGTCACTAAGTCAGGAGATCGAGACCATCCTGGCTAACACAATGAAACCCCGTCCTTACTAAAAATACAAAATATATATATATATTTGTATATATACATATACAAATATATATGTATATATACATATATATTTAATATACATAAATTGTGTGTATATATATTCCAGCCTCCCAAAGTGCTGGGATTACAGCCGTGAGCTACCGCGCCTGGCCCAAAGCATTTTCAGTAGCCATAAAGTTGCACTTTAAAGACACAGCAAAGCAGTATTAGACTTTCTTTTTTCTTTTTTTGAGACGAAGTCTTCCTCTGTTGTCCAGGCTGGAGTGCAGTGGCGCAATCTTGGTTCACCGCAGCCTCTGCCTCCTGGGGTCAAGCGATTCTCCTGCCTCAGCCTCCCGAGTAGCTGGGATTACAGGCATGCATCACCACACCTAGCTAATTTTGTATTTTTACTACAGATGGGGTTTCTCCATGTTGGTTAGGCTAGTTTCGAACTCCTGACCTGAGATGATCCCCCCGCCTCGGCCTCTCAAAGTGCTGGGATTACAGGTGTGAGCCACCACGCCTGGCACAAAGTACACTTAAAAAAAAAAAAAGTGACACTTGGCCATCAGAGAAATGCAAATCAAAACCACAATGAGATACCATCTCACACCAGTTAGAATGGTGATCATTAAAACGTCAGGAAATAACAGGTACTGCAGAGGATGTGGAGAAATAGGAAGACTTCTACACTGTTGGTGGGACTGTAAACTAGTTCAACCATTGTGGAAGACAGTGTGGTGATTCCTCAAGGATCTAGAACTAGAAATACCATTTGCCCCAGCCATCCCATTACTGGGTATATACCCAAAGGATTATAAATCATGCTGCTA
>NW_012107645.1:0-1856 GCF_000951045.1 Mandrillus leucophaeus
CCCCATCTCTACTAAAAATACAAAATTAGCTGGGCATGGTGGCACATGCCTGTAATCCCAGCTACTCAGGAGGTTGAGGCAGGAGAATCGCTTGAGCCTGGGAGGCGGAGGTTGTGGTGAGCAGAGATCGAGCCATTGCACTCCAGCCTGGGCAACAAGAGTGAAATTCTGTCTCAAAAAAAAAAAAAAAAAAAAAAAAAGGCCAGGCGCAGTGGCTCAAGCCTGTAATCTCAGCACTTCGGGAGGCCGAGGTAGGAGGATCACGAGGTGAGGAGTTCAAGACCAGCCTGAGCAACATGGTGAAACCCCTTCTCTACTAAAAATACAAAAATTAGACGGGGGTGGTGGTGCACACCTGTAATCCCAGCTACTCAGGAGGCTGAGGCAGAAGAATCACTTGAGCCTGGGAGGCAGAGGCTGCAGCAAGCCGAGATCATGCCATTGCTCTCCAGCCTGGGCTACAGAGCAAGACTGTCTCAAGAAAAAAAACGAACATTTCCATCATGGCAGGGAATTCCACCGGACAGCTCTGCTGCAGGCCAGCCTAAGTAACACCAGACTCTCCTGGGATTTGAATATGAGTCCTCTGGGTGCAACATCTTTCCTGTAGGTGATTTCTTGGGGTTACTGGTGTATTTTTGCATATTTAAAAGTTTTACTTTTGATTCCATTGTTAGTAGCTTATATTTTCCTAGAAAATCATTCATCTGTTTTTTATCTTATCAAGACTTTTGCACAGTATCTTCTTGGATCTCTGTCCTCTCTGTTCTCCTTCGGTTTGTTGTGTGTTTTCCCCTGATGTCTCAAGCTGGCATCTCAGAAGTTCATTTAATTTTGTATTTATCTCTTTTGATTCTTTCTATTCTTTGGAATTTGGTGTGCATTTTACACACACACTGCAAGTCAACTGGACTCACCACATGTTGTGCTCAGCAGCCACATGTGGCTAGTGGCCGCCAGAGCGGGCAGGGCAGCGCCAGAGGGTATAAAGTTCAGTACAAATCTTTTCAACCAACCTAATTATTTCTTTCTGATTCCCCATCTCCCTGCTCTGTCCCACTCCTATAAGATAGTGGAATGTGCATGGCAACGTCTCCTCTTGTTTCTGACAGATTCTGCTTTTTTTTGGGGTGGGGGGTGGAGTCTCGTTCTGTCGCCCAGGCTGGAGTGCAGTAGTGTGATCTTGGCTCACTGCAACCTCTGCTTCCCAGGTTCAAGGGATTCTCCTGCCTCAGCCTCCTGAGTAGAGTAGCTGGGACTATAGGTGGGCACACCACACCAAGCTAATTTTTATATTTTTAGTAAATATGGTGTTTCACGACATTTGCCAGGCTGGTCTTGAACTCCTGACCTCAAGTGATCCACCCACCTCGGCCTCCCAAAGTGCTGGGATTACAGGCATAAGCCACCGTGCCTGGCCCACCCGGCTAATTTTTATATTTTTGTAGAGCTGTGGTTTTGCCATGTTGGCCAGAGTGGTCTTGAACTCCTGACCTCAGGTGATCTCCCACCCCGGCCTCCGAAAGTGATGGGATTACAGGTGTCAGCCACCACACTGAGCTTCAGTTGAAGAACTTCTGTCCTTTAATGGAGGAGTTTCAGCCGTTCGCACGTATCGTTGTAACGGATTTGTATGCTGTTAAATTTGCCACTAATTTGGTGCTGTTTGTTTTTCATGCCTCTTCACTGTTTCCTCTCCGTTTATGACAAGGGCCTTTTCTCTGCTTTCAGCTTTGCTTATTTTGTAAAAGGTTTCTAACATGTGTTTAAGTTCTACTAGGATTTACTTCTAAGTTTTTTTTTTTTCCGAGATGGAGTCTTGCTCTGTCGCCCAGGCTAGAGTGCAGAGGCGCGAT
>NW_012107646.1:0-2612 GCF_000951045.1 Mandrillus leucophaeus
GGGCGGATCACCTGAGGTCAGGAGTTCAAGACCAGCCTGGCCAACATGGTGAAACCCCATCTCTACTAAAAATACAAAAAATTAGCTGAGCGTGGTGGTGCATGCCTGTAGTCCCAGCTACTCAGGAAGCTGAGGCAGGAGAATTCCCTTGAACCTGGGAGGCGGAGGTTGCAGTGAGCCGAGATCATGCCGCTGCACTCTAGCCTCCAGCGTGGGCAACAGAGCGAGACTCTGTCTCAAAAAAAAAAAAAAAAAAAAAGTCGTTCTTGTTGTATTCCAGCGGGATTTTGCTTTAGCTTTCCAACAGGCCCCACATCAGCAAAATGCCCTTGTGGTTATGAATGCTGAGGTGAGAGTCCTTTTCAAAGATGGCACAAACACCATTGTGGACTTCAGTGTCTATATGGAGGAGGTGGCCCTACTACAGTCGGTGCAAATAAATTCTGTCAGCAGCTTATCGGAAGGTGATTTATTGACTTACACCTCAAACCAAATAAAGGAGCACCATGTATTGGCCCTACCACAGTTTTGTTTTCATGCTATTTTTCTGAAGTCCCTTACAGGATGAAAACCATGGAGCTCCTCTAATTCATATAAACTTCCCTATGGCAATGAAAATAAAAGTCTGAAGACTATGCAGCAATGTAGATTTTTAAAATGCTTTTATACCAATCAACTATATCTTCATAATGAATCATTTCTATTAAAAAATAATAACCATAAAATAATAATAAGCATAAAATAATAACCCCTTGAATAGTCAACTATGATAATTGACATAGTTATCAAAGGGTGAGGCCTGTGTCTCTTCTCTATAGAATCATAGCATTTTAGAGTAAGTGTATTTATTAAAAGCAAGATTTTAAATAAAACAGTGTGCACACAGGCCCAATTGTGTGCTATAACGTTCCTATGTGAGAAGTTAGATTTTATCAACTTTGTTTATACTTTTAAAATTAATTTTCTGATAAATATTACACACCTGTTTATCCCTGACTGTACTAAATTGGTTGATTTTTTTTAAAACTAGATGTTAGGATGAAGGAATGTGAAGTGAAGCTTGCAGGCTGTTCTAGATAAAACCACCCTTCCGGAGTCACCTCTGGAGAGACGGTGGAACATTGAAGAACTCTCGTGACGTTTCCTCTTCAGATTCTACTCAGATGCTTTGCAGCATTTAAAGAAGAGGGTAAAGATGTGTTTGTCTTCAGGCTGCCCAGGGGAAGAGCGTTTGTTCCTAGTGCTTCCAGCCTCTCTCAGCCTGGGACGCTCAAAGGAGCACCATGGGTTGATCTTACCACAGTTCTGTTTTAATCTTTTTTTCTTTTTCTTTCTTTCTTTCTTTCTTTCTTTCTTTCTTTCTTTCTTTCTTTCTTTCTTTCTTTCTCTTTTTTTCTCTCCTTCTTTCCTTCTTTCTCTCTCTCTCTCTCTCTCTCTCTCGCTCTCTCTTTCTCTCTTTCTTTCTTGTTTTGTTTTTGCGTGGAGTTTCCCTCTTGTTGCCCAGGCTGGAGCGCAATGGTACGATCTCGGCTCACCACAACCTCTGCCTTCTGGGTTCAAGCACTTCTCCTGCCTCAGCCTCCCAAGTAGCTGGGATTACAGTCATGCGCCACCACTCTCGGCTAATTTTGTGTTTTTAGTAGAGACGGGGTTTCTTCATGTTGGTCAGGCTGGTGGCGAACTCCTGACCTGAGGTGATCCATCCGCCTCGGCCTCCCAAAGTGCTGGGATTACAGGCGTGAGATACCGCGCCCAGCCCATGTTATTTTTCTGAAGTCCCTTGCTGGATGAAGACACAGAGCTCCTCTATTTCATACAGACTTCCTCACGCAATAAAAATAAAAGTCTGAAGACTATGTAGTAATGTAGATTTTAAAACTGCCTTTATACCAATCAACTAATATCTTCACAATTGATCATTTATATTAAAATAATGACAGCATCTTTACTTCAGAACCCAGTGGATATTCTGACATCTCCAAGAAACTCTTAAGTGTCCTAACAGACTTTCCTTTGACCCCACCTCAGGGGATGTAATCATACGAGGTCACTACGTTTTCTGAAAGAACAGAACAGCCAAGTGGAGCTGTGACTGTCTTTTGCCATGGCTTTGCTTTTTAATTTCCAATTGCTGTCATAGTGTCAGCTTTCAGGAAAGGATCAGCTGTGGAAATGCTATATTCAAGCAATAATCAGAAAATACAATGGAATAACAGTAACATTTATAGTAACAACCAAAAAATAACTCTCTAGGAATAAAATCAATAAAAATATGTGCAAGGCCTACATGAAGAGAACTTTTAAAATCTATTGGTGAACTTAAAAAAAAAAAAAAAGACAAATTTAAAAAGGGAAAGACATAAGCCTTAGCTGCAAGTACACAAAATATAACATCAATTTTCTCTTAATTTATAAATTAAATATAACACATTCCCAATCAAAACATCAACAGCGTCTTTTGAAAACTTGATTTTAAAGTTTATCTAGAAAGATAAAAAATGTATACTTCTGAAAAATAAGAATAGTAATGAGGGGAAACTAGCCCAACATAATATTGAAATGTATTCTATTATATTAATACATGTCTAGTAGTTACACATTATAGGTACTGA
>NW_012107647.1:0-1417 GCF_000951045.1 Mandrillus leucophaeus
TTTAAAATATATACACAGATTGTATAGAGAAGATTACCTCTGGGTAATGGGATCACAGGTAATTAAATATTGTTTTTTATAATTTGCATTTTCATTAACATATGTATTTTCTTTTTTAAAGAAGAAAAAAAATTAAATTATACCAATTGGGGCTGGGCACGGTGGCTCACGTGTAATCCTAGCACTTTGGGAGGCCGAAGCAGGTGGATCACCTGAGGTCAGGAGTTTGAGACCAGCTTGGCCAACATGGCAAAACCCCATCTCTACTAAAAATACAAAAATTAGCTGGGTGTGGTGGCGGGTGCCTACAATCCCAGCTGGTCGGGAGGTTGAGGCAGGAGAATCGCTTGAATCTTGGGGGCAGAGGTTGCAGTGAGTCGAGATCATGCTATTTCACTCCAGCCTGAGTAAAAGAGCAAAACTCCGTCTAAAAAAAAAAAAAGTTATACCACTTGGTAGTAAGTTGATTCCAATACATGTATTTTCTTTTTTCTTTTTCTTGTTTTTTGAGGTGGTGTCTTACTCTGTTGCCCAGGCTGGAGCTCATTGGCACAATCTTGGCTCAGTGCAACCTCTGCTTCCCCGGTCCAAGTGATTCTCCCTGCCTCAGCCTCCCGAGTAGCTGGGATTACAGACGCCCCTCACCACGCCCAGCTAATTTTTTTGGTAGTTTTAGTAGAGATGGGGTTTCACCCATGTTGGCCAGGCTGGTCTTGAACTCCTTCCTGACCTCAGGCGGTCTGCTCACCTCCGTCTCCCAAAGTGCTGGGATTACAGGCATGAGCGACTGCACCTGGCCCAACATACATATTTTCAAAAGGTGGAAAAGTGCCAGGCTTGGTGGCTTACACCTGTAGTCCCAGCACTTTGGGAGGCCAAGATGGGCGGATCACTTGAAGTCAGGAGTTCAAGACCAGCCTGGCCAACATGGTGAAGCCCTGTCTCTACTAAAAATATAAAAATTAGCCTGGGAGTGGTGGCGGGTGCCTCTGATCCCAGCTACTCGAGAAACTGAGGCAGGAGAATCACTTGAACCTACGAGGTGGAGGTTGCAGTGAGTTGAGATCGTGCCACTGTAACGAAGCCTGGGTAACAGAACGAGACTTCATCAAAAAAGTGGAAAAGTATTTGCAGCTATGTCTTTCACAGTATTTTCTTTTTTGTTGCTTTTTTTGAGAGATGGCGTCTCGCTCTGTCACTCTGACTGGAGTGCAGTGGTGTGATCTTGGTTCACTGAAACCTCTGCCTCCTGGGTTCAAGCGATTCTCCTGCCTCACCTTCCCAAGTAGCTGGGACTACAGGTGTATACCACTATTTTCAGCTAATTTTTGTATTTTTTTTTTTTTTTTTTTGAGACAGAGTTTCACTCTTTTTGCCCAAGCTGGAGTGCAATGGCGTGATCTCGGCTCACCGCAAC
>NW_012107648.1:0-1117 GCF_000951045.1 Mandrillus leucophaeus
AAAAAAAAAAAAAAAAAATCAGCATTTGTAACAAAACAAGGAGAAAATATGGGTTACGGAGTTTGTGAAATAAAACTGCAATCTTAAAAGAATGAGCTCAAGGTAAATTTAATAGATGAAATATTTCATTAGTCAAGCTTATGAGAACGTAATCAGAAATGGAAGGCTACGTGAAAGTGCGTGTTGCAGAGGATATACGCGAAACCAAAACACACTTGTCTTAATGGTATTTTTGCCACTTTGGATGTTGATCTTATTGCTAAATCTTAACTTCTCCAGTGGCAGCAGCAATGACATGTGCAGTTTTCACGCTCTTCATAGACACAATATGCTAATTTCTTCTTCCTTGCAGTCAGAGTCTGATTCTCTGTCCTATAAGCAGAGATATAGAATCCCCTAGAACTATCATAAACCGACACTAGAGGTTTAGATACAGCAGAAAATGTACAGCGGCAAACTATTTTTCTATCTGTAAATGAAAGAACTTAGAATATTTCTGCAGGGTGCAAATTACCCTTTATAGGTTCTGATCTATATTTCATGACAAGGAAGGTGTCCTTAAATGAGGTAGTGGAACATTTTTGCTTTGTCAGCTAAATTTTTCCAGTTCTTACCAAAACCGAAAAGATCTGAAGTTGCTTCTAATAATGTTATACTTTTGGAAAACCAAGTAGCATTCACTAAATGAAAAATTCATTCATTAAGGTGTATTTAATTACCACATAGAAAAAGAAGAACTATACAATCTCATGCTAAGAAAAGCAAGCATTTTCCATCCCTCTGTTTAAAAAAGAGTGCCAAAAATGTCACAGAGGTGACCCCTGCACAGGGGAAGGGAGGATTAGATGAGGGACTGACAAACTATAGCCTGCCAGGGAAATCCTGCCCACTACCTGCTTTTGTACAGCACTGGAGCTTACAATTACGTCTTGAAACGTTTTGGGGAAAAAATTGAAGATTATTTTGTGACATGTCAAAATCATGTTAAATTTGAATTTCAGTGCATATGAAGAAGGTTCTGGCCAGGCGCGGTGGCTCACGCCTGTAATCCCAACACTTTGGGAGGCCGAGGCAGGCAGATCACGGGGTCAAGAGATCGAGACCATCTTGGCTAACA
>NW_012107649.1:0-1460 GCF_000951045.1 Mandrillus leucophaeus
AAATTTTGTATTAAAAATTTCAACTGGCCGGGCATGGTGGCTCACGCCTGTAATCCCAGAACTTTGGGAGGCTGAGGCAGACAGATCACGAGGTCAGGAGTTCGAGACCATCCTGACCAACATGGTGAAACCCCATCTCTACTAAAAATACAAAACTTAGCCGGATGTGGTGGCACACGCCAATAATCCCAGCTACTCAGGAGGCTGAGGCAGGAGAATTGCTTGAACCTGGGAGGTGGAGGTTTCAGTGAGCCAAGACTGCACCACTGCGCTCCAGTCTGGGTGACACAGCGAGATTCTGTCCCAAAATATAAGTAAAAATAAAAATAAATAAAAAATTAACAAAAAAATTCAACTGATGAAATTTAAAAAAAAAAAAAAATGGGAACAACCTAAAAGACAAATCCTCAATTCTCAGAGACTTCGCGCCTCTACAGAAATGCCTCTGCAAGGGTGCCTCTTGGGTGCATAAATCCACGAGGGTTGGGATTTTGTCTGTTTCCTCCTATGCTGTGTTCCAGGCACATACAATAGTGCCTTATTGCAGGGAATAAATAAATATTTGTCCACTGAATAAATTATGGATTTTCCAGGAAAATGTAAGTTACCAAAACTGATCAGAAAAGAAAGACAAGAAATCTGAACAACTAGTTACCACAGATTAAAAAGTCAACGTCGTAAGAGCACTATGCCTTAGAAGTAGGCAACACCATCACTACCTTCAGTTATTTCCAACACAGAAACAGAAGGAAAATTCCCAAGTGCTTTTTATGCAGCCAGCATAGCAGTGAAACAAAACTCAACCAAGAAAATACACAGATAATAATGTGAAAATTTTAAGTAAACGACTCATAAACCGAATCCAGCAGAGGACTATTCCACAATCAAATGGAATTCTTTCTAAGGATGCAAAGGCTGGGCCAATATTTAAAAAGCTATTAACGTAACTGACCAAAGAGATCAAAAATCCTAAGACCAAATTATCAGTTCCATGGATATAAAAAAGCATTTGAAAATTTAATCTCTAGGCCGGGTGTGGTGGCTCACGCCTGTAATCCCAGCACTTTGGGAGGCCGAGGCAGGTGGATCACAAGCTCAGGAGATCGAGACCATCCTGGCTAACACACTGAAACCCTATCTCTACTAAAAATACAAAAAATTAGCCAGGCATGGTGGCAGGCGCCTGTAGTCCCAGCTACTCAGGAGGCTGAGGCAGGAGAAGGGCATGAACCCAGGAGGCAGAGCTTGCAGTGAACCAAGATCCCGCCACTGCACTCCAGCCTGGGTGATAGAGCGAGACTCTGTCTCAAAAAAAGAAAAAAAAAAAGAAAATTCAACCTCTATCTTCCATTTCAAAACTCTTTCCTCACTTGGCAACAGGCAGACCCTTGAGCGCTGGCCTGGTCCATCTGTCCCTCAGCCTGATGGCACAAAAAGTCAAAAGCCCTTGGTCTCTTTGC
>NW_012107650.1:0-1837 GCF_000951045.1 Mandrillus leucophaeus
AGTGGGGCATGGTGGTGTGCACCTGTAATCCCACCTACTTGAAAGGCTGAGGCAGGAGAATCTCTTGAACCCGGGAGGCGGAGGCAGCAGTGAGCCGAGATCATGCCGCTACACTCCAGCCTGGACCATAGAGTGAGACTCTGTCTCAAAAAAAGAAAAAAAAAAAGGAAAGAGAAAGAAAGAAGGAAGGAAGGAAGGAAGGGGGGAGAGAGAGAGAGAGAGAGAGAGAAAGAGAGAGAGAAAGAAAGAAAGAAAGAAAAAGAAAGAAAGAAAGAAAGAAGAAAGGAAGGAAGGAAGAAAGAAAGAAAGAAAGAGAAGAAAGAAAGAAAGAGAAAGAAAAGAAAGAAAGAAAAAAGAATTTAGGGACTTGCCAACAGAAGCCATGTCTGTGTCTTGGGTGTAGGTGAGACAAGATGGTGGATCCTTGCGTCATCACCCTCCAGACCCAGGGCTTATGCATTCAGGGAAAGGGTGTTCGTGCTTCAGAAAAAATATGTACGACAAATGAAGTACAATTACATCAAGGTTTTTTAAAAAATAGTTAATAATAATCCATTTTATATTTCAAAAGAGCTAGAAGATTTGAAATGTTCCCAACACAAAGAAATGATAAATTTCAAGGTGATAGATATGCTAAATACCCTGCTTTGATCATTACACATTGCATTCATGTAGCAAAACATCACGTGTAACCCATAAATATTTACAAATGTCATATATCAATACATGAACAGTTAGAAGGCAAAATCAAGATTGTTAGATATTTTCATATTACATCTTAAGAGAAGAACTCTTTGAAATGACAATGTCTCCTTTTTCTCAATTCTTATAATACCTTCAAAATTACTAGGCCAATTTAAGAAAACCTCATAGTCAGATTCACATTTTATTTTCTGGCTATTTCAGGCAAAGGAGAGGTTTGATTTAACTTAGCCACATGATTTACTCATGAATCAACAAAGTTGTTTTAACCTAAGGGCAGGATTTACAGTAAGTAGGTGCTCTCACACAAAGAACAATAGACAAACAAAACTTTTAGAGGCTTTCCTGGAACTGGGGTTAATCAGAAGTCAATATGGTGCAACAGGGAGTCAGCTCCAAAAAGGCACTGCTTCGGCCTCCACATTTAAGGAAGGAAGACTCTAAAGATATCTTCAGGCCAGGCACAGTGGCTCGTGCCTGTTATCCCAGCAATTTGAGAGGCTGAGGCGGGCGGATCACTTGAGGTCAGAAGTTCTAGACCAGCCTGGCCAACATGGTGAAACCCCGTGTCTACTAAAAATACAAAAATTAGCTGGGCGTGATGGTACGTGCCTGTAGTCTCGGCTACTCGGGAGGCTGAGGCAGGAGAATGGCTTGGACCTGGGAGGCGGAGGTTGCAGTGAACTGAGATTGCACCACTGCACTCCAGCCTGGGTGATGGAGTGAGCAAAAAAATACAAAATAAATTTTTAAAAAATATACATTTAAAGGTAATCTACAGGCCGGGTGAGGTGGTTTATGCCTGTAATCTCAGCACTTTGGGAGGCCCAGGTGGGCGGATCACTTGATCTTGGGAATTCTAGACCAGCCTGGGCAACATGGCAAGACCCCTGTCTCTACAAAAAATACAAAAATTAGCTGGATATGGTGGCATGCACCTGTAATCCCAGCTACTCAGGAGGCTGAAGCAAGAAGAGTACCTGAGCCTGGCAGGTGAAGGTTGCAGTGAGCCAAGATAGAGCCACTGCACTCCAGCCTGAGTGACACAGTAAGACCCTGTCTCAGAACAAGAACAAAGGTAACCCATATTAAACTGCTGGCAGCTTCCTTTGCTGAATAAGAAAGAAAAAAAAAA
>NW_012107651.1:0-1544 GCF_000951045.1 Mandrillus leucophaeus
CATGGTGAACCCCTTCTCTACTAAACAAATACAAAATTAGTCAGGCATGGTAGTGCACGCCTGTAATCCCAGCTACTTGGGAGGCTGAGGCAGTTGAATCGCTTGAACTCGGGAGGCAGAGTTTGCAATGAGCCGAGATCGCATCATTGCACTCCAGCCTGGGCAACAAGAGCGAAACTCTGTCTCAAAAAAAAAAAAAAAAGAGAGAAATATTAAAAAAATACAATTACAGGCTGGGCGCAGTTACTCACCCCTGTAATCCCAGCACTCTGGGAGGCTGAGGCGGCTGGATCACTTGAGGTCAGGAGTTCCAGACAAGCCTGGGCAACATAGAAAAACCCCGTCTTTACTTAAAATATAAAAATTATACAGGCATGGTGGCACATGCCTGTAGTCCCAGCTACTCTGGAGGCTAAAGCAGGAGAATCGCTTGAACTCAGGAGGCAGAGGTTGCAGTGAGCTGAGATTGCACCACTACGAGCCTAGATTGCACCACTGGACTCCAGCCTGGGCAACAGAGCTAGAATCCATCTCAAAAAACAAGTACACAGAGTGGCAAGTGTGCATCCCTTCACCCACATTTTTATTCAGAAGCTGGTTGGTGGAGTTAGAAGAGGTACACAGTATAGAAGTGCTCATTATATTATTTTGTATACATTTTTGTATCTGAACTATTTCATTCAAAAGTCATAGTCTTTCCTTTTCTTTGCCACTCATCCTGTTTGCTAGAAAAACGATTGTTAATAGTTTATTGGGTGTTCATTTTTCTAGAGCATTTGCAGTGTTTCCAAACCTATAAATAGATACAAATATGTAATTTTTTATACACATGGAATCATACTATACCTGTTGTTCTATAATTTAAAATAAATTAATAGGCTTTATTTCTTAGAGTGGGTTTAGGTTTAGAGAAAATCAAATAGATAGGAGTCCTCAGCTGGGTGCTGTGGCTCATGCCTGTAATCCCAGCACTTTGGGAGGCTGAGGCAGGCAGATCACCTGAGGTCAGGAGTTCAAAACCAGTTTGACCAATATGGTGAAACCCTGTCTCTACTAAAAATACAAACAAACAAACAAACAAACAAAAACAAATAGCCAGGAGTGGTGGTGCACACCTATAGTCCCAGCTACTCAGGAGGCTGAGGCACGAGAATCCCTTGAACCCGGGAGGCAGAAGTTGCAGTGAGCCGAGATCACGCCACTGCACTCCAGCCTGGGCAACAGAGTAAGACTTGGTCTCAAAAAAAAAAAAAAAGGAAAGAGTCCTCATTTACTCCCCTCCCCATTCATAGTTTCCCATGTTATTAACATCTTGCATTGGTGTGCTACATTTGTTACAATTGATGAGCTAATATTGATACATTATTATTGGCTAAAGTCCACAGTTTACATTAGGGTTCACTCTGTGTTGTACATGTTATGGGTTTTACCAAATACAGTCATGTATCCACCATTACAGTATCACAGTATCACACAGAACAGTTTCACTGCCATAAAAGTTCTCTGTGCTCTGCCCATTCATCCCTCTTCCCCTAACCCTGGCA
>NW_012107652.1:0-1157 GCF_000951045.1 Mandrillus leucophaeus
TGCCTCAGACTCCCAAGTAGCTGGGACTACAGGCATGCACCACCATGCCCAGGTAATTTTTGTATTTTTAGTAGAGATGGTTTGAAACCATCAGGGTTTCACCATGTTGGGCAGGCTGGTTTCAAACTCCTGATCTCAAGTGATCTGCCCGCCTTGGCCTCCCAGAGTGTTGGGATTATAGGCGTGAGCCACCGTGCCCAGTCATTTTTATATCTTCTTTAAAGAAACATTGGCCAGGCACAGTGCCTCACACCTGTAATCCCAGCACTTTGGGAGGCTGAGGCAGGCAGATTGCTTGAGCCCAGGAGGTTCGAGACTATCCTGGGTAACATGGTGAAACTTCGTCTCTATATAAAATACAAAAATTAGCTGGGTATAGTGTGTACCTGTAGTCCCAGCTACTAGGGAAGCTGAGATGGGAGGAGTGGTTGAGCCCAGGAGATGGAGGCTGCAGCAGGCTGTGATTACACCACTGCACTCCAGTCTAGATGACAGCGTGAGACCTTGTCTCGGAAAAAAAAAAAAAAAAAGAATAAAGAAACATCTATTCAAGGCTTTGCTTTTTTTTTTTTTTTTTTGAGACCGGCCTTGTTGTGTTGCCCAGGCTGGCCTCGAACTCCTGGGCTCAAGCAAGCAATCCTCAGCCTCCTAAGTAGGTGGGACTACAGGCGCTTACCACCATGCCTGGCTTCTTTGTCTACTTTTGAATTGGATTGTTTGTTTGGTTGTTGAATCATAGAATTTCTTTATATATACTGGATATTAATATTTTATCAAATACATGTTTTACAACTATTTTCTTCCATTCTGTGAATTGTCTTTTCACTGTCTTGTTTCTTACTGTGTGGTTTTAAAAATTTTTTTAGGCCGGGCACAGTGGGATACACCTGTAATCTCAGAATTTTGGGAGGCTGAGGAGTGCAAATCACAAGGTCAGGAGTTCAAAACTAGCCTGGACAACATGGTGAAACCTCGTCTCTACTAAAAATACAAAAAATTAGCTAGGTGTAGTGGTGGGCGCCTGTAATCCCAGCTACTCAGGAAGATGAAGCAGGAGAATTGCTTGAACTCAGGAGGCAAAGCTTGCAGTGAGCCGAGATCGTGCCACTGCACTCCAGCTCAGGTGACAGAGTGAGACTCCATCTCATTAAAAAAAA
>NW_012107653.1:0-26735 GCF_000951045.1 Mandrillus leucophaeus
CCCCACCTGCCTTAGGCCACCTAGTGAGCTGAGGGACTCCAAGTCAATAAGAGGTTCCTGAGGGAAAGGGATGTGCCTCAGGAGAAACTTTAATGCTTGGAAACCACAGAGTGGGTGCGCAGCTGGGCACATGAGGATCCCAGAACGTGCCACAGACAGCACTAGAACGGAGTGCTTAACCAGTGGTGCTGGGCTCATCGGCCAATCATGAGGGAAAAGAAGTCAAGTCACATCACTGTCTCTCACCTTGCACAAAAGTAAATTCCAGACAGATCGATGAGACAAAACTCTGAATAGAAAGGTGTGAAAGAACGAGAAAACTGCCAAGGAGACTGTGTTCATGGGAAAGTGGGAAAGCCTGTCCTAAACTTCACACCAAAACAAGAGGCAGTAAGGGAAAATGGACCTCCAGGATGGAAAGGAGGCCATGATCACAGAGAGTAGGGAAGTGGCAGCCAGTGAGAAGACACATCTGGCATTTGTAACAGATGGGGCAAAGGCCGGCCCTCTGCAGCACTCTGCTGGACTCTGGTGTAGTGCCCATCTGCATCATAGAGCAGCCAGTGTCCCCCAGAAGAGAGGCAAGAGCAACCCCTCGCCACAGCTACCCAACTCTTTGCCAAGTGGTGCATCGTCAGAGGGACAGACTGGGTGAGGGCTATGTTGGTTCAGGGTGGCACTTAAAAGTAAGGGGATTGTGGTGGACACTGCTTTGAGAGTGGTACAGTACCCCGGTGAGGATCCAGTGTCTGAGACAGGACGCGCCTGCCGGGAAGCTGGATGTCTGCAACCTTGTGTGCACTCACCTGGAGGGGGGCGGGGTGGGGGTGGCAAACCACAAAATCCCTAGGAGAGGCCGCAGGCTGGGGAGGGCACCTGAAGTTGGTCTGGAAGTCAGTCAGTGCCTACAGGCACCAAATGGAAACGAGCTCATGAGATAGATGAGAAGCAAAACCCAGGGGGCCCTTTCTGGAGATAGAAGACAGCCTGTGGCAGCAGTTCCAGATTGACACAAGAGACAGGCTCAGGCTGGGGTGGCACCATCAAGGCAGAGCACTCCCCACAGAATGTGGCAAGCTCAGGATTGATGACCTTTCCCAATGTTTGCCACGGGGAAGCCCAGAAAGACTGTCTTTTGGTTGCAGCAGGCAGGTATGTATTGTGATTGATGGCTCGGGGCTGTTTTTATGTTTGCGTTACATATGGAATGGGGGCACCGGTGCTCTTGCCAGTGCTGAGAACCTCTCAGTGTCTTGATCAGGCCCTGGGAGGCAGGCATGCTCCCGACTCCCCTGCGCATCCCAGGGAGGCAGAATCCACGGGAACTGGGCTCGTACCCAGGCACTGCAACCAGTCAGGGGATGAGGGGGCAGGACAGAAGGGCTGTGCGTGAGTGCTTTTGGGAGGGCAGTGCCAGCAAATGGACAGGAGGGTTTTGACTTGGGCCAAGACAATGCCGTGGAGACGCTTGGACGCTGATGGGCTTTTCTGTAACATAGTTTGCTCAGGAGATGGGCAGAAAGCCTCTGGGGCGCTCCCTGAGTTAGGACTCAGCTGCGGCCTCACTGTGTCAAGTGCCTCAGAGATGGTGGACAAGTGTACACAAAGGGAAATTTGGTAGCATGCAGGGAAGTAGGGACGTGCATGGTAATTCCGGACCACAGGCTAGGAGGATGCCTTTGTGCTCAAAGAGACTGAGCAATGAGGTGTCACTGAAGACAGTGTTGGTGAAGCAGGCTCCACTGGGAAAAGTGCTTGCGGAGCTGTCTGCAGGGAAATCCCCTTTGAAATCAGATTGCCCAGCCAAACTGTGGTTGGCTTGGGAGAAAGGGTGGTCCTTCTGACAGCTCTTAGGAACCCTTAGGAACTGAGACAGGGCTACCAGAGCCAGCCAAGGAAGCCCCAGCAGTGTGAGCCTTGATGGGGGGTGTGGTGTCACAATAACTGCAAGTCGTTTGTTGGCCGTCCCAGACACCAGGGCCTGGGAAGAGGCCTGGTCCCCATTCCAGGTGGGAGGGTTTCCCAGAGTTGGTCAGGGGACCTGGCAGGCACTCAGGCCCTCTGGCCAGCATGGACTGTGGGGCAGATGGTACAAGCAGGAAAGTTGTAACCCACCTGGAACCCAAGCTGCGCGGGGAAGGGAGAATAAGACAAGAAAAGAAAGCTTTGTTCTGTGTGGAAGAGAACAAGCCCAATGCCCAGCACCATAGAGATGGCGGCCGCCCAGGACACAGTGACCCACAGCAGCAGCCCTGGGAGACCGAGAGGGTACCGGCACGGCAGCAGCCTTGCCCAAAGGAAGCAGATGTGTTTACTGGGTTTGCCATGGCTTTAGGGAAGGGGACCACTTCTTGACACACACAACACAAACATGCAGGGAACCTGGCTTTGCTGATTCAGGGGCTAAACCTGCTGGGCAGGATCTGGTAATGTTGGAGATGGGGGCGGGTCAGGGGCAGAACGAGCTGCCCTGACCCATGGAGTGCTTCTGTGCCCACGGGCTCTTCCTTTCCTGGCAAAGTGCAGGGACCTCAGATGGAGAGTGTGGAGGTGTCTCCGGATGGATGGAGTGACCTCGGTCGTGCCAAGTGCCCTCAGCATTTGCCCTATCACCCCCGCGGGTAGTTGATGGAAGGCTCCACTGTCCCCTTCCAGGGTCCCACCAAAGGTAGTGGGGATATGGAAGAAAGGAGGTTGCTCCAAAGGGAGCAGCGGCCAACCCTCTCACTCTGTCAGGAAGTAGCGCCGGGGATCCCAAGGAAGAGAGAAGGAGGGCTGGAAGCAGATTTCCCCGTGGCTTCGCAGGAGGGACAGAACTACACAGGGTAGGTGCTGGGCAAGCGGCAACCTTTGTGCAATAAATGCGCCCCGATGCGTGGTAGAGCTCCCCCACCCGCTCCACCCCGGTCCCCATCCCCACGTCGGGATGCGCAGACAAACGAAAAGGCCGGGGTTACTGACCTTTCTTTCCAGGCTGGCAGTCAAGGAAAAGACATTAAGAAGAGATTTCTCTGTGCCGGGCACGGTGCTGCCTGCTCCACGGGTGTTTTCTCTTTCAGTCCTCTCAACATTCCATCCTAATTCCACGAACTCCCCCGCTGTGCTCCTCCCTTCCTCCCACCCCCGCCCCCAGCCCCTTCTTGAAGTTTATTCTGAGCACTGCAGCCCCTCTCTATCCCTGCCTCCTGTGAGCACCGATAAGCCGGCATTTGTCAGGGAACAGAAGTCCCAGTCAGCTGGCGTTTATCGTGCTTTTTTTGTCCTTCTCTCAGTGCAGACTGTAAACTCAAGGACAAGGACCATGACTCTTTTCTGCCAATCAAAGCACACAACTTTATTGATGATACACACAGATGCGGACTTGGGTGGAAGAGGTTAAGTCGGTACAATAGACAGAAGAGCAGTGCACTTTTTTGATGAATAGGTTCACTATCCATCAGGCGCGTGTAGAAGAAAGAGTAAACGAAAAATAATTCAACCTAAGCTGCAACAAATACATTTTCAGCTCAAGCTGCGATATGCGTCTGGTCTCTGCAAAGCGGTTCTGCTTGGACAGGGAAACCACCACAGGCAACAATAGCTGTAATTTGATGTTCTTTGTCCACAGCAGGCAGCTGAAGTGATCCCCTCACCACATGAAGGAGGCTGCAAGGGAGGAATTTACAGTGCCAACATTGCCTGCAGACTGCACAACCAACAAGTTACTCAAAGCTCTGTGGGAGCCCCTGCCTGGCCAATAAGAGTGTGGTCCTGGATTGAGCCCTGGAACTTTCACCCAATGAGGTGGTGATTGGCTAAGGCTGGATCTTCAGTAGCACCCTCTGCAGATTCTTTGACATCTGCAAACCAAGCGCGTTGTGGGTGGATTCCGTCCCATTGTGTTCCAGAGGGCTGTTTATGGGGCAGGGGTTTCCAGGAGAATCTCTCTGTTTCCTTTTCTGATAAAGAGGGACATGAATGAGAAGAGCATCTGGGCACCGACTAACTCCCCTGCCAAGACTGGCTTTTCAGACAAACCCATCAGTGGTTTCAAAACCTGAACCTTAGCACATCCACTTCCCTCTGATATCAAAGGAAACTTCAAGTCTGAAACGGACTTGGCAAGCATGTTATTAATAACTGTCATGCTTATTAACAAATTTAATCCGGCCTGCTGCAGAAATGAGTTGCAGTAATGTGACACAGTCTCCTGACACACTTCATTGATGTACATCTTAATCTGGCCCTCACTTTCAATGCTGGCATTTAAGTTATCCGTGGCACACAAAGCCTCTCTAACAGTGGGGTCTGGTGTGGGGCCCGTGTTTCTAACCATTGAGAGACTGGCCAAATGGCTATTGATATCCTGGCTAAATGGAAAGCCCGCATCCTTGGGCTCAGCAAACAACAGTTTTCCCTGAATGAAAAGACACTTGGAGAGGTCCAGAACACAACTACCTTTTTTAAAGTTTTGAGCATATCCAGCATTTTAAAAATTTTCATTGGGGAATAGGTGATTCATTTTTATTTGTATGGTTTGCTTTTGGAGAGGCTGTGAGTTCTTACTGCCCATGATTTTGTCAGACTAATCCCCAGGGCTTGGCTCATCCTCAACTCTTGACTGCAGATCATGGGCCTTACCTTTCTTCCCCACTGTCTGCAGCTCCCCCGCAATATTCGTCTTTTCTTGTTTGGATGTGCCTTCTTCTGATAAGTGGATGAACAGTGTGTCAACTTCTAGACCAGATTTCCATATCATCTTTCACATATTCGTCAGTCAATGTATATCCCACATCTAATGCAAGTCACAGATGGGCCTCACTCTTTAAAAGGTGATCTAGTTGTGGCATTTTAGGAAGGAGATTGTTACACATTCTTTTCCTGGACACAATCAATCTAATTGCCATCCAACATGGACCTAGCAGCCATGCAAACACATAGAGCTTTTAGATGAGTCTCCCCAAAGAGACATGTCAATGCACAGGTTACAAGGGTATCAGTATCTCTATTTCCGGATTTAAGGTCTTAATTTTCAAATATTCCTCCTCTGGGGTTTTACCTCCCTCAAGCTCAGAGGTGCAGCATTTATCTTTTTCCAGCACCAATGTAAGAGGAGAAAAGAACAAAGGCTGTGAGAGGGAGAAGCTAAACTGCCTCTGGACTCTGTAGTCTGCCTCAGACACCTCGTTTCTACCCCTTATCTCCAGCATATCACACTGTGTGGGGCAATTTCTTTCCTCCCTTACTTAGATTATTGTCTACAGCTAGACAGAGAAAAGAGAATAGAGATTGGCAAATGCACTCACATGTAAGTTTCAGGTGCATCCACTCCAGAGTGAGGAATGTAACTTTCCAAAGTCTCCCATTTAGGTCTCAGGCACACCCATCTTTCCCACCCTGGCTTCCTGCCACTTTATCCCTTGCCCTTCTCCCATGAATGCCCACTTTTCTGCTCTACCTCACCTCACTCCCCTTTCTGCCCTATAGATTTTGACACTGCTTTCCCAGAGCCATAAAGGATTGGGATTAAGGGTTTTCTGAAAACAAGACAGGAGTAGAAGGGCAAGTTCCAGTTTAGCACTTGTGTGTACCACCCTCTTGTGACTGGTTCTGGCTCCACATTTCCTTGAAGGAATACACTCTTGCTTCAGTCTCTACCAAATAACCTGTAATTTTCTTCTTCCTTTTTCTTGGGTTGCACTGCCCCCTACAGACAAACAAACCAGTATCTATCAGTAGGGTCGGCGAACACAGCACTGGGTGATAGGCCACAGTTCCTACCTTTTACTGATTCTGGACTCTATCTGTCAAACATTTCTCATCTCTCACTCTCAGGTCCCCAACACCAACTCTCCCCCGGATCCTATGCACCATTTAGAGAACTAAAATAAGCTGGTGGGTGGGGCGAGAGTATAGGGGAAGATGACTCTGTCCCAATCCTGACCCTAAGACTTCCTAGGCAATCATTCTCACACCAACCTGCACATAACCAGAGCAGTTTCTTCTTTCTTCACTCATCTACAAAGATGCCTCTCTGAGGTCAACAGCAGAGAGCTGATGGCTGGATCAAAAAGACTTGACTTTACCACAGATCTTGGTCACCTGAAATATATGTCACTAATGAGCCATGGTTGTCACCAGTAGTGATGCAAGAGTGTGCCTCCCTCTCCCTCTTCCCCCCAGCACACCAGACCTGTCACTCATTTTTTTCTTCGCCAATCCTGGAATCCAAAAGAAAATGCATTACCTTTTTGTGGGAATTTGTTTTTCTCTGATTTCCAGAGACAAAACTTATTCTGATACTTTCTTATCTTCTCCTGGAGCAACTGTCTCTTTGTATTTATACTTCTTTATCTTCATCCTAGAATACTGGGCAATAGCCCATCTCTTTACTTCCCCTCCCCTCAGCAACTAATATCTATCATCTTGCTTAGATCCATGAAAAAGCAGATTTCATAAAACAAGAATGGAGAACTAAATATTTTTAATTATATTTTTCTTGCCTCTGCTCACTCTTCTTGGAAATAATGACCTTTTAAAAATACTTTTACACCTTTGTATGTATAAGGAGTTTTCTGGAGTGATACTTGCTAGAATGACACCACTGGTTATTTCAGAGAGTAGTATTTAAGGCAATACCCACTCTAGCTGAAATGTCAAGTGTTAAGGTCAGTGGGACATGGAAATTAACAGAGCTGTCTCTTGGACAAGACCACCTAGTTTTCCCAACAGAGCCCTATAAGATAGCATTTGCCTTGCTGAGTTCACTATACTCCAGGCTCTACCCCCTAATTTTGTTTTCAGAGTAAAAATATGCACAATTTATGACATTACACCCAAGAGAAATGTATGCATATATTTACCAAACGACATGTATAAGAATGCTCATAGCAGCACTATTCATAATAGTCCCAAGTTGGAAACAATCTAAATATCCATCATCAACAGAATGGATGCATAAAATACAGTACATACATAAATGGCAATGAATACTCTACATGCAACAGTATGGATTATTCTCACAGACAATGTTAGCAAAAAAAAAATAGACACAAAATAATATATACTGTATGATTCTGCTTACCTAAAGTTTTTTTAAAATTCAAAACGATCTATATTTTTACAAGTCAGAATAGTGGTTACCCTTGGGATGCATTAGTGAGTAGATGGGGGCTTAGAGCGAGCTTCCAGTGTGTGGTTCATGTTTATTTCTTGCTCCCTTTGTGATAATGTACTGAGCTGATCACTTGTGCGCTTTTCTGTATATACAGTATACTTCAACAAAAGTTTACTTAAAGATCTCAATAGTGAGTTAGGCAAATGAGAGGTGGAGTGGCCAAGATGGCCAATTAGAAGCAGCTAGGGTGGATGGTTCTCATGGAGAGGAATGGAAGGGGTGAGTAAATATAGCACCTTCAACTGAAATATCCAGGTACTTGCATTGAGACTAATCAAGGAAACAACTTGACCCACAAAGGTCAAGAAAAGCAAAGTGGGATGATGGCCCACCCAGGAGCGACACGAAGCCAAGGGAAGCTCCCCCTCCTAGGAAAGCAGTGAGTAAATGTACAGCCCCAGAAACCCATGCCTCTCCCACTGATCTTTGCAACCCTTGGGTCAGAAGATCCCCTCATGAACCCACTCCACCAAGGCCTTCAGTCTGACACACAGAGCTATGCAGAGTCTTGAAAGAGCAGCCATTCAGACACATGTGGAGACCAGGGAGCTTTAAATACTCTGGCTCTGGGCTTCCCAGCAAAAGTAACTGCAACTCCAGCAAAGTAGGAGATTAGAACTCCTACTACCCCTAGGAAAGAGGCTGAAACCAGGGGGCTGAGCAGGGAAGGTCTGCAGGTTCCATGTCCATGGCACTTCACAGGATAAAATCCACTGGCTTGGAATTCCAGCCAGTCACCAGTAGCAGTGTGGCGCCTACCTGGGATGGAGCACCCACGGGGAAGGGCGTGCCTCCATCTTTGTTGTTTGGGTGACTTAGCCATTCCAGCCTGTGGGCTTTGGAGAGTCCAAACTGACCAGGGGCAGAAGGGATCCCCCAGCACAGCACAGCTGCTCTACCAAAACATGGCCAGACTGTTTCCTTCCCCCAATCCGTTCCTCCTCAATGGTGGGGGACCTCCCAACTGGGCCTTCAGCAACCCCTGCTGGTGTTCTCTGGCCAACAAAGATTTGAAAACTCCCTGGGACAAAACTCCCAAAGGGAGGAGTGGGCCACCATCTTTGTTGTTGGACATCTCAGCAGTTCTAGTCTTCAAGCTTTGGTGTGTCTGAGGCTACCAGGGGCAGAAGTGGTACACCAGCACAGCACAGCAGCCTCCGAAAACATGGCCAGACTGCTTTCTTAAGTCAGTCCCCAAACTTGCTCTTTATCACCAGGTAGAGCCACCCAACCAGGGTCTTCAGCTACCCCCACCAGTGTTCTCTGTCTGACAGAGGTTTCAGGCCTCCCTGGGACAGAGCTTCCAGGACAAAAGGAAGGCCACCATCTTTGCTGTTCAGGTGACTCAGCCATTCCAGCCTTCAGCCTTCAGAGATGACCAGGGGCTAAAGTGTGCCCCTAGCCCAGCACAGCTACTCAACAAAAACATGGCCAGACTACATTTTTAAGCAGGTCCCCAATCCTGTTCCTCCTGAATGGAAGGGACCTCCCATCCAGGGTTACCAGTCACCTCCCACAGGTGCATTTGGGCCAGCAACAGGTCTGTACCTCCCTAGGATGGAGCTCTCTGATAAAGGAGCAGGCTTCCACTTTTGCTGTTTCACAACCTTCACTGGTGACAGCTTCAGGTACTGGAAAATCTGAGGTGAATAGGGACTGGAGTGGGCCCCCAGCATACTGCAGCAGGCCTACAGAAAAGTGGCCAGACTGTTAAAAGAAAAAAAATCCAAAAGTCAGAAATCTAAAAGACTGAAGGCAGATAAGCCCACAAAGACAAGAAGTAATCAATGCAAGAAGGCCGAAAACTCAAAAAGCTAGCATGCCTTCTTTCCTCCAAATGACCACATCACCTATCCAGCAAGGGTGAGGAAACAGGTTGAAGCTGAGATGGCTGAAATGACAGAAGTAGAATTCAGAATATGGATAGGAATGAAGTTCGCTGAGCTAAAAGTGTGTGTCATAACCCAATGCAAGGAAGCTAAAAATCATGGTAGAACATTGCAGGAGATGACTGGGTGCAGTGGCTCATGCCTGTGATCTCAGCACTTTGGGAGGCCAAGACAGGTGATGACTTGAGGTCAGGAGTTAAGACCAGCCTGGCCAACATAGCAAAACCCTGTCTCTACTAAAAACACAAAAATTAGCTGGGCATGGTGGTGTGCACTTGTAGTCCCAGCTATTCAGGAGGCTGAGGCAGGAGAATTGCTTGAATCCAGGAGGTGGAGGTTGCAGTGAGCTGAGACCATGCCACTGCACTCCAGCCTTGGCAACAGAGCAAGACACTGTCTCAAAAAATAAAAAATGGGCCAGACACTGTGGCTCACGCCTGTAATCCCAGCACTTTGGCAGGCAGAGGCAGGTGGATCACCTGAGGTCAGGAGTTCGTAACTAGCCTGACCAACATGGTGAAACCCTGTCTCTACTAAATACCAAAAATTAGCTGGGCATGGTGGCATATGCCTGTAATTCCAGCTACTTGGGAGGCTGAGGCAGGAGAATCTCTTGAACCTGGGAGGTGGAGGTTGCAATGAGCTGAGATTTCACCATTGCCCTCCAGCCTGGGCAACAAGAGTGAAACTTCATCAAAAAACAAAACAAAACAAAAAAAAAAACAGAACTTGACAGAATAAAAAAACATATATAGGCAATATAAGAAAGAACATAATCAACTTGGTAGTGCTGAAAAACATACTATAAGAATTTCATAATCCAATCACAAGTATTAACAGCAGAATAGATCAAGCAGAGGAAAGAATCTCAGAGCTTGAAGACTGCCTTGCAGAAATAAGACAGGCAGACAAGAATAGAGGGAAAAAAAGAATGAAAACAAATTAACAAAACCTCTGAGAAATGTGGGATTATGTAAAGAGACTGAATCTGCAACTGATTGGTGTGCCTGAAAGAGATAGGGAGAATAGAACCAACTTGGAAAAGACATTTCAGGATATCATCCATGAGAACATCCTCAACCTAGCTAGAAAGGCCAAAATTCAAATTCAGGAAATGCACAGAACCCCAGTAAGATACTCCATGAGAAGATCATCTGCAAGACACATAATCATCTGATTCTCCAAGGTTGAAATGAAAGAAAAAAAGTTAAAGGCAACAGGTGAGAAAGGCCAGGTCACCTACAAAGAGAAGCACATCATATTAACAGCAGACCTCTCAGCCAAAACTCTACAAGCCAGAAGAGGTTGGGGGCCAATAATTAGCATTCTTAAAGAAAAGAAATTCCAACCCAAAATTTAACATCCATCCAAACTAAGCTTCATAAGCAAAGGAGAAATAAGATCCTTTTCAGACAAGCAAATGCTGAGGAAATTTGTTACAACCAGACCTGCCTTACAAGAGCTCCTGAAGGAAGTATTAAATATGGAAAGGAAAGACTGTTACTAGTGACTACAAAAACACAATGAAGCACACAGACTAGTGACACTATAAAGCAACCACATAAATAAGTCTGCAAAATAACCATATAATAGCACAATGACAGGATCAAATCCATACATATCACTACTAACTTTGAATGGAAATGGGCTGAATGCCCCACTTGAAAGGCACAGAGTGGCGAGCTGGATAAAAAAGCAAGACCCAACGGTATGCTGTCTTCAAGAGTCCCATCTCACATGTAATGGCACTCATAAGCTCAAAATAAAGGAATGGAGGAAAATATACTAAGCAAATGGAAAACAGAAAAAGGCAGGGGTTTCAATTCTAGTTTCTGACAAAACAGATTTTAAACCAACAAAGGTTAAAAAAATGACAAAGAAGGGCAATACATAATGGTACAAGGTTGAAGTCAACAAGAGGATCTAACTAACATAAATATATATGCATCCAACACTGGAGCACTCAGATTCATAAAGCAAGTTCTTAGAGAACTTCAAAGAGACTTAGACTCCCACACAATAACAATGGAAGATTCTAACACCCCACTGACAATATTAGATCATCGGGACAGAAAATTAACAAAGATATTCAGCACCTGAACTCAGCACCAGATCAAATGGACCTGATAGATATCTACAGAATGCTCTACCCAGAAACAATAAAATATACATTTTTCTCATCACCACATGGCACTTACTCTAAGATTGATCACATAGTTTTAAGTAAAACACTCCTCAACAAATGCAAAAGAACTGAAATTGTAACAAACAGCCTCTTGGACCACAGCACAATCAAATTAGAAATCAAGACTAAGAAATTCATTCAAAACTATACGATTACATGGAAATTGAATAACCTGCTCTTGAGTGACTTTTGGGTAAATCATGAAATTAAGGCAGAAATCAAGAAGTTCTTTGAAACTAATGAGAACAAAAAGACAACGTGCCAGAATCTCTGGGACACAGCTAAGGCAGTGTTAAGAAGGAAATTTATAGCACTAAATGCCCACATCAAAAAGATAGGAAGATCTCAAATTAACAACCTAACTTAACAACTAAAAGAACTAGAGAACCAAGAGCAAACAAATCCCAAACCCAGCAAAAGACAAGAAATAACCAAAATCAGAGCTGAACTGAAGGACATAGACACACACACACACACACACACACACACACACACACACAAAACATTCAAAAGATCAACAAATCCAGGAGTTGTTTTTCTAAAAAAAGCATAATAAAATACATATACTGCTAGCTAGACTAATAAAGAAGAAAAGAGAGACGATTCAAATAAACATAATCAGAAACAACAAAGAAGATATTACCATTGACCCCACAGAAATACAAATAATTGTCAGAGAATATTATGAACACCTCTATGCACATAAACTAGAAAATATGGAAGAAATGGAAACATTTCTGGACACATACACCTTTCCAAGACTGAAACAGGAAGAAATTGAATCCCTGAACAGATCAGTAATGAGTCTACCACACCAAAAAATCCAGGACCAGATGGATTCACAGCTGAATTCTACAGTAGGTACAAAGAAGAGCTAGTGCCATTCCTACTAAAACTATTCCAAAAATTAAGGAGGAGAGACTTCTCCCTAATTCATTCTGGGAGGCCACCATCATCCTGATGCTGAAACCTGGCAGACACACACACACACACACACACACACAAAAACACACTTTTGCATTTTTTTCTTTTTGGATATTCCCGCCAATATCCTTGATAAACATTGAATCAAAACTCCTCAACAAAATACTGGCAAACTGAATCCAGCAGCACATCAAAAAGCTTACCCACCACAATCAAGTAGGCTTTATTCCTGGGGTGTAATGTGGGTTCAATATACACAAATTAATAAATGTGATGTATCACATAAACAGAACTAAAGACAAGAAACAAATGATTATCTCAATACAAGCAGAAAAGCCTTTCTATAAAATCCAACATCTATTCATGTTAAAAACTCTCAATAAACTAGGTATTGAAGGAACATACCTCAAAATAATTAGAGCCATCTATGACAAACCTATAGCCAACATCATACTTAATGGACAAAAGCTGGAAGCGTTCCCCTTGAAAACTGGCACAAGACCAGGATGCCCTCTCTCGCCACTCCTATTCAACATAGTATTGAAAGCCCCGGCCAGAGCAACCAGGCAAGGGAAAGAAATAAAGGACACACAAATAGGAAGAGAGGAAGTCAAACTATCCCTGTTTGTGGATGACATGATTCTATATCTAGAAAACCCTATAGCTTCAGCCCAAAATCTCCTTGATCTGATAAACAACTTCAGCAAAATTTTAGGATAGAAAATCAATGTGCAAAAATCAATAGCATTCGTATACACCAACAGCAGTCAAACCAACAGCCAAATCACGAATGAACTCCCATTCACAATTGCCATGAAAAGAATAAAATACCCAGGAATACAACAAACTAGGAAGGTAAAAGATCTCTACAGGGAGAATGGAGAACTACAAACCACTGTTCAAAGAAATCAGAGATGACACAAACAAGTGGAAAACATTCCATGCTCATGAATAGGAAAAATCAATATTGTTAAAATGGCCACACTGCCCAAAGCAATTTGTAGATTCAATGCTATTCCTGTTAAACTACCATTGACATTCTTCACAGAACTAGAGAAAACTATTTAAAAATTCATACGGAACCAAAAACCTGAATAGTCAAGGCAATCCTAAGCAAAAAGAACAAAGCTACAGGCATCACGCTACCTGACTTCAAACTATACTACAAGGCTATAGTAACCAAAACAGCATGGTGCTGGTACAAAAACAGACACATAGACCAATGGAATAGAGTAGAGAACCCATAAATAAGACTACACACCTACAACCATCTGATCTTGACAAACCTGACAAGCAATGAAGAAAGGATTCCCTATCTGATAAGTGATGTTGGAATAACTGGCTAGCCATATGCAGAAGATTGAAATTGGATCCCTTCTTTACACCATATACAAAAGTTAATGCAGGATGCATTAAAGACTTAAATGTAAGACTCAAAACTACTAAAAATCCTGAAATACAACCTAGGCAATACCATTCAGGACATAGGCACGGGCAGAGATTTCATGACAAAGATGCCAAAAGCAATGACAACAAAAGCAAAAATTGACAAATGGGATCTAATTAAACTAAAGAGCTTCTGCACAGGAAAAGAAACTATCAACAGAGTAAACAGACAATCTACAGGATGGGAGAAAATTTTTGTAATCTATCCATCTGACAAAGTTCTAATAAACAGAGGCTACGAGGAACTTAAACAAATTTACAACAACAACAACAACAACAAAATAACCCTGTAAAAAGTGGGCAAAGGGCATGAATAGACACTTCTTAAAAGAAGACATACATGAAGACAACAAGCATATGAAAAAAACCTCAACATCACTGATCATTAGAGAAATGCAAATTAAAACCACAATGAGATGCCATCTCACACCAGTCAGAATGGCTGTTATTAAAAAGTCAAAAAATAACAGATACTGGCAATGTTGTGGAGAAAAACAAACACTTATACACTGTTGGTGGGAGTGTAAATTAGTTCAGCCATTGTGGAAAACAGTGTGGTGATTTCTCAAAGACCTGAAGACAAAAATACCAGCAATTCTGTTACTGGATATTTACCCAAAGGAATATAAATCAATCTACTATAAAGACACATGCATGCAATAGTTTATTGCTGCACTATTCACAATAGCAAAGACATGGAGTCAACCTAAATGCCTATCAATGGTAGACTGAATAAAGAAAACATGGTATAACCAAATACTGCATGTTCTCACTTATAAGTGGGAGCTAAATGATGAGAACCCATGGACACATGGAGGAACAACATACTGGGGCCATTCGGAAGGTGGAGGGTCAGAGGAAGGAGAGGATCAGGAAAAATAACTAACTGGTTTTGGGATTAATACCTGGGTGATGAAGTAATCTATACAACAAACCCCCATAGCACAAGTTTACCTATGTAACAAATCTGCACTTGCACACGTAAACTTAAAATAAAATTTACAAAAAACAAGATGAATGAAAGATGAGTTAATGAAACCAATCCTCCTGATCATCTAGGGAAGCTAGACAAAACATATTTTTTAAAGTTTTTCTGAAGGCATTGGAGGACTAACAAGATAGTGAAGAATAACTGGTTCAGAATAGGAGTGAGTGGGGCAAGTTGAGCCTAATGCCAGGGCCACCTTTTCCAATGGAGCATATGCAGCTGTTAAGGGGACTGTTGAGAGGCTATGCAGAAGTTTAGATAACCTCTAGAGGCTAGGGAAGCAGAGATTGGAACTGAAATCTTGCCAAGAATTGTGCCTGGTGAACGTGAATGTCCCTGGGTTGTGACACTGAAAGAGCCGCGCCTCAGAGTCAGGGTAAACTAAAGGTAGACACTCTCACAAGTACTTCAGTTCAACTTTGAATAATTTCAATCATGGAACATACTTCCAAAGTGCTAATGCTCCCAGGTGCCTAGCAGACACAAATACAAATCCTCTTTAGAGAGAGATAATATCAGCCTCAAATTATTTCCGAAGTTTTGCAACTTACAATATTGCAAAATACAATTTTGCAAAATACAATATCTAGCACACAACCAAGTAAAAAAGAAGATAAGACAAAATTAACAAAAGTCATCAGAAATGACAGACCATAGAAAAAGACCCACTGGGGCCTCAGATATTAGACTTATCCAACATAGAGTTAAAATAAATATACTTACTTTGCCTAAGGAAATACAAATATCGAGAGTTTCTGCAGATAATGAAAACTATAAAAAACATAAAACGAAAATGCTAAAACTGAAAAAATAGAATAATCTAAATTAATAACTAAATGAATGGATTTAACAGCAGAGTACACATAGATGAAGAGAAAATTATTGAACAGAAAGGTAGATTAGAAGAAACTATCCAGAATTAATAACAGAATTACAAAAGGATGAAAATTTAAAAGTGAGTAAGAGAATACAGAGAGAAGGTTTAACAAATATGTGTTTTTGAAACTTAGGAAGACTTGAGAGAATGAATCAGGCAGATGTAATACTTAAAGAAATAATGGTTGAGAATTTTCTGAACTGTCTAAAACGTAAAGTCACAGATTCAAGAAACCCTTCAAACCTCAATCAAGATGCATTTTTAAAATCACATTCACGCACATTGTAGAAAAACTGCTAAAAACCAAAAACAAAGAGTGTACGTTAAAATCAGCCATAAAACAAAAAATTCAGATTACCTTCCGAAGAGCAACAATTGGACTTCTCTTCTTTGAGAGATGACTTCTCAAACAGGAAAAAATGGAATCCATACAATGGAAGGATATATTTAAAGAGGTGAAAGAAAATTACTGCCAACTTAGATTTATATGTCCATAGGCAATATCAACAGTGAATATGAAATAAAGACATTCTAAGGTAAAAAACAAAAAGAAAAAATTATCGCTAGCAAACTCATGCAAGAAGAAATCTTAAAGGTTGTTCTTCAGGCTGAATAAAAATTTATCTTCCTAGAAAATAGGAAGAAAAGAAGTGCAAAGGAAAAATAAATATTTATGCAGATGTAAACAATTATTGATGATACAAAACAATAATAAAATTAGATAAAACAGACATTAAATCAACAGCAGTCAAAAAGGACCAAAAAAGGCATTACATAATGATAAAGGGTTCAATTCAACAAGAAGACTTAACTATCCTGAATCTATGTGCATCCAACATTGACACACCCAGATTCGTAAAACAAATAATTCCAGACCAACAAAAATACAGGCTGTCACACAATAATGGGGAGGACTTCAATACCCCACTGGCAGTGTTAGGCAGATCAAGCCAGAAAACTAACAATGAAATCCTGGACTGAAATTCGACACTTGACCAAGTATATTTGATAGACATCCAAAGAATACTCCACCCAACAATCACCAGATATACATTCTTCTCATCTGCACACAAAACATACTTTACGATCGACCACTTGCTCCACCATAAAGCAAGTCTTAATAAATTCAAAAAAATAAAAATCATACATTGAAATAAAAATAGAAATCAATACTAGAAAATGTCTCGAAACCACATAATTACATGGAAAGTAAACAACTTGCTCCTGAATGACTTTTAGGTAAACAAGAAAATTAAGGCAAAAATCTAAAGTTTATTTAAAATTAATAAAAACAGAGACACAACATACCAAAATATTGGTAATACGGCAAAAGCAGTGTTAAGAGAAAAGCTTATAACACTAAATATCTACATCAAAAAGCCAGAAACAATATCAAATTAACATTCTAACATCCCTCCTAGAGGAACTAGAAAAGCAAGAACAAACCAACCCCAGAGCTAGCAGAAGAAAAGAAATAACTAAAATCCAAGCAGAACTGAATGAAATTGAGACCCAAAAATCCATACAAAATATCAATGAAATCAAAAGTTTTTTGAAAGGATTAAACAAGATTGATAGACTGCTAGCTACATTAACAGAGAAAAAAGAGAAGAACTAAATAAACATAATCAGAAATGACATTAAAACCAATCCCACCAAAAAAACAAAAAATCCTCAAAGACTGTTATGAAAACCTCTATGCGCAGAAACTAGAAAATCTAGAGGAAATGGATACATTCCTGGAAACACAGCCTATTAAATTTGAACCAGGAAGAAATTGAAACCTTGAACACGTCAATAATGAGTTCTGAAATTGAATCAGTCATTAAAAAAAAACTACAGCCAAAAAAGTCCTGGACCACATGGATTCACAGCCATATTCTATCAGATGTACAAGGAAGAACTAGTACAAATCCTGCTAAAACTATTCCTGAAAATCAAGGAGGAAGGACTCCTCCATAACTCATTATACAAAGCCAGTATCATCCTGGTACCAAAAGCTGGCAAAGACAGAATGGAAAAAGAAAACAACAGGCCAATATCCCTGATGAACATAGATGCAAAAATCCTCAACAAAATACTAGAAAACTGAATCTAGCAACCCATGAAAAAGAAAATTAATCAGGATTAAGTAGGCTCAATTCCTGGGGTATAAGGTTTGTTCAACATACACAAATCAATAAATGTGATTCACCACATAAAGATAATTAAAAACAAAAACCATATGATCATCTTAATAAATGTGGGAAAAGCTTTCAGTAAAATCCAACATCATTTTATGATACAAGCCCTCAACAAACTAGGCATCAAAGGAACATACCTCAAAATAATAAAGGCCATTTATGACAAACCCACAGCCAACATCATATTGAGTGGGCAAAAGTTGAAAGCACTCACCTTGAGAACTCAAACAAGACAAGGATGTCCACCCTCACCATTCCTATTTAACATAGTACTAGAAGTTCTAGAAGAACAATCAGGCAAGGAAAATAAATAAAAGACATCCAAATAGGAAAAAAAAAAAAAAAAGAAGTGAAACTCTTCACTAATGATATGATCATATACCTAGAACACCCTAAAGACTCTGCCAAAAAACTCCTAGAACTGAAAAAATGACTTCAGTAAAGTTTCAGGATACAAAATCAATGTTTAAAACTCAGTAACTTTTCTATGCAACAACAACATTCGAACTAAGAACCAAAGCAAGAATGCATTACAATTTTCAATAACCACAAAAAAGAAAATACCTAGGGATACATCTAATCAAGGAGATGAAAGATCTCTACAAGGAGAACTACAAAAGACTGCCAAAAGAAATCAGAAATGACACAAACAAATGAGGAAACATTCCACACTCATGAATTGGAACAATAAATATCGTTAAAATGGTCATACTGCCTAAAACAATCTATAAATTCAATGGTATTCCTATGAAACTAAGTCATTTTTTCACAGAATTTTTAAAAAACTATTCTAAATTTCATATAGAACCAGAAAAGAGCCCAAATAGCCAAAAACAATTCTAAGCAAAAAGAATAAAGCCAAAGGTATTACATTACCTAACTTCAAACTATACTACGATGCTCCAGTAAGCAAACAGCATAGTATTGGTACACAAATAGACACATAGATAATGGGACAGAATAGAGAACCCAGAAACAAAGCTGCACACCTACAGCCATCCGATCTTTGACAAAGTCAACAAAAGTAAGCAATGGAGAAAGGACTCCCTTTTCAATAAATAATGTTGAGATAGCTGGCTAGCCATATGCAGAAGAATGAAATTTGATCACTACCTACCGCCATATAAAAAATTAACTCAAGATGAATTACGGACTTAAATGTAAGGCCTCCAACTGTAAAAATCCTAGGAGAAAATCTAAGAAATACCCTTCTTGACATCAACCTTGGCAAAGAATTCATGGCTAAGTCCTCAAAAGCAATTACAACAAAAACAAAAATTGACAAGGAGGACCTAATTAAACTAAGGAGCTTCTGTAGTGTGAGAAAAACTATCAACAGAATAAACAATCTTCAGATTGGGAGAAAATATTTGCAAACTATGCTTCTGACAAAGGTCTAATATCCAGAATCTATAAGGAATTTAAATCATTAAGAAAAAAAAAATTAAAAAGCGGACCAAGGACATGAACAGACACTTCTCAAAAGAAGACATACAAGTAGCCAGTAAACATATGAAAAATGCTCATCATCACTAATCATCAAAGAAACGCAAATTAAAACTACAATGAGATACCATCTCACACCCACCAGTCAGAATGGCTATCATTAAAAAGTCAAAAAATAACAGATGTTGGCACGGCTGTGGAGAAAAGAGAGTGCTTATATGATGTTGATGGGATTGTAAATTAGTTCAGCCATTCTAGAAAGCAGTTTGGAGATTTCTCAAAGAGCTAAAAATAGAACTACCATTCAACCCAGCAATCCCAATCCTTTGGGTATATACCCAAAAGAAAATAAATCATCTTACCAAAAAGACACATGCATTTATATGTTCATCACAGCACTATTCGCAACAACAAAGACATGGAATCAACCCAGGTGCCCATCAACAGTGAAATGGATAAATAAAATGTGGCATGTAAATACCATAGAATACTAAACAGCCATGAAAAATAATGAAATAATATTCTTTGCAGCAACATGGTTGCAGCTGGAGGCCATTATCCTAAGCAAACTAACACAGAACCAGAAAACCAAATGCCACATGTTTTTACTTATAAGTGGTACCTAATCTTTGGATACACATGGACATAAAGATGGGAACAATAAACTCCACAGACTGAAAGAGGGGAGAAGTAGGGAGAGGAGAAGGGTTGAAAAACTATCTATTGGGTATTATACTCACTACCTGGGTGATAGGTTCAATCATATCCCAAACCTGAGCATCACACAATATACCTTTATAACAAACCTGCACATGTACCCTAAAATCTAAATTAAAACTTGAAAAACAAGTTTTATATAGATTTTTTTGCTTACTATGCAACCTAATAACATGTTCTTTTTTCTTTTCTTTTTTTTTCTTTTTTGAGATGGAGTCTCGCTCTGTCGCCCAGGCTGGAGTGCAGTGGCACGATCTCAGCTCACTGCAACCTCCGCCTCCAGGGTTCCAGCGATTCTCCTGCCTCAGCCTCCCGAGTAGCTGAGACTACAGGCATGTGCCACGATGCTGGGCCAATTTTTGTATTTTTCAGTAGAGACGGGGTTTCACCATATTGGCCAGGCTTGTCTCAAACTCCTGACCTCGTGATCCGCCCACCTCGGCCTCCAAAGTGCTGGGATTACAGGCATGAGCCACCATGCCCAGCAACATTTTCTTTTTAGCTTCTGAATTTTGTGTTTTGCCTGTAAAGACTCCTCCCAATCCAAGGTTATTTTTTTAAATATGTTTTCTTCTTAAGCAGCAAAGCTAAAATAAATAAATAAATAAATAAATAAATAAATAAATAAATAAATAACGACAAAAAGAAAAATCTACTTTTTATAGAAAATAGGCCTATAACAAAAAAAGAGATTTAATCAGTAATAGTATTTTTTAAAAAGACACCCTAATAAATGTCATCAGGATGGCAGAATAAGCTTTTTCTATCCAACTACCCAAATGTGAAAATACTTTCACAAGCAATAAGGAAACCAGGTGAGAGATTATAGCACCTTGGTATAGCACTGAAATAAAAAATGCACTAAAGTGGATAGCAATGATAGTTTTCAATTATTCATGCCACCTGTTTCCTAACCCCCAGGTAGCACAGCATGGAGACAGATGCTCTTCATTTGGGCCTCAACACTGGGCCTTCTCTAGTAAAACTCAGCACCAGGCAGGCACCCACAGCCCATCTCCAGGCCTGCCTGACAGATTTGGTCTTTAGGCTGCCCCACCACCAGGCCAAACGCAGTAGCCCTAAACTTTGGACCAGCCCCAGCTCCAGTTCAGCCTCAGAAGCCCTGGGCTTTGGGGCTGGCCCAGCTCAAGGCCAGCCCCCACAGACTCAATCTCCATTCCTTCCCCAGGGCCATACCAACCCAAGTGGCCCTGTGTCCCAGGCCACCCCCAGCACTGGGCTGGCCCCTACAGTTCCAGGCTTCAGGTCCACCCAGCCATCAGGCCAGCCCCTGCAGTCTTAGCCATCAAGCCAAACTTTCTGTCCTTCAGGATCTAGGGCAGCCCAGAACCAGATTGGCCCACATAGCCCAAGGCTTCAGGCCTGCCCCAAGACCAAGTCAGCACCCCTGGCCTCAGACAGTAGGCTGACACTGGGAGACACAGGCTCCAGATCTGTCCAATGCCAGGCCCTGTGACTATACCCCAGTAGACCCTGGTGCCAGTTAGGTCCCATCAGACTAATAATCCAAGACCACTCCTGAAGACCAGTCCCAGTGGACCCAGAACTTAGGCTCACCTCTGCAGAAACAAGCTCCAGAACTGCCAGAGCATGAGGTGAGCCTCTCTGAACCCAAGCTTCAGGCTGCATGGATACAGGTTTCATGCCCACTCCAAAGGACACAATAAACAGGTCCAAGCCAGTGGATCTAGGCTCCAGACCCAACCCTATGGGTTCATGCAGGCCAGCCTGCCTAGTGACTCCACCAGCAAGTCTGCTTAGAATCTCTGAACAGGCAGACTGGTGAAGAGCTTTACCAGACAAAGCCAGTCTCCAAAGACTGGAATGACTCCCTATTTCTTTAAATGCACAGACACCAACACATAGTCACAAGGATCAAGAGTAATCTTGACACCAAGAAAAAGCACTAGTAACTGAACCTAAAGAAATAGGAGTTTATGCACCAAAAGCAACGGCAACAAAAGCCAAAACTGACAAATGGGATCTAATTAAACTAAAGAGCTTCTGCACAGCAAAAGAAACTACCATCAGAGTGAACAGGCAACCTACAGAATGGGAGAAAATTTTTGACATCTACTCATCTGACAAAGGGCTAATATCCAGAACCTACAAAGAACTCAAACAAATTTACAAGAAAAAAACAAATAACCCCATCAAAAAGTGGGCAAGGGATATGAACAGACATTTCTCAAAAGAAGACATGCATACAGCCAACAGACATGTGAAAAAATGCTCATCATCACTGGCCATCAGAGAAATGCAAATCAAAACCACAATGAGATACCATCTCACACCAATTAGAATGGCAATCATTAAAAAGTCAAGAAACAACAGGTGCTGGAGAGGATGTGGAGAAATAGGAACACTTTTACACTGTTGGTGGGATTGTAAACTAGTTCAACCATTATGGAAAACAGTATGGCGATTCCTCAAGGATCTAGAACTAGAAATACCATATGACCCAGCCATCCCATTACTGGGTATATACCCAAAGGATTATAAATCATGCTGCTATAAAGACACATGCACACGTATGTTTATTGCGGCACTATTCACAATAGCAAAGACTTGGAATCAACCCAAATGTCCATCAGTGACAGACTGGATTAAGAAAATGTGGCACATATACACCATGGAATACTATGCAGCCATAAAAAAGGATGAGTTCGTGTCCTTTGTAGGGACATGGATGCAGCTGGAAACCATCATTCTCAGCAAACTATCGCAAGAACAGAAAACCAAACACCACATGTTCTCACTCATAGGTGGGAACTGAACAATGAGATCACTTGGACTCGGGAAGGGGAACATTACACACCAGGGCCTATCATGGGGAGGGGGAAGTGGGGAGGGATTGCATAGGGAGTTATACCTTATGTGAAGGACGAGTTGATGGGTGCTGACGAGTTGATGGGTGCAGCACACCAACATGGCACAAGTATATATATGTAACAAATCTGCACATTATGCACATGTACCCTAGAACTTAAAGTATAACAATAATAATAATAAAATAAAAATTTTAAAAAAAGAAATAGGAGTTTATGAACTGCCTGACAAAGAATTCAAAATAATTGTTTTAAGGAAGCTCAGTATTTCAAGAAATTACAAAGAAACAATTCAACAAATTCAGGAAAACACTAAACAACCAAAACAATAAATTTAACAAAAATAATGAAATTATTAAAAAAAAAAACAGATTCCAGAGCTGGAAAAATACAATGAATGAAATGAAAAATGCAATGGTGAGCATTAACACTGGAATTGATTAAGGAAAAGAATAAATCTGTGAACTTGAAGACAAGTTATTTGAAAATATACAGTCATAAGAGAAATAATCTCTTTAAATGATCAGAAATGAAGAAACCTTACAGGATTTATGAAAGAGCATTGAAAAGATCATTCATCATGACCAAATGAGACTTATCCCAAGGTTGCAAAGATGATTTAACATACACAAGTCAATCAATGTAATACACCACATTAACAAAATGAAAGACAGAAACCACGTATCATCTCAATAGGTGCAGAAAAAGCATTTGACAAAATTTTGCATTCTTCAATGATAAAAGCTCTCAACAAATTAGGTATAGAAGGAATTACTTCAATATAACAAAGGTCACATATGACAATCCTACAGCTAACATACTCAAGGATAAAAGTTGAAAGTTTGTCCTCTAAGATCATGAACAACTCAAGCATGCTCACCCCAATATCTTTTTGACATAGTACTGGAAATCCTAACCAGAGCAATTAGGCTGGAGAAAGAAAGTTGATGTTGTAGTCTGGAGGCAGAACTCACTCTTCCTTGGAGGACCTCCGTTTATTTCCTCTTAAGGCCTTCAATTGATTGAATGATGTCCAGTCACATTATGGAGAATTTCCTTTACTCAACGTCTACTGATTTAAATTATAATCTCATCTAAAATTTAACTTCAAAGCCAGGCACAGTGACTCACACCTGTAATCCTAGCACTTTGGGAGGCTGAGACAGGTGGATCACTTGAGGTCAGGAGTTCGAGACCAGCCTGGCCAACATGGCGAAATCTCGTTTCTAATAAAACTACACAAATTAGCCAGGCGTGGTGGCACACACCTGTAGTTCCAGCTACTCTGGAGGCTGAGGCAGGAGAATCATTTGAATCTGGGAGACAGAGTTGCAGTGAGCCGAGATCACACTACTGCGCTCCAGCCTGGGCGACAGTGAGACTCCATCTCAAAAAAAAATTTAAATAAAAAAATACAATGCAATACAACTTCACAGCAATATTCAGACAGGTATTTGACCAACTATATGGGACCATGGACTAGCCAGATTGACACATAAAAGGAAACATCACACCACCTACCTTGTTTTATGACCCCAGCATAAATATGATAATCAAAACCTGAAAAGGATATTATAAGAAAATAAAATTGCAGGCCAATCTCTCTTATGACTATAGATACAAAAATTTCAAACAAAATAAGAGCAAATAAAATCTATGATATACATCATAGATAATATATGATGATCCAGTTGAGTTTTTGTATAAAGGCAAGGTTGGATTAACATTTGAAAATCAATCAGTGTAATTTGCCACATTAGCATAATAGAGGAAAAAACAAATATAATCATAACAAATGCAGAAAAGGTATGTGATAAAACTCAATCTCCATTATGGTTTAAAATTCCTAGCAAACCAGGAATAAAAGAGAGTTTCCTTAATTTGATAAGCAATGTAAAAACACATATCATAGTTAATGTTGAAATATTGGGAGCTTTCCAGTTAAGATCAGTAATAAGGAAAGGATAGCCACTGTCATCACTTTTGTTCATCACAATACTGAAGATGCTAAACTGTGCAATAAGAGAAGAAAAAGAAATGAAAGGTATATGAATTGGGAAGGGAAGAGAATCATAATTCATGCACAAAATGATTGCATATGTAGAAAGTTCAAATGAATATGTAAACTATTAAAATTAACAAATTACTTAAATGAGGTCATTTAATGCAATGTCAATATATTTTTTAATTTAATTTTTAATTTTTATTTATTATGATTATTTGTTTTGTAGAGACAAAGTCTTGTTATGTTGCCCAGGTTGATCTCGATCTCCTGGGCTAAAGCGATCCTCTAGCCTTGGCTTCCTAAAGTGCTGGGAGGATGAGGCACTGGTGTGATCCACTCTGCCATGCCTGTTGTTTATTTATTTATTTTATATATATATATATATATACTTTAAGTTCTGGGGTACATGTGCAGACCGTGTAGTTTTCTTACATAGGTATACAAGTGCCATAGTGCTGGCTGCACCCATCAACCTGTGACCTACATTAGGCATTTCTCCTAATGCCATCCCTCCCCTAGCTCCCCAACCTCCAACAGGCCCCAGTGTGTAATGTTCCCCTCCCTGTGTCCATGTGTTCTAATTGTTCAACTCTCACTTATGAGTGAGAACATGCAGTGTTTGGTTTTTGTTTCTTGTGTTAGTTTACTGAGAATGACGGTTCTTAACTTCATCCATGTCCCTGCAAAGGACAAGAACTCATCCTTTTTTATGGCTGCATAGTATTCCATGGTGTATATGTGTCACATTTTCATTATCCAGTCTATCATTGATGGACGTTTGGGTCAGTTCCAAGTCTTTGCTATCTATTGTGAATAGTGTCACAGTAAACATATGTGTGCATGTGTCTTTATAGTAGAATGACTTATAACCCTTTGGGTATATACCCAGTAATGGGATTGCTGGGTCAAATCGTATTTCTGGTTCTAGATCCTTCAGGAATCACCACACTGTCTTCCACAACGGTTGAACTAATTTACACTCCCACCAACAGTGTAAAAGCGTTCCTATTTCTCCACATCCTCTCCAGCATCTGTTGTTTCCTGACTTTTTAATTATCACCATTCTAACTGGTGTGAGATGGTATCTCACTGTGGTTTTGATTTGCATTTCTCTAATGACCAGTGATGATGAGCATTTTTTCATATGTTTGTTGGCCACATAAATGTCTCCTTTTGAGACGTGTCTGTTCATATACTTTGCCCACTTTTTGATGGAGTTGTTTTTTTTTTCTTGTAAATGTTTTTAAGTTCTTTGTAGATTCTGGATATTAGCCTTTTTTCAGATGGATAGATTGCAAAAAATTTTCTCCCATTCTTTAGGTTGCCTGTTCACTCTGATGATAGTTTCGCTTGCTGTGCAGAAGCTCTTTAGTTTAATTAGATCCCATTTGTCAGTTTGGGCTTGTGTTGCCATTGCTTTTGGTGTTTTAGTCATGAAGGCCTTGTCCATGCCTATGTCCTGAATGGTATTGCCTAGGTTTTCTTCTAGGATTTTTGTGGTTTTAGGTTTTACGTTTAAGTCTTTAATCCATCTTGAGTTAATTTTTGTATAATTTTGTGTCAGGTGTAAGAAACGAGTCTAGCTTCAGTTTTCTTCATATGGCTAGCCACTTTTCCCAACATCATTTATTAAATACGGAATCCTTTCCCCATTGCTTGTTTGTATCGTATTTGTCAAAGATCAGATGGTTGTAGACGTGTGGTGTTATCTCTGAGGCCTCTGTTCTGTTCCATTGGTCTATATATCTGTTTTGTTTACTGTAGCCTTGTAGTATAGTTCGAAGTCAGGTAGCATGATGTCTCCAGCTTTGTTCTTTTTGCTTAGGATTGACTTGGCTATGTGGGCTCTTTTTTGATTCCATATGAAATTTAAAGTAGTCTTTTCCAATTCTGTGAAGAAAGTCAATGGTAGCTTGATGGGGATAGCATTGAATCTATAAATTACTTCGGATAGTATGGCCATTTTCATGATATTGATTTTTCCCATAAGCATGGAATGTTTTTCCATTTGTTTGTGTCCTCTCTTATTTCCTTGAGCAGTGGTTTGTAGTTCTCCTTGAAGAGGTCCTT
>NW_012107653.1:27680-37629 GCF_000951045.1 Mandrillus leucophaeus
TGATGCTGGCCTCATAAAATGAGTTAGGGAGGATTCCCTCTTTTTCTATTGATTGGAATAGTTTCAGAAGGAATGGTACCAGCTCCTCTTTGTACCTCTGGTAGAATTTGGGTGTGAATCCGTCTGGTCCTGGACTTTTTTTCATTGGTAGGCTATTAATTACTGCCGCAATTTCAGAACTTGTTATTGATCTATTCAGCGAATTGACTTCTTCCTGGTTTAGTCTTGGGAGGGTGTATGTGTCCAGGAATTTATCCACTTCCTCTGGATTTTCTAGTTTATTTGCATAGAGGTGTTTATAGTATTCTCTGATGGTAGTTTGTATTTCTGTGGGATCGGTGGTGATATCTCCTTTATCATTTTTTATTGCGTCTGTTTGATTCTTCTCTCTTTTCTTCTTTATTAGTCTGGCTAGTGGTCTATTTTGTTGATCTTTTCAAAAATCCAGCTCCTGGATTCATTGATTTTTTGAAGGATTTTTCGTGTCTCTGTTTCCTTCGGTTCTACTCTGATCTTAGTTATTTCTTGCCTTCTGCTAGCTTTTGAATGTGTTTGCTCTTACTTCTCTAGTTCTTTTAACTGTGATATTAGGGTGTCAATTTTAGATCTCTCCTGCTTTCTCTTGTGGGCATTTAGTGCTATAAATTTCCCTCTACACACTGCTTTAAATGTGTCCCAGAGATTGTGGTATGTTGTGTCTTTGTTCTCATTGGTTTCAAAGAACATCTTTCATCTTTATTTCTACTTTCATTTCGTTGTTTACCCAGTATTCATTCAGGACCAGGTTGTTCAGTTTTCATGTAGTTGTGCAGTTTTGAGTGAGTTTCTTTTTTCTTTTTTTTTTTACACCACAAATGTATACAATTTTATTTGTCTGTTGTAACTCATAAAAATAAAGATTCTAGAACTAACATATGGGGCTAGGAAGGTTGCAGGATTTAAGATTAAAAAACAATAACATTTCTACATATTAGCAACAAACAATCAGGCATTGAAACTTTAAAATACACCATTTACATTTTATCAATAATGTGAAATACTTTGAGGTAAAGATGTGAAAGACTTGCTATTGAGAACTGCATAACATTGCCAAAACAAATTAAAGAAGACCTAACTAAATGGGGAGATATACCATGTTTATGGATTGAAAGACTCAATACTGTTGGGATGATAATTATTTCCAAATTAATCTACGGTTTCAATGCAATTTTAATAAAAATTGCAGCAGGCTTTTTTTGGGGGGGGTAAAAATTGATAAACTGTGTTAAAATCCATATGGAAATGCAAAGTTCCAGAACAACAACTTTGAAAAATAAGAACAAAGTTGGAGGACTTACACCACCTGACTTCAAACTTATTGTAAAATTATAGTAACCAAGACACAGTGCAGTATTAGCACAGAGACAAATAGATAAACGGAATACACTGGAAAGTTCAGAAATAGTCCACATGTATATAGACAAAAAATTTTGACAAAGGTACAAAGGCAATTCAGTCGAGAAAGGATAGTCTTTTCAACATATGATGTTGGAATAATTGAATATACACCTGCAAAAAGTTAACTTCAACCAATACCTTAAATCATGTACAAAAATAACTCAAAGTGGGTCATAGACCTGAATATAAAATGTAAAGTTATAAAAATTTTAGACTAAAACATAAGAGAAAATCTTTGTGACATTGAGTAGAGTAAAAATTTGTTAGATACAAACCAAAAGTATAATCCATGAAAGAAAAAAATTGTTAAATTGGACTGCATCAAAATTAAGAACTTTTGCTCTTCATAAGTCCCTGTAAGAGAATAAAAAAAAAAACCCAAAGACAGAGAAAAACTATTATTTTCCAATCACATATCTGATAATGGACTTGTGTACAGAATATATAAAGAATGCTCAAACTTCAATAATAAGAAAATAAACAATCCTAATTTTTATTTTGATTTTTACAATTTATTTATTTATTTATTTTGAGACAGAATCTCACTCTGTTGCCCAGACTGGAGTGCAGTGGCGTGTTTTCACTGCAACCTCCGCCTCCTGAGTTCAAGCAATTCTCCTGCCTCAGCCTCCCAAGTAGCTGCGATTACAGGCACCCGCCATCATGCCTGGTTAATTTTTGTATTTTTGTAGAGATGGAATTTCACCATGTTGGCCAGGCTGGTCTTGAACTTCTGACCTCAGGTGATCTGCCCGCCTCAGCCTCCCAAAGTGCTGGGATTACAGGTGTGAGCCACTGCGCCAGCCACAATCCTAATTTTCAAACGGGCAAAAGATTTGAACCGACAATTCACCAAAAAGATATACGGATTATGGATAAGCACATGAGAAGATGCTCCACATCTTTAGTCATTAAGGAAATGCAAATTAAAACCACCATGAGGTGCCATTATACACTTACTACAATGGCTAAAATTAAAAAGGCCTGCACACGTATGTTTATTGCGGCACTATTCACAATAGCAAAGACTTGGAATCAACCCAAATGTCCATCAGTGACAGACTGGATTAAGAAAATGTGGCACATATACACCATGGAATACTATGCAGCCATAAAAAAGGTTGAGTGAGTTTCTTAATCCTGAGTTCTAATTTGCTGGCACTGTGGTCTGAGAGACTGTTTGTTTTGATTTCTGTTCCTTTGCATTTGCTGAGGAGTGTTTTACTTCCAATTATGTGGTCAATTTTAGGATAAGTGTGATGAGGTGCTGAGAAGAATGTATAGTCTGTTGATTTGGAGTGGAGAGTTTTGTAGATGTCTATTAGGTCTGCTTGGTCCAGAACTGAGTTCAAGTCCTGGATATCCTAGTTAATTTTCTGTCTCATTGATCTGTCTAATATGGAGAGTGGGGTGTTAAAGTCTCCTACTATTATTGTGTGAGAGTCTAAGTCTCTTTGTAGGTCTCTAAGAACTTGCTTTATGAATCTGGATACTCCTGTATTGGGTGCATATATATTTAGGATAGTTAACTCTTCTCGTTGAATTGATCCCTTCAGTATCATGTATTGCCCTTCTTTGTCTCTTTTGATCTTTGTTGGTTTAAAGTCGGTTTTATCAGAGATTAGGATTGCAACTCCTGCTTTTTTTTTTCTTTCTGTTTGCTAGGTAAATATTCCTCCATCCCTTTATTTTGAGCCAATGTGTGTCTTTGCACATGAGATGGGTCTGCTGAATACAGCACACTGATGGGTCTTGACTCCTTATCCAGTTTGCCAGTCTGTGTCTTTTAATTGGGGCATTTGGCCCATTTACATTTAAGGTTAATATTGTTATGTGTGAATTTGATCCTATCATTATGATGCTAGCTGGTTATTTTGCCCGTTAGTTGCAATTTCTTCATAATGTAAATGGTCTTTACAATTTGGTATGGTTTTGCAGTGGCTGGTTACCAGTTGTTCCTTTCCATGTTTAGTGCTTCCTTCAGGAACTCTTGTAAGGCAGGCTTGGTGGTGACAAAATCTCTCCGCATTTGCTTGTCTGTAATGAATTTTATTTCTCTTCTGCTTATGAAGCTTAGTTTGACTGGATATCAACTTCTGGATTTAAAATTCTTTTCTTTAAGAATGTTGAATATTAGCCCTCATTCTCTTCTGGCTTGTAGGGTTTCTGCAGAGAGATCCACTGTTAGTCTGATGGGCTTCCCTTTATAGGTAACCTGGCCTTTCTTTCTGGCTGCCCTTAACATTTTTTCCTTCATTTCTGCCTTGGTGAATCCGATGATTATGTGTCTTCAGGTTGCTCTTCTCGAGGAGTATCTTTGTGGTGTTCTCTTATTTCTTGAATTTGAATGTTGGCCTGTCTTGCTAGGTTGGGGAAGTTCCCCCGGATAACATCCTGAAGAGTGTTTTCCAACTTGGTTCCATTCTCCCCGTCACTTTCAGGTACACCAATCAAACATAGATTTGGTCTTTTCACACAGTCCTATTTTTCTTGGAGGTTTTGTTCGTTCCTTTTTATTCTCTTTTCTCTAATCTTGTCTTCTCACTTTATTTCATTAAGTTGATCTTCAATCTCTGATATCCTTTCTTTCGCTTGATTGATTTGGTTATTGGTACTTGTGTATGCTTCATGAAGTTCTCATGCTGTGTTTTTCAGCTCCATCAAGTCATTTATGTTCTTCTCTAAACTGTTTATTCTAGTTAGCAATTCACCTAACATTTTTTCAAGGTTCTTAGCTTCCTTGCATTGAGTTAGAACATGCTCCTTTAGCTCAGACGAGTTTCTTATTATCCACATTCTGAAGCCTGCTGCTGTCAATTCGTCAAACTCATTCTCTGTCCAGTTTTGTTCCCTTGTTGGCAAGGAGTTGTGATCCTTTGGAGGAGAAGAGGCATTCTTGTTTTGGGAATTTTTCAGCCTTTTTGCACGGGTTTCTCCCCATTTTTGTGAATTTATCCCCCTTTGGTCTTTGACGTTTGTGACCTATGGATGGGGTCTCTGAGTGGATGTGCTATTCCTTTCTGTTTGTTAGTTTTCCTTCTAACAGTCAGGTTCCTCTGCTGCAGGTCAGCTTAAGTTTGCTGGAGGTCCACTCCAGACCCTGTTTGCCTAGGTATCACCAGCAGAAGCTGCAGAACAGCAAAGATTGCTGCCTGTTCTTTCCTCTGGAAGCTTCATCCCAGAGGGGCACCTGCCAGATGTCAGCCAGAGCTCTCTTGAATGAGGTGTCTGTCGGTCCCTACTGGGAGGTGTCTCCCAGTCAGGATACACGGGGGTCAGGGACCCACTTGAGGAAGCTGTCTGAGCCTTAGCAGAGCTCGAATGCTGTGCTGGGAGGTCCACTGCTCTCTTCAGAGCTGTCAGGCAGGGACATTTAAGTCCGCTGAAGCTGAGCCCACAGCTGCCCCTTCCCCCAGGTGCCCTGTCCCAGGGAGATGGGTTTTTCATCTGTAAGTCCCTGACTGGGGCTGCTGCCTTTTATTTCAGAGATGCACTGGTTTTTCTTCAAATCGAATAAATCTTTCGCCCTTATTTCAGAGATGCCCTGCCCAAAGAGGAGAAATCTGGCAGTCTGGCCACAGCGGCCTTGCTGAGCTGCAGTGGGCTCCGCCCAGTTTGAACTTCCTGGCAGCTTTGTTTACACTTTGAGGGTAAAATCGCCTACTCAAGCCTCAGCAATGGCAGACTCCCCTCCCCCCACCAAGCTCAAGTATCCCAGGTCAATCTCAGACTGCTGCTGTGCTGGCAGCAAGAATTTCAAGCCAGCGGATCTTAGCTTGCTGGGCTCTATGGGGGTGGGACCCACCGAGCCAGACCACTTGGCTCCCTGACTTCAGCCCCCTTTCCAGGAGAGTGAACAGTTCTGACTTGCTGGTGTTCCAGGTGCCACTGGGGTATGGAAAAAAAAAAACCTCTGCAGCTAGTTTGGTGTCTGCCCAAACGGCCACCCAGTTTTGTGCTTGAAACCCAGGGCCCTGGTGGGGTAGGCACTGGAGGAAATCTCCTGGTCTGTGGGTTGCCAAGACCATGAGAAAGGTGCGGTATCTGGGCCAGAGTGCACGGTTCCTCAGGCACAGTCCCTCACAGCTTCCCTTGGGTAGAGGAGAAAATTCCCTGACACCTTGTGCTTCCCATGTGAGGCAATGCCCCACCCTGCTTCAGCTCACCCTCCATGGGCTGCATCCACAGTCCAACCAGTCCCAGTGAGATGAACCAGGTACCTCAGTTGGAAATACAGAAATCACCTGCCTTCTGCATTGACCTTGCTGGGAGCTGCAGACCAGAACTGTTCCTATTCTGCCATCTTGCCAGCAACCCCTCATGTCAATCTATTTTTTAAAATCAGTTGTAGTCCTATATACCAGTAGCAAGCAATAGGAAAATGAACTTTTAAAATCCAGGCCATTTAGAATAGCATTGAGAAGCCACAAAATCTTAATAATTATCCTAACAAAGTATGTGCAAGTCTGAATCTGAATGCTACCTTATTGAAAGAAATTAAAGAACAAAAGAATGAGTAGTAAACCATATTAATGGAATGAGTAACTCAATATTGTAAATGTGAAATGTGTTAATTCTCACCAAATTGGTCTGTAGATTCAGTGCAGTTCCAAACAAAATTCCAAGAGTGTGTGCATGTGTGTGTGTGTGTGTAATTTGGCAAACTTATTTTTTAAATCTATATGTAAATGTAGAAATATCAAGAATAACCAAAATAATGTTGAAAAAGAACAATAAAGAGGATTTATATTAGCAAATATCAAGTTTTACAATAAAGCTACAGTAATTGTGACAAGGTACAAGAACACAGGTGCAAAGATAAAAAATAGACGAATTGAAAGAATAGAAAGTCCGAAGATAGATTCATACATATATAGCAACATAACTATTACAAAGGTGACACTGTAGTGTAGTGGAGGAAAGAATGGCCTTCTCGAGAAATGGTGCTGGGTCAATTGGATATCCATATGTGAGGAAATTGAATCTTGATCCTTACCTACATCACATACAAAAATAAATTCTAGGTGAATTATAAATCTAAATGTGAAAGGCAAAATTATAAAGCTTCTAGAAGATAATGTAGATAATCTTCATGACGTTATAGTAGGATAACGTTTCTTTAAAAGAATAAAGTAAAATGAAGGAAAATATTGATAAATTTTCCTCTATCAAAAGACACCATTACATAGTGAAAAATGAAGCCATACAACCTTAATATCAAAACTTCATGATGAGAAAGATACTTGATGATGATACATTAATCCCACCAATTAATGTACATGCAAAATTTTAAATATATAACAAATATAATCCGTAAGGCAAAAAATGCAAATTAATCAATTGCTACAATGAGAATTAAATCATCTAACTCCAATGTCCTTCTTACACTTGTTTAATTTTTTTTGTTTTTGTTTTTGAGATGAGGTCTCACTCTGTTGCCCAGGCTGAAGTACAGTGGTGCCATCACAGCTGCCTTGACCTCCCGAGTCTCAGGTGATCCTCCCACCTCAGTTTTTGTGGGGGGGGGGATTTTGGTAGAGATGAGGTTTCACTATATTCCCCAGGCTGGTCTCAAACTCCTGGGCTCAAGCAATTTACCTGCCTCATCTTCCCAAAGTACTGGGATTACAGGCTTGAGCCACCGTGCCCAGCCTCACTTATTTCCTTTTATCCCTTGTGTTATTTTCTCTATTTGTACTCAATATCTTTTTTAAAGTTATATTTATATCTTACCCACTTTGTCAGATAGAATGTCACTTTCTCTTGCAAGTGCCTGCAAAGATATCTTGATTAGTATTGCTCATGTCTCTAAGATCTAATAGCATGTTTTGTGTTTCTGGGATGTCTCATCCTTTGGTTGCAAGGCACAGATAATATGTAACTTGAAGAACAAGATTAGCCAGCAGACTGAAAAATGCTCAAACACACTGATTAGCTCATTCATTGTCATGTATCCAGAGACAGAAGATATTATGAGTACTTTAATTGCTGACTCAGAATTTTTTTGGTCCAGACCACCTTTTATAAATTGTAAAATTGAAGAATTTTAATAGCCCAAAGTATATTGTAGCCTGCTCAATGGTGTTTTAGGGTCTTTCATAATGGACTTGTGACACAATTAGTATCACAACCTTTCCTAAGTTATGTGTCATCCTAGACTCACTTGGCCCCACTATGTATCCTGAGCCCTGATCAACTTCCTTACTTCCTAACCAGAGGAAGCAGCAATGATCTATGCTGTTTCTACATTCTTAGAGCCTAGGCCACTGCCACTGCCATTGCCATTGGTGTTCCAGCCACAGCTTGAAGTCACCTAACATAGTGTCACCTAACAAGGACAGAATATTACAGTTGCAAACTAGACAGACTAGATGCATAGACGTACAGAGGAATTAATGTCCCATGGAGCTAACTTTGATCAATGGAAATCTGGCTACTCAAAAGAGCTGACAGAAAAAATCTTTTTTATTTCTCCCACTCAGATAGACTGTTCTTAGATGCAGTAATTTTAGATGTACTTACTGAAGACATCACATGAGATAAAATAATCAGCTGTGTTTTTGTTGACAAGTTATGTCCAGATGGGTAACTCACCCCCTCATATTTGCTTTCTGTCTTTCCTTGCCTCACTTGCCTTTTCTCCTCACTTGTATTGCACATCCCAGCAGCATCACCAGGTAAACCTTTGCCCCAGGTTCTGTTTTCTAGACCTGAGCTAAGAAACCACCCAAACCATTAATTCTATTTTTAATAAAACAAGCTCTGCAGTATAGGACTTCACCAATAGTAGCTAGTAGCTCAGTGCGCCATGCCTCCAAAGTAGCAACCATAAAAATAAAGATCCTATTTATGGAAAAGAATAATACTCTGTAAATAACCAAAGACTAATAGAATATAATATGTCTTCCAAGAAGTATGCTATCTGGGAAAAGTGTTGAGAATAGATGTCTACTTGTAATATACATGATTGTGTATCATAGAAAAAAAATTAAACAAAATGTTAAAATGTGTATATAAAATGCTTGAAGGGAATATGAGTCTATTTTTATAACCTAGAGCTTCCTCAGCATGACCAAAAACCTAGAAGCCACAAAGGGAAAATATGTAAGATTTGATCACAAGTACGTAATCACCTATAAAGGAAAAAACATGAACAAAGCTAAATGAATTAGAGAATCACAAGACTCTCCAACTTTGATGGCACCAACCTCTAGTTAAGTTGGCTAAGTTTCCTGAGCATTAAATAAATAAATAAATGATAATGGCATTAAATAAATAAATAAATGATAATGTGGTTTCCGATGTAGATTGATCTTAGGGAGAGAATGTTCTGAGCAGCAAACACTAAGGATCTGGTCTGCTTGATAATTATATTTTTTTACAGTAACGTAAATTATCATTTTGAATTTTTTTTATTTTCAAAAGGGAATTCCACCCCATTTGACAGTATGTTATGTCCTCTGCAAACTTAAAAATGCTCAATAAATGAAGAGGCTTTATGCCAAAACGAAGATGCTAGTATCACACCTACTCTTTCACTTTTTAAAATGTTGATGATCAACAGGGCCAGAGACTGACACTTAGCCCATTCTTAATGGTGAAGTGAATTACATTTTCAAGACCCTATCAGGATAAAAGTACCCCTCCGATAAGGCTTTCTTCACTCCATCCTCCCTTCTCCCTCCTCTCCTGCCTATCCCCAAACACAAACACTGCCCAAGCCCTTAGTACAATGCCTGAGAGGGCCCCAATGGAGAGGGTCAAGCAAGAAGCTATGCTACTCTGATAAGTAAATACCCCCTTTCCTGCTAATACCACACCCTTAGGGCAGAGCAGACCAGAGCCCCCAGGATGGTGGTGAGACAGCTCTGGCTTAAAGGCAAGGAATGAAACTCCCTTTGCAAAAATTATAACTGAGAAAATTATGACAGTGAAAGAGATCTGACCTAATCGACTCCATCTTGCTTCTAACCTCCAAGCTGTCCTTGTTCATTCCTGGGTATAAGCTGAACTAACTTTGGGAGGAACTTAATTTATAGCTTAACTTTGAAATAAAGATAATAGCAGTCCTTTCCAAAAACAAACCCCCTTTCTTTATTTCAGGAAAGGGCTATTTGAGAACCAGACTGCCTTTGTAGGACTAAGAAATTAGACATAAGATTAGAAATTATGACTTAGGGCCAGGTGCAGTGGCTCACGCATGTAATCCCAGCACTTTGGGAGGCTAAGGCAGGTGATCACCTGAGGTCAACAGTTCGAGACCAGCCTGGCCAACATGGCGAAACCCATCTGTACTAAAAATACAAAACTTAGCTGGGCATGGTGGCACGCGCCTGTAGTCGCAGCTACTTGGGAAACTGAGGAAGGAGAATTGCTTGAACTTGGGAAGCAGAGGTAACAGTGAGCCGAGATCACGCCATTGCACTCCAGCCTGGGTAACAGAGCAAGATTCCATATATATATATATACACTCTCTCTCTCTCTCTCTCTCTCTCTCTCTCTCTATATATAT
>NW_012107653.1:37679-58530 GCF_000951045.1 Mandrillus leucophaeus
TATATATATATATGACTTAGGAGTCACGCAGCTAGAGGCCACAGGATTCTAAACCTCCCCAGTTGTTCCTATGGATAACATCACTATTATAAAACCTAGGATTGGTGCTCCAGATATTTTTCAGACCCTGTACTCAATGGGTCAGCTGGCACCACCCAGATCAATAAACTGGCTCATCTGGTCTTGTGGCCCCCACCCAGGAACTGACTCAGCATAAGAGAACAGCTTTGACTCCCTATGATTGCAATCTCCAAACCGACCAGTCAACACTCCCCACTCCTTGACCTCTTATCCACCAACTTATCCTTTAAAAACCCCAGTCTTCGAATTTGGGGGGAGATTGATTTAAGTAATAACTCTGTCTCCAGCATGGCATGGCTGGCCTCATGTCAATTAAACTCTCTTTACTGCAATGCCATGGATTGATTTTATTTGTGCAGCCAGCAGGAAGAACTCATCAGGTAGTTGCAGGAAGAGCCATGGCTTAAAGAGAGAAACCAGAGAAAACCTTCATCCTAGGATGCGATGCAAAATTAATGTAAAAAGTTAGGCTTGAAAATAGTATGAATCATTATTTTAAAAACCATTTTCAAGGGAACTTAGCAGAGAAATTAATGACAAGAGCCGTAAACATAAATTTTGCCCGAACCACATCAATTTGATAAACATACACTTGGAATGTCTTCTGAAACAAGACAGGTAAAATGTGAATTTAAAAAAAAAAGATTTCCTGAGCTTTGAAATATTATATATATTGGTTGACAATTTATGACAAGACAAATCTTGAAATATTATGTATACTGGTTGACAATTTACAACAGGACAAATATCTACCTTTTTTTTTTTTTTTTTTTTTTTTTTGAGACAGAGTCTCACTCTGTTGCCCAGGCTGGCGTGCAGTGGCATGATCACAGTTCAATGCAGCCTCAACCTTCCCAGGCACAAGTGATCCTCCCACCTCAGTCTCCCAGGGTGCTGGGACTACAGGCACATGCTAACATGTCCAGCTAATTTTTGTATTTTTTTTAAGAGAGGGGGCTTTCACCATGTTCCCCAGACTGGTCTCAAACTCCTGGGCTCAAGTGATCTTCCCATCTCAGACTCCCAAGGTGCTGGGATTACAGGCGTGAGCCACCAAGCCCTGCTAAAAACATGACTTTTGTAAAATCACCTTTGATCACATTTCAACTGGGATAGACTCACTTATAGTCCTAAAACTGTTAAATGAGAACAAAATAGCAGGACATCCTCTGAGTTTCTAGTTTCCTTGGTTTCCCAGGAGCTGCCATCCTCTCTAAAGTAGAGGACACTGCCGCCTCCCTGCCCCAGTGGGCTGCCACAATTAGCCACAATCCTAGAACTCTGCCCTTCCCAAAAGGATTGGGAGTGACAGCATCCCATGTGAAAACATTGGGACATCAACGTGTGACCTGGCTGCCTGGACCCGGCAGTCACACATCTATCTCATACCACCTTTCCCAGGCTCCAGGTTATTCAGTCTAAATAAGACCAGATGCAGGACATCAAAAATTCATGCAGTGCACATGTGGCCATGCCAAGCTAAGACTAGTTCCTTCTCAGTCTCTGTTCTGTTCAGCAAAGTTTCCAAAAATTCTTGGCATCCAGTCACACCCAGGGTCACCTTATGACTAGAGCAACGACAGTTGTTATTCTGTATTGAATGCCCACTGGTACATGGCATGGTGTCATGGAAATTGAAGGGTCAGAAAAGCCCAGGGAGGCTACCACCAATGACCTCCCAGAAGGAGGAAATAAAGATAAGTAGGAGGGAGGAAGTGGAAAAAAGAATGAGAAGGGACAAGGGAAAGGGGAAAGGAGCAGATGGATGCTATTCAGACCTGCCTCACTGGGACTTTTCACTGCTCAAATTAGCCTCATTTTTACTCCAGGTGTAAAATTCACTCTGCATCTCAAGTTCAATGTATCAATACAGAAATTATTATTTGCCCCATACCCAAACTGCTCATCCTGTCACACAGAAGCAGCAATATAAATAGTAGTTTATCTGTTCCTCATCCGAGTCTCACCTATTGGCAATTCCTGAGACTTTGCTCTTTCCTCTACATGTTGCTGTGTGGGTATCTATAAAGTTATGGGCTCAACAAGAAGAATCTCACATCCTTCTTCATCTTCATCAAGAGGTGGTTTTGTGTTGAGTAACTAAAGAGGCGTTATACAGGTGTTTGTCTCCATATGAAGTGATTTTAAAGCAACCAATTACTCACGTTTGGAAGGCCATTAGCCCTGCTTTTTAGTAACTGAGTGATCTTGGAAATTTTACCTAACTTCTCCAAGTCTTATTTCTTCTGCAATAAAGGTGTAATAGTGCTTACTTGACAGGACTGTTGAAGAAATTGAGTGGAGAAAAAAAATATGTGAAGCGCCAAACAGTGTCTGATAAATATTAGGTGCGACCCACCTCTTTTCTTCTATAATATACATGTCTTTGACATAAGTGGATTGCTTATAAAATTTGAGTAATATTATTCTAAAAAGGAGAAAACTCCTCAAAGGCCCCTATCATCATTTGAAATTATTTTTATTATGATGTTACTTAAAAATTTACATACCTAAAACCAAAAACAAATGCTTCAAGAATTTTATACACACATTTTAATGTTTTATTTTAAAATGTTTCTATTATACACAATCATGTATATTACAAGTAGACATCTATTCTCAACACTTATCTTTTCCAGACAGATAGCATACTTTTTAGAAGAAATTTTATATTATATTAGTCTTTGTTCATTTACAGCTTTCACAGAAAGTATAAAACAAAGCGACTTCACAAATTAAAAATAAGCCAAGCTATAAAGCCAAAGAAATGTAAATAACATATAATTTCACGAGATTGATAATGTTGCTTTGGCAGCCCTAAATCACAATCTGTAACATGAACATGGTATTGATGACAACACAAACTCTCTTAATTTAAACATTCCTTCATTAAGGAGAGCCTGATGATACAATCTCATCCTTCTGCCAGTGTCCTTACTCAAACTCCTGCAAAATCTCTGCAAGTACAAACTTATGTATTATAGAGGAAATACATCTGCTGCATATTGAGTACATCTTTACATTTTTGTCATTGACTAGAAAAAGAATTTCATTAATCTATGATGCCTCTGATTATTAAATACATAATTATTTTATTTTTACTTTATTTATTTATTTATTTTATTTATTTATTTTTTTAGATGGAGTCTTGCTCTGTCACCCAGGCTGGAGTGCAGTAGCGCGATCTCGGCTCACTGCAACCTCTGTCTCCCAGGTTGAAGCAATATCCTGCCTCAACCCCCTGAGTAGCTGGGATTACAGGCTTGTGCCACCACACCCGGCTAATTTTCGTATTTTTAGTAGAGACGGGATTTCGCCACGTTGGCCAGGCTGGTCTCAAACTCCTGACCTCAGGTTCTGCCCACCTCGTCCCCCCAAAGTGCTGGGATTACAGGTGTGAGCCACCACACTCAGCCTACATAATTATTTTGTATACCACTAAGAAGGAAAAGTTGGCCGAGCGCAGTGGCTCACGCCTGTAATCCCAACACCTTGGGAGGCTGAGGTGGGTGGATCACCTGAGGTCAGGAGTTCAATACCAGTCTGGCCAACATGATGAAACCCCGTCTCTACTAAAAATACAAAAAATTAGCTGGGCGTGGTGGCGGGCACCTGTAATTCCAGCTACTCAGGAGGCTGAGGCAGGAGAATCGCTAGAACCCGGGAGGCAGAGGTTGCAGTGAGCCGAGATTGTGCCCTTGCACTCCAGCCTGGGCAACAAGAGCAAAACTCCATCTCAAAAATAAATAAATTAATTAAGTTAAATTAAATTAAAAATAAAGAAAAATACTTCTAATTAAACTATGACACAATGCTAAGGTATCATCAGTTGTAAGTGCATCATAATTTTGGAGATACTAAACAAGTCTATCTTATGATGAATGAATACAATAGTGCTGCTTAGTACCATGACAATATTTAATATAAACCCAAAATTTGGCTCCAAAATCACTGGGTAACACGTTAAAATACAAAATATATTTATAATGAATTTATTTAAATTATCAGTGACCTGAAAACAACATTCAAAAGACATTTCTAGGGAACTTGTGAAACCTAAAAACATATACATGCATTCCTGGTATTCCACCAACACTACTTTGAGAAACACTGACTTAGGCTTCATGTTCAAACCACAGTAACATCACTGAGACATCAGAACTGTCGTAGAAATTGACAAGATCACAGCAAGGAAGCATTCTCAATTCTTAAAAGAGAACAAAGACCCTACACCTAAGAGAAATTATTTTAACATTTTGTTTACCAAATGCCACTTGTGTATGGTAGAATGACACCTTAGAAAAAAAGGAAACCAAAAATTTTCGACTCTGCCATTTTGAAAACTAAGGGTGTTCACTTTCAATAATTAACTGCTATATTCCAACACTATTTTATCATTTTATGTACATTACCCCAATGTGATATTATCCACATCTTCACAATACATCTATAATTTTAATGCATCTCCCTTTTTGGTGTAAATATTTTCCACTCAGTATGTGTTCCAAAAATATCCATATAAACTCTGCCATTCTATCATCTCCTTAACTTCCAACCTTACCTGAATTCGACATTTTTATTTCCCAACAATTACACAACTCAACATCTATTATAGATAGGAAAACATACATGAGAATAAAAGAATAAATATTAAATTCATACATTATCATTTTACCAATAAATAACTACTCTTCTCATTTGGGTATATAGCCTTTGAGAAGTTTTAATGCATATAAAGCTTGATACTTCTCAAAAATGGGATATACTGTGTATATAGTCATGTAACCACCTTTCCTATTTAAAATTATATGCTGCATTTTTTCCATGTAAATAAATGTAGATGTCAATCAATATTTTCAATGGCTGCAGAATATTTAAATATGCAGATATATCTTAATTTTATGGGTAAAAAGTCAATAAAATCATCCATAGAGAACTAATAACATTCTCGGAGTATGCAGCAGAGTTTATGCAGAGATAATTTAGATATGTTTTCTTCATAAAAAGTGTGGCATGTGATTTTACAGCCTACTTTTCCCACTTAAGATTATATGCTGCCGTTCTCTCTTATTTGTGGAAGATAAAAATTCAAACAATTGAACTCATAAGAGAGTAGAATGACGGTTACCAAAGACTGAGGGGAAGTGGGAAGTGGGAATGCTTAATGGGTACAAAAAATGGATAGACTACAGAATGGGAGAAAATTTTTGAAGTCTACTCATCTGACAATGGTCTAATATCCAAAATCTACAAGGAACTTAAATAAATTTACAAGTAAAAAACAAACAACCCCATCAAAAAGTGGGCAAAGTATATGAACAGTCACTTCTCAAAAGAAGACATTTATGTGGCCAAGAAACATGAAAAAAGGCTCAACACCACTGATCATTAGAGAAATGCAAATCAAAACCACAGTGAGATACCAGCTCACACTAGTCAGAATGGCTACTATTAAAAAGTCAAGAAACAACAGATTCTGGCAAGACTGTGGAGAAATAGGAACACTTTTACACTGTTGGTGAGAATGTAAATTAGTTTAACCATTGTTGAAGACAGTGTGGTGATTCCTCAAGGATCTAGAACCAGAAATACCTTTTGACCCAGCAATCCCATTACTGGGTATATACCCAAACGATTATAAATCATTCTACTATAAGGACACATGCATGCGTATGTTTATTGCAACACTATTTACAATAGCAAAGACATGGAACCAACCCAAATGCACATCAATGATAGACTGGATAAAGAAAATGTGGTACATATACACCATGGAATACTATGCAGCCCTAAAAAGTAATGAGATCATGTCATTTGCAGGGACATGGATGAAGTTGGAAGCCATTATCCTCAGCAAACTAACACAGGAACAAAAAACCAAACACCGCATGTTCTCACTCAGAAGTGGGAGCTGAACAATGAGAACACATGGACACAGGGAGGGGAACATCACATGCCAGAGCCTGTTGGGGGGTAGGGGACAAGAAGAAGGAACTTAGATGACAGGTTAATAGGTGCAGCAAATCACCATGGCACACGTACACCTATGTAACAAACCTGCACGTTCTGCACATGTATCCCGGAACTTAAAGTAAAATAAAAATTAAAAATAAATAAATAAAACTAAATGGTTAGAAATAATGAATAAGATCTAGTATTCGATAGCTCAACAGGGTGACTATAGTCAATAATAATTTAATTGTACATTGTAAAATAGCTAAAAGAGTATAACTGGATTGTTTGTAACACAAAGGATAAATGCTTGAGATGATCGATACCCCATTAACCCTGATGTGACTATTATACATTGCATGCCTGTATCAAAATATCTCATGTAACCCATAAATATATACACCTATTATATACCCACAAAAATTAAAAATTATTTTTTTAAAAAAAACTATATGCTGAATTTCTGATGTAGGTAAATGTAGATGTCCATCAATATTTTCAATAGCTGCATAGTATTTAAATGTGTAGACATACATTAATTTATTTAGCTCACTGCCTATCTTGAGATACTTGAGTCATTTACAACTTTACACCTTTCAAAACAGTTTGAAGATGCACAGCTTCCTACAAGCCAATTATGTGATTATTTCCTAAAGATACATTTCTACAAGTGGAATTACAGGGTCAAAGGATGTGCATATATTCCAATGGACCTTGTACCAGTGTATACTCCCACCAGCAGTTTGAGAGTGCTCCTCCCCTGACACCCTCACCCTCACTAAGGCGTGGGAGTGAGGTAGATTTTCTATGTGTATCCCAACAACACTCTCTATGGTTCCATAAAGGCCCCACCTTAACCAACCTTATAAAGGAAATCTGATACAAGCACTAAAACTTATTCTTTCTTATTATTCCAAAGTTGTAACTGTTTACTTATATGAATACTAGAACTGGCCAAGAGGACATTTTTCTGTCAAATACCCCAAGGACCCTAAAATAAAATTGGTCCTCTTTGTATGTCTCCAGAATACATCTCAGCACTTTTTGGTTCAAAAGGTCTCTCATTTCCATCCTCTCTTTACCATTCCCATGGCCACCAGTAAAACTTCACACCTTTATTATCTCATGCCTGGACTAACTTGTGGTAGCTTCCTGTTTTTTCCAATCTCCAGTCACCACTCCTATCCCCACCCCAGCTTGGACTCCTGTCGCACATAAATCTACCATATCGTTTTCCTTTCATCTTGTCATTCCTCTGATCACAAAAGGCCTTGATGTCTCCCAGGGGTGGATGCAGTAATATTCACACACCCCAGTTTAGCAGTTAGGGGTGCTCCATGAACAGGACTCACCTTTACCGCCTGACTCTCTCTGTCATCACTACCCTCCCTACACTTACCATTCCAGCAGGTCAGCACTTCTCTCTGGAGAAGGATTCCCATCTCCATGCCTTTCTTTTCATCCCTCCTCCTGTCTTGAGTGCCCTTCTGACTTTTTGTATCCTGTCCTTCAAACCCAGCTTACTTAAGAGTTCTCCTTTGTAAAACTTTCCTTGCGCACTGTTGCCTGCAGCTGTTTCTGCTGCCTCTAAGCATTGATGGTCTCCTGGGTTTGTTAATATCTCTTTGTTTTAGTTTCCATATATCTTACCTTTCCAAACAGATCATAAACTGAAGGACAAGGACAATGTCTTTTTTTTCTGCTGCTTAAAACACAACTTTATTGATGGAACACAAGTCTTAGATTAACAAATATAAACTAATATAAAAGTGTAGCTTATTCATGATGTATAACTAATTCATTGTCAGTTTAGGTAGAGGAAAGAGTAAAAATATCTCAATCTAGGTAATAAGATCAAATCAATAAATTCTTTCTGTGTACAAGTACTAATATTCCATTTGGCATCCTTAAAATGGTTCATCCTCAACCCAACCATTAAAACCAACATCAGTCACTGTTATGATATATGATAGTCATTATTCCAAAATAGCAGCTGAAAAGATCTCTTTACCATATATTCACAATGAAAAACAAAGAATTTACAAAACATATCGTACCAAGTGCAAATACCTCAATACTCTTTGGGACAGACTCCAAATTAGAGTTTGGTTAATACTTTCAGGACTTTTACTTTCACCACCAGATCATTGTGATTTGCTAGTGCTTTGATTTTCTTAACACAAACTCCAGACTCTTTGAATAAGAAAAAAAGTGAACTTCTGCTGAATTCTTTCCTGGATGATGCAAGCCCTTCATTTTTTATGTTGTCATTTATATTCTCAAATAGGGTAAGGATATTAAGAAGAATCTCTCTATCCCATTCTTTATTAAAAAGGGAAATCAATTCTGATGGTACTTTACAACTGACCAGCTCTCTTGTCATGGCTGGATTTTCAGTAAAGTTTATAATTAGTTTCATAGTCTGTATCTTGGTGAAGTGATTTCCCAGGAATAACAAAGCAAAAAAGTCTGGAAAAGAATAGGAAAGCAAATGTTGGTAATGATTAGTCACAGTCATGTTGGTTAACAGTCTTAACCCAGCCATCTGCACAGCTGAGTCCAAGCGACAGACCATGGTGTCATCACACACTTGACTGATGTACGTCTTAATCTTACCCTGATTTTCTGCATTCACACTCAAGTTATTAAGGGCATTGTAAGTCTTTTCTCTAATTATGGGGTCTTTCGTTTTTATCAGTTTTGCAATAATTGGGACACCACCCAATTCACGTATGGCATTCTGGTTAAATGAATATGCTGCATTGTTACCCAGAGTGACCAAGGCTACTTCTTGAATAAAAGGATCATTTGTTCGCTCCAGTATGTTGAGGACCTTTTGAAGATCGGGAGCACTCAGAATATCATCAATTTTATAAGGAAAGTTGAACTTGCCTCTGCGGACAGGCCATGTTGTAGCTGGAGCCCTGGTGCTCTTACTTCGGGCCTTTCCCTTGGATTTTCCACTTGCCCTGCTCCCAGCCCTAGATCCACTCCTGGTAGGGTGGCAGCCTCCACCCCTGCCTCCTGGGCAGGGTAAACTCGGTGCAAGGGTCCTGTTCCCAGAGATGGTACCCGCCCTAGCCCCTTTGCCTGCCTTTGCACTTGCCTGTTCCTTCAGCGTGTTGAAAAGGGCCTTGGCCTTGGCCTCTAGGCCACCTCCACTGTGGGATCCTGAATGGGCCTTCTCTTTTACACCTGGACAATCCTCGAGTCCCAAACTCACCTCAGGCTTGACCTTTGAATCACCCTGAAGTTTGGCCCCAGACCCTGCCCCAACGTTAGTTTTAGCTCCTTTCACAGTCTCAACCCCAGTCTCTGAGGTGTCCGTAGACTCCTCGTCTTCATCCCAGATTTTCTCGTTCTCGTCTCTTCCCCAGGCCAGTCTGTATACACAGTAGCAGGCACCAGCCCCGATAACCACACCAGCGGCCACGCAGCCAGCTTCCCGAGTGCGGCCCATGGTATAGCCGGGACAAATCTCTTAACCGGAGCACAGAACAGGCTCGCTCTGGCCCAGAGAAGCGCGAACACGTCGCGGGCGGAGTCTGCAGCTACTGCTGGCCGGCTCTGAGGCAGCTTGACCTAGGAATAAAGGATGCAGTTCAGATTTCAGGCTCCTCCTCCTTTTGTGTCTTTGCCACGCAAACAGACTGAAACAACGGCAAAACAAACAAACGTACAAAAATACAGATATATTGGCAAACTCGGGGCTTAATATCTAGATCACTGATTCCTTTCTTCCATCCGGAAGCTAAGTTTGGAAATTTTCCCCACTTCAAGACTCTCCAACCTCACGTTCCACCACGTCGCCCCAGAATGTTAAAGTTCCCTGCCATCCTGCCCTTCAGATGTCCTGGGAACAGTGGCGCCCCCACATGCACCCACAGAGGTCCAGGCAGTTTTTTCCTTCTCTTTCTTGCTTCCAAGGGCACTGCTTCGTGCAAACCTGCAGACAAGGACGCGAGGAGGGGGTGCCGAGAGCTAGGGGGACATACAGATATCACCCGGGACGGGACATACATCCCTCTTCTGAATTCCTAGCCCTTTACAACTGCCTTGCCCGATGTTTCCCGCCTTCGGTTGCCCTCCACTCCTCACAGAGGTGCGGCTTTGGAATTCATTGTCTCCCTCCCTCTTCCTCCTTCGATGATTCCTCTAACCCTCCATTCCACCTCCACCCCTACTCTTATCATTGGCATCCTCCGAAGATGTCGCCACACATTTTCATTGTTAACATTTTCCTTGTAACAAAATGAAGTGAGAATATCTAAAAGCCGGACTGGCGTGAAATGCGTAAAGGTCCTCAACTCTGTCCTTGCCTCCGCCAACTCCTCCATCTCAAAGGTACCAGGACACCCCCACTCATCCCCCACCCCCGCCGTGTCATTATACCAACTACCTCTGCTCGGGAGCAATTTCTTACCTCCCTTACCTCAGTTTCTGCTTCCACTAAACCTTGAAGACTAACAAACTTCAGAAGTGAGTGCTTGGTCGACGGACCAACACCAAGGACACTGTACCTCAAACAGTAATTTGGAGTAACGTCCTCCCAACCCCTGGACTCTCTTGACGCCCACCCCTTCTCAGCTATTTGCTTCCCTGTCTTGTACCTGCAGAGCAATTTATTTTGCAAGATCCGAAATTGTGTAGGGAAGAAGGGAAGAAGGGAGATGTGGAGGGGGTCCACGGGCCCACTCGAGTTGCAGTCGCCACCATGCTCCACCCCCAAATAATGCCATCACCCTTATTATGACCTACTTGGTTCTTGACAACTTTGCGTATCTTCCTGCTCCAAAGGTTGGACTGGCCTCCGGCCCCAAGATCTGCAGACACAAGCAACAAGGCAGAAACTGATGGCTCAGCGGACAGAAAAGCACTTCGGAGAGTCCCAACATCCGCTTTTCCTAATTCAGGGTCCTGGCTGTCAACGGAGTTTACCTTTTTGTCTGTCACCCTACCCTCACTTCTCTGGACTCGGCTGACACCAGCCCTCCCGCTACGTAGTGTTGCCCCACCCCCGGTCCCCGCCTCCGGCCCTCCCTCCCGCAGCCCCAGCGGTCGGCCATTTTCCCAGCAAAAACCACACCCCTTTCAAACCACTGGAAGCGGGGCGGGGCGGGGGGGGGGATATGGAAAATCCGAGGAGAAAAACAAAACCAACCGATCTCTTCTATCCCTCTCCCCAACGCACCCTACCCGCAATGACAAGCACTTTTCCTGCAGGCACTGTTACATCCTTTTTTCCTAAAGGAAAAAAAAAAATGGCAGGAAGATTGCTTGAGACTCGGTAAAGGGCCCAAGTTAAGGCAAGGACCTCAGTCATCCCAGTCCTTCCGAGGGCCGCGGGACAGCCCCAGCTTTACACTGACCTGCAGGGATTCCAGGCAGACTATTCCTTTGTTCCCAAATGGCACAGCGCCCTACTGAAAGAAAAGGGGAATGACTGTCAGACGCACAACCCCAAGATTCTGGCTTGGTAGATGGACCAGCACACAGGATACGAATCCGAATATCTGCCCTCCCTGATTCAAGGCCCAGGATGTTAAAGGTCCCACCACGCCCGAGTCTGGGGTCGCCCCTGGAATCCGGCCCCAAGGTCCACCATTTTTGTTCTAGAAAGGGACAGGAATACTGCAAGGGTTTGGAGAAAGCGAACTGCTCCCCCTTCGGCCTCCACCCTTCACTGCCCGCGCCGCAGGGATCCCCTGGCAACGCCCATCCACACACAAACCTGCTGGGATCCAGGCAGTAACCTCGTCCTCCTTCCCCCAGGCCACAGGCCCTCTCGCCCTCTGGGCGATATTGAGAGAGTGCAACCGGACCAAACGAAGACTAAGATTAGAAGGACGTCTGCACGCGTCGGCTCCAGCTCACGTGAGGGCCACGTCAACCGTGAGATCAGGACCCCAATTACCACTCCCATCAGCAGTGCCGCAGAAGCCGGCCCTCCCCTTCCTTCCCTGACACATCAGGTCCTGCCACTCATTTTCCTCTTTGCCAATCCCGGAGACCAGAAGTAGCTTCCCTTTGTGGTTGAAATTTGCCTTTCTTTGGCTTACAGGGAGAGGCTGTATCTGCTCCCGTGTCCGTTGGCCTTTACTTCCTCTTCGAGGAATAATTTTTTATCTTCTCTCGTCTCAGTCCAACTGTCTCTCTCTATACCTCCCCCCACCACTAGTCATGAATGTCCAATATTTCTTCTGCACAACTGTAAAATGTGGAGCAAGGTGTTGGAAAAGGAGACAGATCGTGGGAGTGTCTTATTTAAACTTTTCTGCTCATTTGTTTTTAAATCAATAATGCATTACTTTTATATTGAGAAAATAAAATGATGCTATTTTCCTTTGAGTAGAGAGTTTAAACGGGAGAGAAAACGCAAAAGGCCTCATTAATTTCGTTATTTTATTTGTAACAGAAGGAAAATATTTCTACTGGTTACAGCCAAATAGTAGCTTTTAAAACAAAATAACTCATTTTTAAAACTGAAAAGCGGGCTGAGGTGGGTGGATTGCTGGAGCCCAGGAGTTTAAGGCTGCAGTGAGCTATGATCTCACCACTGCACTCCAGTCTGGGTGACAGAGAGCAAGCCTCTATCTCTTAAGAAAAAAAAATGGATTTTTTTTACATGATCTATGAATTAGTCCACAAAGAGACAACCAGTTGTCTAATCTTGGCCGTTTTACACAAATGATTCCTTACTTTTTCAATTTTTGAATCAACTTGCAATTTGATAAGATAAAAGCAACACAACCCTGTCTTATTTAATTAAAGCATGTATTTAACATCCCAAAGTCTTGACCAACTGTTATATGAACCTATGGTGATTTGATGGCTACTCTGATCACCTGCCTTTGAATTGAATTCCAGTCTACCAAGGCTGAGGCACCTGAGGGTGTGAAGGATGCAGAGATGTTCTAATCCTCCCTGCCCTGTCAACAGCGGAAGAAGGTGCTGCCCTCCCACCCTTCCACATTCCATAGCCTCTCATCCCCTGTATTCAGGCACTGGTCTGTTGTTCACTCCAAAAATATATATAGATGAGTGACCAAGGTGGTAAATGCCACGTTTACTCAGGTGACCAATCAGAGTAAAGACCTCTGGCTCCTTCCCTTCCTTCCTCAGATTCCCACAGAGGTAACTCAGCAATGCATCCAAGGCCTTACTGTTCCTACCTACGCCTCTTGCCATTATTCATGGTGCCTGAGTAGTTGCTCCTAGTACTGTGCGCTGCCACCACCTGACCAGAGAGGTGCAGCCCGCTGGGCTTCTTGGCCTCTGGCTTCCTTAAAAAGAGAACCTAATCTTGTTGCAGAGTTACTGCCTGCCAGTTCATATCCACCTTGGTGCCCACTCAGCCAAATGTATGCCCAAGGAACAATCCCCACGGATTAACCCAGAGTAGGCATTCTCACAGGGACAACCTTGTGGACCACCTGCGATTGTGTGCATAGGTATATTCATTTTCGTGGAGAAAGGAGCCATAGCTTTCATCGGATTCTCACAGGCATGTATGACTTTTAAAAAGTAAGAACTACTAATACTTTCCTGAAAAAAAAGCTATATATCCCCTCAACAGAAAATCTACTCCTGCCCAGCACTGTGGGATGCTGAAGCTGGCGGATCACTTGAGGTCAGGAGTTCGAGTCCTGGCCAACATGGTAAAACTTTGTCTTTACTAAAAATACAAAAATTAGCTGGGGGTGGTGGCGCGCACCTGTAGTCCCAGCTACTTGAGAGACCGAGGCAGGAGAATTGCTTGAACCCAGGAAGCAGAGGTTGCAGTGAGTTGAAATTGTGCCACTGCACTCCAGCCTGGGCAACAGAGCAAGACTCCATCTCAAAAAAAAAAAGAAAAAGAAAAAGAAAGAAAGTCTATTCCTCTCCCCTCTTCTCTGTCTCTAGTTATATACTTATTTTTTTAAGTGCAGAAATCTGTAAAGTAGAATGCAAAACTGCCCTGCAATGCCTATTCTACTGCCAAGCTCTTTCAATGATATCCACCTTTCTTCCTGCAAATATACAGTATATGTATGTGGATGTGTCAAGTTCCAAGTCGAACAATATACAAAACAAAACAATTGACATTTACTGTAGTACTTGCAATAAATCTGCACTTTAATTAGAGAATTTATATCTTTAAAAACGGAGTCTTTCTATCCATGCCAACTTTTGAGATTTTCAATAAATGTTATGTTTCTTTATACTTATTTCTTATTATGTTTGTGTTTTGTTTATATGAATGACATTCCCATTATGATTGCATGCTCTACCTGGTTATTGTTTGTCTCAGGTAAAGTAATTAATTATGATATATTTATCTTTAGAGACCATTCTTATTATTTCTAATAGTTTTTTCATTGATACTTTTGGTTTTTCTAGGTATGCATGCATAATATCTGCAAATGATGATTTTTCATTTCTTCTTCATGAGTATTTATATTCCGTATTCTTTCATTTTCTGCATGTATTCCATTGACCAGAACCTCCAGAATTAGCTTGAATGATAATGGTGATTGAGGGCCTCCAGATCTTATTCTTGAAGTAAATGGGAGTGCCCTTAATATTTCATTGTTTAATGTAACCTGACATTTGTTGTTTGTTTTTCATGTGTTCTTCATCTGTGTATGGATGATTTGGGGGGATGCCTAAAGCTGCACTTTTATAACCCTTTATATAAGACTGAGGAAAATTAAATTGTCCACATCATAATACTGGGAAGGAAAAGAAGTAGGGAGAGTGGCCACAAGTGCTGAGCTTATTGGGAATGTATTGGTAAGCAAAAACAACACAGACTTCTCTCATGGTGGAAATAAGACCTTAATAAAATAAGCGTGCGCGCGCACACACACACAGAGAGAGAGAGAGAGAGAGAGAGAGAGAGAAATACTGCAAAAGAAAAAACCTCTGTTAATGTAGTTTTTTAAAAAGTGGCATAGTCTGAGAATCAGGGAAAGTTTCCTTACTGGGGCAGAGAGAATGAAGTTTTCAGCTGAGATGAAGGAAAGCAGGTGGTAACTAGGAAAAGAGGGGAACAGAAAATAAAAAATCTCAATTTCCCCCACCCTTCTGATAACTACTGTGATAACCAATCTACTTCAATCTTAGGATAAATCCTATGAAAACCACTGTTAATTTTTCAGGTGACTCTTTCCAGGTTTTGTTGTTGTTTCATATATATTACCAAACAATATATGTAGATACATTACGTGTGTGTGTACACATATATCTTTCTAAAATAATTTGGGATTATATTATGCATATTATCCTGCATAACTATTTTTTTTCACCTGATATGTCATGTAAATCTTTTTAGCAGACACACTAATATTCTGTAGCGTGGGTTTACCAGAATTTAACCAATCTCTTACTGATTGATATTTAGCCTCTTCCTAATCTTTATCTACTATAAAAATGTTGCAGTGAGGACTTTTGTATACATATATTTTGGCAACTATGATATTATTTCCTCAAGATAAATTCCTAGAAGTAAAATACTTGTGTCAAAATGGGTGTTCATTTTAAATTTTACCCATGCTGCCAACTTTCATCTCTTAAATTTATAAATATATACATCAACAGATAGATAGATACATACATACATACATATATATGTGCATTCTATGTTGTGCTCCAAATAATTTATTTAATTATAAGTGAGATTAAACATCTTCTCAGAGGCTTGTTAAGCATCTGTATTTATCTTTCTGTGTACTGTCTTTCCTCATTTTTTAACTAGGTTGTTCATCTTTTTCTTACTAATACATAAGAACTTTCTGCAAATTAAGCAAATGAGTCTTTTGACTTTCGTAAGTGTTATAAATATTTTCCTGATTTATAAATTTTTTGGACTTCTACTATATAGAATTTTTCATCTTTACAGTACAAAATTTACCAACTTTTTTCTTTACATTTTTGAGGTTTGTGTCCTGCTTAGGGAGATCTGTGTTTTCTCCTAATTTTTATGTTTCCTTTTATATTTATTTTTGGTCCATATGGAATTATTTTCTTCCAAATGGCTAGTAAATTGTCCTAATGCTAATTATCAGATAATCCCCTCTTGAGCTCACTGATTTAAAGTGCCATCTTTACCATAATTATCATAATCTACACATCCACATATGTTTGTATCTAGTTCTTTATTCTTTATTATATTCTTTTAATCTGTTATCTTTTCTTTCTTCTTAAATAACAAACTGTTTTAACTATAGTGTCTTCATAATAGGTTTCAATATCTGAAGGGTAAGGTCTCTCATAACTCATCTTTTTTATCATTACCTGCCTATTCACATGTATTTACTTACTGACTAAAATCTGTTATTTTGTTACAGTCCCCTAAAAACTACCGTTTTTAATTTCAATTTGTGTTGCATATAATTTATAAGTTAACTGAGGGATAATTGGCATCTCACAGGAATATCTTTCTATACAACAACCCAGTTTTTCTACTTATTTGTCTTTATTTTTCTCAGCAGGGTTTCTGCAGTTTTTTAATAAAAATAACTCCTAGAACATTGCCTGGCACACTGTAGGTTATCAATCAATATTTACTGAATGAATGGATATGTCTTACAAATTTTTTGTTAAGTTTATTCAAAAGTAGCTTATCTTTTCCCGTGCCTATTGTCATTTGGATTTTTTCTTTTTTTACATTTTTGTTTGTTGTTTTTATATATGAAAGTGATCAGTTTTTAATCTATTGATTTCATAACCAGCCTTTTTATGGAGTTCCAAAGGTTTCAAGTAGTCTTTAGTTGATTCTGTTAGATTTGCTTCATTTGTAGTAATGATAATCTTGCCTGCCCCCTCCTTTCCAATATTAATATTACATTTATTTCTCTTGGTTAATTGCATTAACTAGTACTTCTAAAACAATGTTAAATAATTATGGAAATAACTGGTATTCTTGCCTTTTTCCTAATTTTAATGGAAATGCTTCTAGTGTTTATCCCTTAAACATGAAAGGCTTCTTGTTAGAAATGTATATATTTTGTCATGTTTAAGAAATATTCACCTATTCTTACTTCAGTAAGTTGCATCCAGAAGTTATCCGACTTTAAGTACAATTTGACTAAGATTCTGCTTCATTCCTTACATATAAGCTTTATCCTTGACTGTGCATTGTAATGGTATCAAAATAGCTACAGTAATTCTAGGCCTCATACCAGCACCTCAGTCAGAGTCCTAGCTAGAAAAAACAATCTAAATCAGATGGTTCAAGGGACTTTAATGTAGAGACTACTTACAGAGGGAAATGCAAGATTATGAGACCCAACAAGCAATTTTGTGGCACCCAGAGGTTAGCAATAGCAGGTAGCTATTATCCTAGGCCTAAAAGGGCAAGAGGAAGAAATAGTATTTCTGGAGCCTAGTGAGAGCTAGAGTCATGGAGGAGAGGACTTCTGGAAGAAGCTAAAATCTTGAAGGGATGTAGTCACTGCCAATAAAAAATAGTCCAAATCAGAGTGGGAGCAATGAAGAAATACATTGTCTTCTCTCTTCTTCCCGCCAAAGCTGTGCCAGTGCATTCCATTGACCAATCCCAAGCAGAAGTCAATTACAAATGGAGCCAGGGGGATGCAGTCCCTAAGGATCAGCCTCCCAGGGCATAGAACAAGACAGAGAAGGACAGGAAATTAATAAGGATGTGTGGGAAAATAAAGACTAACCGCCATGGCCTACTCCTTTCACATTCAGCATCTATTCTTGCTATTCTATTCTCCCAACAGGGAGGCAGGGACAAAAAAAATCCCATCAGCCACTGTACTGTTACGGGATAATGCTAATGCAACCATATTCGCCCACCTGAAACCTGATTTATAACAATTGTCTCAAGTGTTTTTCATATAAACAGAGGAAAGGAAGAAAAAATTAAATTAACAAAGATGTGCATAGCTGTTACAGTTTCTCTCTAAAGCTGATCATGAGGCCAAAGTTAATAATCAACCTCATTCTTCTACCACCCATTTCATATTCCCCTTACAGCAACCTGGTCAAAATTATTTCCCTGACGTAGTCACCCTAATCTTCAATCCTGTATTTATTGAATTTCTGCACTTTCCCACTTACCAGGACTATTAGGCAAAGCAGTACCAGGAGGTGCCCCAGTAAGTATCCGTGGGCTCTGAGCATAGCTCTCCCTGTTTGTATAGCAGCAACCTTATTTCCCCTTAGTAATTGGGTTCAATCCCTCTAGCCACTATAGCAGCCCCTTTCCCTGCCTGTCAGTTCAGTGGCAGGAGAAGACAAAAATGGTCAGAATGTAGTCTCAGCTTTTAATGTAATGGAATCATAGCTTTATTCCCTGGTGAAAGCATTCATCCCTGCTGTACCTAAGAGTCCAAGGTTATGAAGACAGAAAACAATAATCACATATTTCTTCAGTAGGTTAACTGGTGTAATAATGAAAAGGGCCACTCCTTTCATGACTGCTTTATTCCTAGTCCTGTGTAACCTCACTATGGGGGGAAAAAGCACAATATATGGGTGGTTCTGTTAAAGCACCTATTGCAATCTTCTCATACAGTACTCCCAGGAACAGCTGATCCCATAACTAAGCTTCCAGTAAGTTATTTATTTTTGTGTAAGGCAAGCTGCTTCTACATGGTAAAGTAAGTAGTAAAGACGAATGAATCTTTGGATGTGCACTTCACTTGTCATTAAATGAGTTCCTTGGTCAGAGACAACTTTGTGTAGGATACCCTGATGATGATTAAGGCATTCTGGAAGTCCATGGAGATGGTGATGACAGAATCATTGTCAGCAAAGAAGGTAAATGTGTGTCTAAAATACATGTTCATTTCCATGAGGAAAAGTTTCTGTTTTTGTCATGATGAAAGGTGTCCCATGTAATAATCCTACGACCATGGGACTGACTGATACCCCTAAGGAATGGTGTCTTATAGAAGCTCATCATCTTCTCTGTTGTCAGGTTGGGCACTTAGTATTAGTACAAGATCAACCTTGGTGAGTAGAAGTCCGTATTGTTGAGTCCAGGCATAGCCTCCATAATGTTGGTGCTAAAATCTAGCAAAGATAACATAGACATAAAAATTTGACTATTTGCACTGATCTATTATTTTGCCACAGTACTAGCTTGAATTTACTACTATTTTATTTTGGATATTTTCGTCTGTAGTTCTAAGTTAGACTGACCTCTCACGTTTACTTTTTTACTTCTATTCTTTGTTTGGACGTAAGTATTATGTTAGCCTTAGAGAACGAATTGGGTACATTTCTACATTTTCCTATGCTCTAGAACACTTTAAATTGTATAAGAATTATTGAATCCTTGACAATTGTTGTGGTGGGAAGAATAATGGCTCCCCAAAGATGTCTACATATTGGAACCTGTGAGTATGTAACCTCATATAGCAAAAGGGACTTTGCAGATGTGATTATGTTAAGAGTATTGAGATAGGAAGATTATCTAGTACTATCTGGATGGGCCCAGTGTAATCACAGGGTTCTTGTAAAGGAAGGAAGGAGGCAGATGAGTCAGAAAAAGATGTGACAATAGAATCAGGCAATGAAACAGTGGAATTCAGGCAGCCTGTGGAAGCTGGAAAATGCAAGGAAATAGATTCTCCACTAGAGCATCCAGTGGTAACACAGCCCTTTCAAAAATAGATTCTCCACTAGAGCATCCAGTGGTAACACAGCCCTTTCAACCCGTTTTAGTCTTCTGACCTTCAGAACTGTGTGATAACATATTTGTCTTGTTTTGAGCAATCGAGTGTGTGGTAACTTTTTATACAATTTGTTACAGCAATAAGAAACTAGTGTAACAGTTATTTTTAAAGAACAAAAGAGGAAAAAGTATTTTCTATTTACCCAGATATTTGTAATTTCTATTGCTTCTCCATTCCCGAGGTTCAAGTTTCCCTCTGGTATCATTTTCCTTTAGTCTGAAGAGATTCTTTTAACATTTCTGGTCCAGCATGTCTACTGGCAACAAATTATGTTAGCTATCCTTCATCTGAGAATATTTTCATGTTGTCTTCATTTTTGAAGGATATTTTTGCTGGATGTAGATTTATGGGTTGGCAATTCTTTTCTTTCAACGCTTTAAAGACGTTCCACTCTTTTCTATCCTTCATTGTGATAAGAAAACCAGTCATTCAAATTATTGTTCCCCTAGAAGTAATGAGTTATTTTCCTATAACTACCTTAAGATTGTTTTCTTTTTTTTATATATCACATTTTTTATTTTTATTTTTTATTATACTTTAAGTTCTAGGGTACATGTGCACAATGTGCAGGTTTGCTACATATGTATACATGAGCCATGTTGGTTTGGTGCACCCATTAACTCGTCATTTACATTAGGTATTTCTCCTAATGCTATCCCTCCCACATCCCCCGACCCCATGACAGGCCCCGGTGTGTGATGTTCCCTGCCCTGTGTCCAAGAGTTCTCATTGTTCAATTCCCACCTATGAGTGAGAACATGTGGTGTTTGGTTTTCTGTCCTTGCGATACTTTGCTGAGAATGATGATTTCCAGCTTCATCCATGTCCCTACAAAGGACATGAACTCATCCCTGTTATGGCTGGATAGTATTCCATGGTGTATATGTGTCACATTTTCTTAATCCAATCTATCATTGATGGACATTTGGGTTGGTTCCAAGTCTTTGCTATTGTGAATAGTGCCACAATAACAATACTTATACATATATCTTTAAAGTACCATGATTCATAATCCTGTGGGTATATACCCAGTAATGGGATGACTGGGTCAAATGGTATTTCTAATTCTAGATCCTTGAGGAATTGCCACACTGTCTTCCACAATGGTTGAACTAGTTTACAGTCCCACC
>NW_012107653.1:61375-62130 GCF_000951045.1 Mandrillus leucophaeus
CTTCCAGTTTTTGCCCATTCAGTATGACATTGGCTGTGGGTTTATCATAAATAGCTCTTATTATTTTGAGAAACATCCCATCAATACCTAGTTTACTGAGAGTTTTTAGCATGAAAAGCTGTTGAATTTTATCGAAGGCCTTTTCTGCATCTATTGAAATAATCATGTGGTTTTTGTCTTTGGTTCTGTTTATGTGATGGATTACATTTATTGATTTGCATATGTTGAACCAGGCTTGCATCCCAAGGATGAAGCCCACTTGATCGTGGTGGATAAGCTTTTTGATGTGCTGCTGGATTGGTTTGCCAGTATTTTATTGAGGATTTTTGCAATGATGTTCATCAAGGATATTGCTCTAAAATTCTCTTTTTTGTTGTCTCTGCCAGGCTTTGGTATCAGGACAATGCCGGCCTCATAAAGCCAATTAGGGAGGATTCCCTCTTTTTCTGTTGATTGGAATAGTTTCAGAAGGAATGGTACCAGCTCCTCTTTGTACCTCTTGTAGAATTCTGCTGTGTATCCATCTGGTCCTGGACTTTTTTCAGTTGGTAAACTATTAATTATTGCCTCAATTTTAGAGCCTGTTATTGGTCTATTTAGGGATTCAACTTCTTCCTGGTTTAGTCTTGGGAGGGTGTATGTGTCCAGGAATGTGTCATTTCTTCTAGATTTTCTAGTTTATTTGCATAGAGGTGTTTATAGTATTCTCTGATGGTAGTTTGTATTTCTGTGAGATCGGTGGTGATATCTCCTTT